>NW_027287427.1:32971613-33554113 GCF_022747635.1 Hetaerina americana | reverse complement strand
CTTGTCATGGAGACTGCATTATACATTGATAAATATAGAATATTTAAAGTTTTGCATGTCATTCTTTTTCTTCAAACATCTTTATGTCTCACTACTACTGGTTACTCCTCATTATAATATGACGCGCAGTTTAGGAATCTTATATATATATATACTACCTTGATCAAAAAGTTCCCGGAATAACCACCGTGTGGCGCTCCCATCGTACCGATTTGAGTTCTGTTTTTTTTGTTAAATTGGTACATCTGTTGTTGATATTCCCTTTAAATCTTAGTGTCATAACTTGACATTTGCAAAAGTTACGTAGCCAAGAGTACATCTATCTCTGTGTGTGTTGGCGATTTTTTACAATTGCAGAAATGGATTTAAATTTGCAACAACGAACTTGTATTAAATTTTGCGTAAAAAACGGATTTAGTGGCGCACGGACGTTGGAAATGTTGGAAAAGTGTTTCGGCAACGATTCTCTAAAAAAAACGGTCGTTTACCAGTGGCACGAGCGGTTCAGAAGTGGTCGTGAGTCAATCGAAGATGATGAACGCAGTGGCAGACCATCGACATCGAAAGTCGGTGAAAAAATTGATAAAGTAAAAGAAATGTTGGTCAATAACCGCAAATTAACCATCAGAGAAATAGCGGAGGACTTGAACATTGCCTATGGATCCGCCCAAGACATTGTGGTTAATGATTTGGGTTTCCGTCGTGTAGCAGCAAAGTACCTCAATTTCATGCAAAAAAGAGACCGTGTTGACGTCGCAAAAGACATGATTTGCGAGGCTGAATCCGATCCCACATTCATCAAAAGGATCATTACTGGAGACGAGACGTGGGTTTATGAGTACGACACGCAATCCAGACATCAGGCAAGTGAATGGCGTTCACCAAATGAGCCGAGACCAAAAAAACCACGTCGTTTTCAGTCAAAAAAGAAGGAAATGCTGACGGTTTTCATGGATTACAACGGTGTAGTGCATCATGAATTTTTGCCAGAAGGCCAGACAGTACACAAAGAGTATTATTTGGGCGTTATGAGACGTTTGCGTGAAGCAATTCGCCGAAAGAGACCAGAAATGTGGGCAGAAAACTCGTGGATTTTGCACCATGATAACGCACCGTCGCACAGTGCTATCATTATTCGTAATTTTTCGACGAAAAATGCAACAAATACCATCCAACAGCCACCGAATTCACCTGATTTGGCTCCCTGTGACTTCTTTCTGTTCAATCGAGTTAAAAAACCATTACGGGGAACGCGTTTTAGCAGCCGAGAGGAAGTAATGGAAAAATCGCAGGAAGCACTGATGGACATACCGAAAACCGAATATAAAAAATGTTTCGAGGATTGGATCAAGCGCTGGCATAAGTGTGTTGCAGTCGATGGGGATTACTTTGAAGGGGACAATATAGATTTAGATGAATAAACGTATTTTTAATTTTCTGAAAAAATTCTGGGAAATTTTTGATCAAGGTAGTATATATATATATATATATATATATATATATATATATATATATATATATATATATATATATATATATATATATATATATATATATATAATATGTAGAATATAATATGTATAAAAAATATATTTGTGTATATGTGTGTATATATATTTATATTATATATTTCTTTATTTAGATATTTATATATGATATTGCCACATTATTAGCTTTTGTGCGCATTTATTTACATAATCTGCAATGACACAATACTCTGCATGAAAAACTCATGTCCTTTCCAAAAGTCTACTACGTTCTTTTCGAGAATCTGTTGTCTCCCAATCTAATTCATCCAGCAAACCCGTGCAGCTTACTCTTTTCTCGTAGTAATTTTTGGCACCCTTAGCTGATTTTCAACGCGTGACATTTTGTTTTTGGGCCTTAAACTGTTGATTAACTTGAGAACGCCATTCGAAAAAACGCCAAGTCTTAGTTATGATGCCCAGAATGGTGAAAATCATTTCCTGGTTCTCACTAACTCAATAACTGTGTTTGTGATCTAGGTATGTCATTATTCATGATTATTTTCTTCATCAGGTGCATCTTATTATTTAAAGTAATTAAAGAAATGGTTTGTGACGCGCAATTTTTGGTAATGTTCGTAAAAATTGAAGTTTTTTAAATAATATATTCAATATGTGAAGTAAGTATCTGTAATGCGACGAAACAAGATGAAATATTTTTATTTCAGGGTAGATATTGAAATGCATATTTATTTGGTGTACTATATACTAATTGCGATAATATTGATTTTCGATATTTTCCCGTTTATATTTCTAAAAATTGTTTTCATTGAATATTTAAGATCGTCGTTATTTTTTAAATTGTAAATGCACCACCAAGGAGTTCATGCTACAAATTGGATGCTCTGTATTAAAACTCTAGTTTTTATGAACCTTCTCCGAAGGACGGGCAGGAAACTAGTGCATTCTCATTTTCATTAATTTTTGTGCCAATTAGAAAATAAGGTCAACGAATTTACGTGCCAGTCCATTCATGTGGGCTAACTCGGATGCAAATTTAGGAAGATTGAACCAAAAATCTTGTATCGATGACTATTCTTCTGCAAGGAACTGTTATTTACCTCCAATAATAGTATAACTGTTGAAAAAGCTTCGATTCCCCGGCTGTAATTTTATTTAAAATCCTGTAAACGTGTCCTTAAGGAGAATGATAACAATATTTTTTAAATTAAAATGCTTGTCATTATGTTATTCTGATTTTCTGTCAGTATTTCACTATAGGAAATATATTTCATATTGGTAGAGAAATGTTAGCTTAACGATTAATCATGATACACTTGGGTTCTATGAGCCACTCATTTCAGTCATCCATGGTCCTAATTCTACTCTAATGAAAATCAAAGGGACGGGTTGGTTGTTTTAAAGAAGAGAACAAACAGAAAGAGAGAGGGAGATGAATTGAGTGCTTAGTCTGAGCGGGGTTGGCGGTCGAATTGGGAAGACGGTAAGAGCTCTTGGCATTTGCGCGGCGCATTGTTTTGCCTGGAGGCGTCGGACCGAGAAATAGCCCCCGTTGCGACTTTCCTCTTTCACTGGGGGAATGGGGTGGGAGGGATGAGCGCGGGAGGGGCGCTTTTGAGCCTTGTTCGACCCATCCAGAAGCTCCAAAACCTTTCCACTACCGCACGGAAGTGACCTCCCTTCCCATCCCCCATTCGCGTCCGCTCCGACCACGAAATCGCTGGAAACATCAGCATTCTTAAAAGAGGAGCGAACCATGGTGTTGGGAAGGCGACTCGTGAAGGGTTCAGCGTGGGGAAAAAATAGGAAGAAAAGTTTGGGGGAAGAGGGTGTGGGATAGAAGCGTTTGTAGTCGGGTGGTTTCCTTATGGCAATGAAGAACGAGTTGGCGAGTACAAGAGCCAGGATGCGGTCGAAAGGAAAGGGATGGAAGAAGCGAGGGAAGATTCGGGGAATGGAGACTGTGTTTGGCAAAAGGCAAATGGTTGGGGAAGGCAGGACTTGACGGGATGGAGGAGTGGGTATTGGGTACTGAGAGGTATCCTCACCGTGGCCGGCGAGAAACGAAGCATAGAGTGCAGAGATTCCCCACAAATAGGGTGCGGGTGTACGGAAAACGTGGGTGCAGCGTAAACTTTGACCCAGACGTGAGCGCAGGTGTGGAGAAGAGGAGTGGGCGGGGAAGCTGCTGCGGTGGCGTATCGGCTACATGGGCGTGCCGTTGCATACTTAGTGTTTCGGGGGAAGTGTTTCTTCCTCATCAATAAATTACACTAGCTCTGGAGAAGTCTTCCGAGATATTTAACGAAATTGATGGAGGTCTAAACTGTTTGATTTAATCCCGGACGCGCCTTGGGGAATTGTAATTATGCAATGACTTATGAAGTTGCCCCAAGTTTGAATTCTGGAGTAACAATTATGTCCTCTGAGGAAACTGCTTAACCATCTCATTAGTTCATCTAAGTTAAATAAGCGTTAGCAGATGTGAGAAATGGTGAAAAATGGAGAGAAATCAAATTGATGTGTGTAGCTGAAAATTAATCATTTATGATATTAATTTTAATTTCAAAATTTAAATTACTATTTTTGTTAAAAGTCTGCTTGTTTAGGCGAGTTTGACGCGGTTAAAACGTGAAGGCGATGTGTATTTTGATTAGAGCGCTCAGAATTGATTCATAAGTATAAAAAATAATTATTCATAAGCATTATTTTTAGTTATAAATTCTTAGTCGAGCATTTTCTGGAATAGTACATATATGTAGTTGGTTATATTTTGGCCTCAAAAACAATTTAAGTCATATATATCATTTATTCGGTGATATCAAGGGCAATGAACCATATATTTTACATTGATTATTGGAACTATTATAATGCTCGTTAGAGTTCATCAAGACAGTTATGGCAATGGATTGAATTTTATCGTGTGTCTGATAGCTTCGTATTTTATTCTGCTAAATATGATGCGTTGGCTTTCCGATATTCTGAAGGCTTTCAGAAGAGCTAGAAATTTATGAAAATCACTGTGTTGTTTACAATATTAGCTTGAAATTGTAATTCGATTCTTAATTCAACTCAAAAATAAAAATCTTAAATATCCTTTGCCAATCCAATTAAGCATCAATTATGATTAAAAATAATTAAAATATAATCGATTATCAATGAATCTATGACTCTAATTTCTTCAACATATGATTTTACAAAAAGATGCATGATATTCAACGGATAATGATTATTCGGCACCAGGAGTCGATCGCTTTCATCAATAAATACCACCACATTTGGTATGCTTGACCAATAATGGATTTTTCGATTGCGCTAAGTATATTTTTAATGGTGTTTACATTTTTTCAGGGTGCAACTGAGGGGAGGCTCAATTATCAACGATAAATAATTACTTTCAATTCCCGTAAAGAAGGAATTGTCTGAACTGGAGCCAAATCATTGAAAATTCATTATTATATACCTTTTTTCTCTTAATTGAATTTTACTGATTTTTTTCCTGCCTCGGTTCGAAACTACAAAAAGCTTGCAATAGGATGGGGACCCACAAATTATCTAAAGCTCCGATATTTTAAATTATTCACATTCTTTTTTGCCGTTTCGGTAAGCGGAAAAATTACTGAAACAGATGAATTAGCCGTGGGATGATCATCATTAGTTATCACTCTGAAGATCTGTGGTAGAAGCTCTTCAATCTCTCCTGCCTTCCAGTCCTTCCATTACCATATTGCTCGTCATGTTGGCGACTTCCATCATTTGCTTCTCGTAATCCATCCTTGACGTTCTTCTCTTTTATGGTCCTTTCCACGATGGTCTTCATATGATTATTGCCCTTAGGGGTTCAATTAGTTTCTCTCCTTTCACGTGCCGTCATGAATTTTCTTTCTTCAGTTGCTGTTCGAATGTGAAATGATCTATCAATTGTATTTTAAGTATCATCTGCAGTCACACATTGCCACATTTTCTAAATACACAAGTACAATCTCTCCCGCTGAAATAGTTCAAGCAGCACAGATTTAGTAAAGGGCATAAAATATGTTCTAGTTGTTTTATTTGTCGTGTTTAGTTTTTTCAGATGTAAAGTCTTCTTCACTTGGACAATTCTTTATTATTACCTCTTATTCCACCATCGATGGTGATCCTCTCATCTAAAAGTCCTCCAAGCACTCGATTTGATTCTTCTCTAGTTTTATTTTACACTCTCTAGCTACCCATTTTTATTTTATTTTTACACATACATACCTGTACTGCGAATTCATTCCTATATAAATTCAAGTTACAATCACAGTGTCTTCTCGATACGTGTAGCCAGGATAAATCATGCTTTTTTCAGCCTAGGTCATTAACATTCTTTCTCCATTTATCCGCTCGACGCTCTTGTCCTTGTCACGTATATTACCTTCTCAATGCACGCATTAAAGATGAAGGGCGATAAAAATCATCCCTCTTTCACTTCTTTCTAAATTTTAGTCAATTCTTTGCTTCCTTAGTAGTTGATCAGTTATACCTTTAATTTATCTACAAGATGGTATGATATTCTTGTATCGTAGTTTGTTTCAATTTTCTTCAGGAGATATGGTATTACTTATCATTCCACATTTCTAGAAGAGTTATCCAGATCCACGAATTTTATAAATATCACGTGATAATTCTATATTCTCTTCACTACCATAGCTCTACAATCAAGGATAACTTTTCTGGTCCTTGAATTTTTATAAATCTACGTGGTCTTCAAGTAGGTATTCTTCGCTTTCATAACCTTTCGGGATAAATTATTCAGGCATATAGCTTGCAATGCATTAATGCAATGATCATCATGGTTTTTTTTACAGATATTCAAATATATTCGATTTATTTGATGCTTTCAAAATTAAAGTCATAATATTTTATCTCATTTATTTGGTTAAAATTGACGAGTATTTTATGTTGATAGAATTTTTAATTTCTTTCTCTGTCGTTCTCAGGAATGCCGTTCTTGGTTTAGTTTCTTTCAAGACTTATGTATGTATATGTATGTGTATATATATATATATATATATATATATATATATATATATATATATATATATATATATATATATATATATATATATATCTCAAAGGTTAGTTATTGACAATATGCGTTTTTAATGAAAAATTCATAGAAAGACGACCGTTTTTGACATTTAACTGTATGTGTACCTAGAAATTGTAAACTTATGAACTGGAAATAAACCTATGAATATCTCTGGTCTGTGATAAAAATTTGTGTAAGTGCTGCCAAAGGGGATTTAATGCATCTTTAGCCATATAATCAGTATCGGATGATACTTTCAACTCCCAGACATGGTTCTTATTGAATAATGACTACTAAATACTATATGTTTGTGTCTCGATTTATTCCTATATCTTATTATTTTATAATTATTGTTTATTTACAGCAGAATTATGCTAATTATTTTAATCTTCTGGTCACCATGAATTTATGCAACTAAAATACCACCTAGTATTTACTGAATACTTCAAACTCAATCATGCAATTTCAACAATTTAATTGAAAAAATTGTTCGGGGAAGAATTTTTAAAACATTGATCACGTATTTGCGGTTGTTTTCTCGTTTACAGCTAAGCCTATCCGATTGAAATTTATACGTTCATGACGACACCTGTAATTTCCTTTCCACTCTTTACGGTTGCATTGAATGCCAAATCGACTATTAATTCATAACGGGATAGCCATAATACATGGTATAGTATGGGGTGATATTAGAGAAGATTACTAACTTATAGCGTATACTAGTTTTCGCCGCTTTAATTAACTTTAAACTTACTAATTTATTGTTTTTTTGCTTGCTAAAATGTTCTTTTTCAAGAGACTCCGACCTTTTTCAGGGAAAAGTTTTGTCATTTCAGTAATGAAGACTGATGTCTTACCATGAAACTACTGTGTGGGTGAGGTGGTTATTATCTAACTTAATACACTTTTCCCTGCTATTTATAAAACATTCTTGCTCGCTCTATCACTCTCCGAAGTCGACGTTCACTACTTAAGACTTCAACTCGTGGTTCCGAGAACTTGCAGCCCCCACTAAGGGGTCTTATACATCCCCATGACAACCCTGCTGGTTCTCCTTCAATCCCACGGCGGTTTCCCGCGTCCGAGACATCCGCCTCCGCTCCCCATCACCTCATTCTTCCTCCCCTGACAACAGTCCCCACGGAAGTCTTCGGCTCCATTGATGGCGAACACTAAAGCTCTCACACGCCACATAAACAGCTGAAACTCTTCTTTCGACCTCTCCCTAGGAGTTTGAAAAGTCGGCAAGACAGTTTCAGAAGCACTGATCAATCAAGCTCTTTCCTTTTACTGTAGGACCTCTCGCGAGACACAAGTACACGCTACAGTTTTCACCGAGGGGGTGCGGCTACTAGTCGCTGGGGAATGTGAGTATTCATTCGCTGTAAGTGACTTTTTTCGTAGTTGCACACTCATCCTTGATGGCAAGGGCGAGAAAAATGCACAACCGCGGAGTAATGAAGCTCTCGCTTATGCGCGTTAAGGTCTCCTTCCCCGGGAGTACTTTCAAGGGATTCGTGCGCAATTTAGTGCTTAAATTCCCAAGGAGGGGATTAACTCGTCATCAATCTTGTGTCTGAGGTATGTTTCGCTTTCCCTTGCGTTCGTCCATCATCTGAAACATTGCCTGCCACACGCTTGTTGCTCTAAATAGTGGCTTGAATTATTCACTCAAACTTTGACAAAAGTTAACAAAGAATTTTCCTGGGATTCTTAGGTGATTGATTTGGTAGATAACCGCGATGGACGATAACCGCTATTCACAAATTGCGAAGTTAGTTCAGCTTTAAGGCATTATAATAAACTAATAACATAAAATTACAAAAATGGATGGGTTGACTGAATGGACAATAAATTTCAAAATGTCATCTCCACGCAAAGAAGTTTGAAATACCTGATAAAGGTGACAAGAAAGTTTAAGTGTTGTTGGAAAATTGAAATCTTAAGAGAGTAAGGAGTATTTATGCATCAGAAGAAGTAAGGAATTTTATAATGAGGTATATATTATCATCAGATAAAGAAAACTATAGTGGAACTATTATTTGTTAACCATAAGAAAAATGCATTTCTCTCATTCGCATGAGGTAAAGGTATTCTGGCATTTATTAATGATCAGGAGTGTTACAGGGAAATGTTGAATATTCTTCTTGTCATACATAAAAATCCTAAGCTTCCATATTTGCAGCAATATAAGATTGTTTCCAGACGATACAGTGATTTACAGTTAAATAAGGAAACAGGAAGATTGTGGACTACTCTCCAGCGATTTAGCCAAGATATTGGAGTAACGAAAAGAATTGGGGTCAAAATTAAAATAGGAAAACGTATAGCCATGAAGATTTGGAATAAAAGAAAATAAAAGGGGTAAAATATAAAATTGATGCGACGAGTAAATTATTTCGGTCATCATCGTAAAAATTTGCGGGTCAGCTTTAAAGAAGCTAATATTCCGTAGATGGAAAGTTAATTAAGGAATTGGATAAGGTTAAGAGGAAATCCGCCAGACTTGTTTAATATTTTTACGAGAATAGATTAAGAGTCATAGGTTTGCTTGAAGAATTAGGTTGGGACCCTCTAGATCCCCGGAGAGAGGAGACAGGATTTAGAGAAAGGTATATGGCAATTGCATTTTCTTGCTAATAGGATAAACTATAACGAAATTAAATGATATTTTTAGGTTGCACCAGCGGGATACAATAATAGAGATAAACATTGTTACAAACAATACTCGTTTTTCACTGTCAAATTACCCAAAATAATCAAATAGAACCTCAGAGGCCGAAAAAATTCCACTTAATGCTATATTTTAACGAATCAGTCAAACACAATTTATGTTGCGTGATACACATACACACAAGATAGGAAAGTGTCATGGATGTGAATAATAATACGAGAATTACTATCAGGCGTAATATTACGTGGGATGCTGCTCAGGGACATACATACGGAAATAAAATAGCGAAATACGTATTGTAGGTATTCTTTTTGCATATACTCGTAGGAGTACAAGAAGTAGTTACATCAGGATGGCCATTTTAAAGTTTTCCATAACAGTGGTTTTGACTCAAGTATTATGCGAGTTAAAATGATAAAAAAGTCTCCCAGACGTTTTTGACTTTTTCTTGGTACGAAGCAAAGGAAATATTCTTTTACCTGAACTGAAACAGACACAATTTGCAAGCAAGATTTTCACTACGCAAATTAAAAGAAAGTTAAGCTTCACATCCAAAGTGGTGTATCTACAGGAAAGAGATTTAGAAAATATGCCTATCTTCTAAATTATTATCAGTAACCCACAAACGTATCGATATACTCAGAGAACCCCGACAAAAGCCGCGACCGTTTCTTTAGCGGAGTCATGCGCTGATATGTACGGAAATGCGAGAATTTGATCGTGCATTAGCTTGATGCCTTGTATATAGTATCTTAAAATATCTTTACATGAAATTGAAGCCACATGACCTAGGTTTAAGATTACAGAGAATATGTTCTGTCAATATATAGTTAAATCATAAAGCGTTTATTATTTTAAAAACACATACCTAGCCAGCATATACTGTACTTACGTGTATCACAAAACCAAGGAAGATCTGGCACTCAATATTTTCACAGTTTGGATGAAATTGATTACACTAAGAGGCGTGACACCGGAATAGAATCCGAGCCCTCCGGTCCGTAGACCAGCTTTTATCAGCTACCACGCCCCGATCGATGGTGAGCGTGCGTGTATAGATGCATATTTAAATAAATATGTGTATATAAATATGTTTTTGTATATATATATACAGCAAACTAACAAAATCTACTTGGAGATCAAGTGTTGTGCCATGGGCAACAGGTACAGCCCTTCCTATGAAAAACGTCTTTCTTGGTCTCGCCGAGAAAACTTCCTGATAAAACAATCCCAAAAACCTCTATTGTGGCTCAAATATATCCATGATATTTTCCTTCTCTGGCTACATGGTTCCAATTTGATTCCCTGGTTTGCCCAATCCCATGGTTCCCTGAAATCGTTCATCCCCTACCTCAATGTTTCGTACTCTATCTTCTTCGATTCTACCGCTCCTCCTCCCAAATAATCTTCCTAGATGCTAACGTATCATTAATACGCAAAAGATTCCACACCTCTGTACAAATAATACCGACCAATAAACAAAAATGCTTTAACTATTCATTCCGCATTGCCAAACACATAAGATATAATAAATGAAAACTAGTGTCTCACGGCAGTAATGAAGTTTTAGGGTCGGTGTCTTGCGTGGGTGAAGAGGGCGAAGGAAATTGGATAGACAGAGATTTGTTACGTGGGGTAGAAAGAATGGAAAGCAGAGAAATATAATATACATGTTTCGCTAGTGCACGAAAGCGAAAGGTGAAGCAGTACAAGAAAAGGAGTGAGAGGGATTCTAGGAAGCTGTGAGAAAATGTCTATATAAAGCAGTTGGGCGAGATAAACTAGAATGCGCTAATGTGATTGCCCTTTCATGTTAAAATGAAAAAAGAAGAGTTTTTGCACTTTAAAAAAGGAGCAAAAATGTTCTTCCTTCGCAAGGTGAGGGATTTCTTCCTCTGTCTCCTTTCTCTAATGATGCTCTGTTTTTTTCGCTTCCCTGCTTTTTTTTAGCCAGCGGATAACGTTTTTCTCAACCGTAGAGCTTAGAATTCAAGAGAAGGTTTTAATCACATGACTCTTCTCAATTCTCTTAAGCAATGCTGGAAACTGAAATGTTATTTCGTTAGACCCTTAAAGGACTCCTTTTCTTTATCGCCCTAATGAGAAAATTTGAAGCGTGGGATGAGATAATCGAAATTAATGACCACTTAATACGTAATTAATCTAGTGCAATTAGAATGATTACCGCCAAAAGTAGTTCATAGGAAGGCGTAACAGAATGTAATATGCCTAAATGACTTGAAATATGATGAAAGAGCTATATTTTTGGTTCAACAGTGTGTTTCATCCTTTAAATATATTTAAAATAAGGCTTTTATTCCAAGAAATATCCTGGCGTTTGTAACTCATAGATTTTCAATGGTGGACTTAGTGTTTCTTAATTTTCAGAAATATAACTCTGAATCACATAGTGAAACCAAATTTAAATTTAAGTCATCTGACAGGTGAGCGCTTGGATGAATACTCGTTCGAGACTGTTTGAAGATGCTACATGAGTACATTTATGAGTTAGGAGAAAATGTGAAAATGGTCCAAATTTTATGGCGCAAAATGATTTAATGAGAGGTTGTCGCAGCGAAAAGTTTGAAAAATGGAAAATCTGCTGGCTTAGATGATAAATCAGTGTCTTCCGGAAGTGCGTGTGCATCCCGCTGATGAACTATTTTTGCATATTTACTGATTTAATTTTTTGAAATTTTTGTAACAAAAAATGAGGGAGCGCTGAAAATGTAAGAAATTTGCTGAAAGATATTGTCCTGTAGCGCTATAATTTTAAGCACTTGGGATACCATATAGCGACCCCTCCCAGGTGACGCTTAAATATGATAATTCTGTCACGATAGCATTATCGAGGGGATAATTTCCCTAGCAATAGATAGTAAGAGGGCTATGGGAACTACTGAGTATTCAGTAAGTGTCATGGACGAAAGAATGTACAAGCCAATGCTTTCGTATATTTGGCTGGAAATAATGAAATGTGCCAGGTTGCATATGCATATTTTTGTCAAACTCCTGTTACGATTAGTATTATGCTAGTGTATGGTTGGTTTTTATGAAATATTTAGACTTGCCGAATGCAAAAAAAATATTGGGTGTAAAGTTGTACTTCTCATCTAATTGTGACGAACCATGGTAGCGTGACTTCTAGGTAGCTCCTATATGCTCAAATCAGATACTCCGCTTTAATAGTTGTAAGAGTGAAAAGATATTTGAACCCAGAACTTGCATTTTTATAGAGTTAGCTGATCACTATACTTCTGAAACCAAGCACTTATCATATATCTATTAGGATATCCGGAAATATTTATTCTCAATATTTGTTCTCAAAGAAATATTTCTGAACCCTATTTGATGGAAGTTCATGGCTGCGTTTTGAGTGATATAGTGCAATATCTACTTTTTATTTAATCCCCTCTGGAAAATCCTGAACGAATAAGAAAAGTTGTTTCATAAATCTACTCTTTATGAAATTTTTTGGTTGTTTGGCGAAAGAAACAAATAGTAGCTAGGAAGTGTAAGGTGATGCACACTAACAAGCGCTCATATTTTATTATTACCTAATGATACCCTTAAGCATTTTCCGGGATCTAGTTTGTTTTCATTTTATAAATGGCATTGCTGGGGGCTAACCTACATTTCATAGGCGCACATCATATGTCGATAAGGATTTCTTGAATCTATTTTCTCGGAAGAGTGAAATTCCTCGCACTAAAATCTTCAATATTGATTGGGGTATCCCTTCTAAGTATTTTGCTGAGTTCTTTCTCTTAGTATTGCATATAGCAGTGCGGACGATTTACAGCTTTTGCATCTTAGAATATTTGAAGTTATTAAGTAGTTTAAGACATTGTGTAGACGGATGAGAGATATATAATTTATTGACACTGCGATACCAGTTATTACCTGGCTGAATATTTTCTCACTTACTCTGCTCTCCTGAACAAAAAGCGAAGTGAATGATAAAATGAGTATCGGGCCCCATGATTAGACATTTTAAATATTTTATACGGGAAAGTAAACAATTTACTTATGGTATGTCATAGCAGTCATGTAAATTGAAATGATCTAAGTCATCATTATAAAAAACTATGGAATGTTTTTCATTAATAATATAAGCATTCATTAAAATTTTTCTGGACGAGTACATATTAGTTTCATGGGCTATGTAAAATACGCATGAGCCAGTGCGTAACTGAAAAGAAATAATAAAGATTTAATACACCAATAACTTGCTGATAAATGACTAACGGGGAAGTTATTTTGTTTCAAAATTAAATAACTTTTCTTTCTCCATATATAGTATGAGGGAAATCATTGTTTTCTGTAAGAAATTTTAATGGTCGATGCATACGGAAATTAATCCTTTAAACATGTTTCGAAGTTTTTTTTGCAAATTATTCCGTTTTGTACTTGTATGTGAACTGAATTTTGTGAGCAGAATGAGTAAAAAACTAATAACTGGACTAGCTCGAAATTTATAGCTAACATTTTATAGAGCATATAATTTACTTATATTTGAACGAAAATACACGCACTGAAAGTAACGGCTTTGTCCTTTTTTCCGTAACAATAGCGTCAAATTTTTAGAAAAAATGTTTAGAAGCAGAGAATCTGGAAATAAAACTGATGCGGATTTCTTTGAAGCGCACCTTTATTTTCTCAATTCAATCTGAAATAATCAAAACCGTGAGTAATCATCCATTTATGGATTGAAGTAAACTGGATAAGTAAAACGAAAGGAGATAAGTTACCGTAATTAGGCACCGATGTCCATATCTTAGGCCAGAAAGTAAAAAAAAAGTCTTATGGGAAAAAAGAATACGCTGATCGTTAAAATGTTTTTAATTTATCCTAACCAGCCTATTTCGAGTCCATATCTAATGCGGCGAAGAATTTATTTTATTCCTTTACTGTAGGTTACCTACGTTTATGTTGTCACAAATCCGAGCTGTCGAACAAATAATTGCTTCTATCAGCGTACGTTCCGAATAAAATTTCCTGGAACCATGTACCGGCTATTTCATATCTCTTTTTATTTGCTTTCTTCGTGTTGCTAATTTCACCTTATCCTTTACTCTATAGTCTTCCCAAACTAATCTTTCAACTTATAATTCATTTGAACGACAAATCCGTTTCTGTGTATTAGCATGGAGAATATTCTCGGAGTCGGGTGACTAGAGAATTGAAATGTGGAGAAATCTATGCACCAAGGCTGTCAAGAAAGTAACCTACGTTTTAGCTATTGATTTAATCGGACCCAAAGAACAATTAAAACCCAAGAAGAAGTGAAAGACCTATCCCATTGTCCCTTTGTTTATTTTTATTGTAGTTATTATTTACGAGGGCTGTCAAGAAAGTAACTTACGTTTCGGTCTGGCGTGATGATAGGTAGGGCTAGAGCCACGATCTTGGTGTCTTAACGTCCCTACACTCAGTACAAATCCTGCTGTGGTTGTTAGCAGGCGGTGATTCTTCTACTTTGCTCAGTGCGAACTGTTAAAATCTGCAAAAGAAAATCCTACGAGCTGTAAATTGCGATATGTGATTAGGCTTTTACTGACAAAAAAAACACAAGTCAATTGGAATTCATAGGCAACTTTGTGAAGTGTATAAAAATGGAATAATGATTGAAGATGGAGTGAGACAGTGGTGTATTCAGTTTTAAAATGGTCTCACCAATGTTCACGAGAAGGACCGCAGTGTTCGGCCTTGCCTAGTGATAGATGATTTGACGGATGGCCATTTCTAGGACATTATGGACATAAGCCCGTTCACTTTTAAACTAAAACGCTATCACTCATCAGTTAGTGGGTTCACAGCACGAATTTACCGATAAACATCAGCAGCTTTGAAGTTAATTGCCAGTAAAAACCTTGTCACTAAGCGAATTTTACATATGACGGGTTTTCCAATTGCATTGCTCATTTTGACTTACATTTTGTAAACAAACGACCGCGTGACATATCAAACACTGCAGCTCGAGGCGTGTTTTTTAAATGTTTGTGTCAATACAGCAAACATTCAGCTCCCCAATATTTCACTCGCTGTACGCAACTGTAAGGCACTTTTTAGACGACACTTGCACAACAGGAGTCGACAAAATATGTAAAAGGTAAGGTTCCCAATAGTAGGTGTCAGCTGAGCCCCCTCTTTGCTCTATTGTGTGATAGCAAGGAGTAAGTTGAGTGGAGGGAGAAATTGTTTCCACAAGGTTCTGGATAAGTAGATCCCTGCTGAAGATCCTTTCCCACAGGGTCGACATACGAGAGTTCGCAGAGGCTTGAAGAAATGAATCCGTATCCCTAAGTCGTTATACCTTCTTTACATCTACACACCAGGCCATAACTCGGTAGATACCCTTCCGTTTTGCCTATCACACGGCAATATTGCAATGCTTGCCATTGATACATGACAATATCGTTATATCATTTGAGCATTATCAATAATGAACTTAAAATTAAATCCCTTCGCTTTTCCGAAAAGCGAAGTGGTTTAATTTTAAGTTCAATATGAAGAATTTCCACCAAGTGACGCCAGAAACTTTTATTATCCATAGTACTCATAATTGGTAATTCATCACACGTTGAAGTGTAATGTTAAATTATATCTTTGTATTGTGAAATATTTCATATCCATTAATGGCGCGTTAATAAATGTGACGGCAGTATATGTCTGGCATGAAAGAAAGCCCTTCCATGTTTATCAATTTCTTTAGTATTCAACATAGCCCTGAAAGAGGTGAGTAGAACAATCCATATATGGTATAATCGTCGTATAAATGTGATTTTCGACGCGAAATTCTCTGCTGTCGCTGTACATCAGATCATCGCTGCATGGCACTATTGCCTCATTGAAATTATAAAGAACCAGAATATAAACTATTGCGCATAATTAATCCCTATGCTGGAAATAGTATCTTGTGTGTTCCTAAGCTATAAAATCCATCCGCCCCCTTTTGCAACGTGAGGAATTACGGAGGGTATGGTTGTCATGCGTGTGGCGGGACCAAACTGAGTGTGGGAGTAGATGTTAGGTTAATGGGGTTATTTTCTTGGCCATGAAAATAAGATCTTCGGATTTCGTTTTAGGAAAGGGGTTGGCTCTCTTTGCGATTGCTTTTCTAACCTTAGGTAAAGAGAGAAATGATCCACAAGTCCAGCCCCTCTCCTTTACCAAATCCTGCCTTTCTCTTCCTAATTCTCAACACCGCTTCAACCCATTCTCAGCACACGCTTCTTATCTTTTACGCGCTCTTTTATTCCACCCTCACTTCTTCCACTTAATCTCCGCTGCTGCGATTCTCTTCGCTTCCGTCCCACGATTACTCCTTTCGTCGAAGCCAATCGCAGAAAGCTCTCTCGCAAGCTTTTCTCCCTCTCTGTCTCTCTTTGTGCTTTCTTCTTCCGTCGGAGCACCTAGATTAACTTTCTTCACGGTCTTCTTATCTCAATGAGACCTTTCTCTGATTCCCATTTCCCATAGAGATTTCCTCCTCGCGCTTTCTGTCTTTGCCTCACGCTCCTCCTGTTTGACTGTCAAAGTCTCCAACTTTAGTACCTTCTTTCCGCTTACACGAGGCTTCCTACTTCTATTTTATCAAAAAATGCGTCTGAACTCGTATATTATTCCCTAATATTTTCCTTCTTACTGATGACTCCTGATAATAGGTACTGTTATCATTCGAATGATTTCGCTTTGGCCTAGATATAGGACTCATTCGCTATTCCACAAAATATAATTTTACTGCGAACGGTTTCGATATAGCAATTCATCATCCAGTCAGTTGATGATACGCTGCATCGAAATCTTATCATCGTCTGGCCAGATGATGCTACGCCGTATCGAAACCGGTGGTAGTGAAGTTCAATATTGTGGAATAGTAGACTGTTTCCTTTCCTACGCACCATGAGGGAGTTCCACCAAGTTACACCATCCAACATTGAATGACTCACTTGTTCAAATAATAATTGTTAAGTGAATAGTAGGATGTTTGGGAAAGCTATATTTTCAGGCTATTTAACTATATGTTAGTGTTAATTTAATTAGATTTATTATTTATCATGGCCAGTTGGATTGGATTTTTTCATTTTTAACCAATCCTTTATCAATAATGAAATAATTTCGTGGTGGTTTATCCTAAATTCTGGAATATTTGGGTAAAATTATTTTAATCGTCCTAACTACGTATGGTTATCATGCAAACCTAAGAATGGTGTTTAGAGGTTTCGCTGGTACATATTCATGCACATGACACACTCTTCCTCGCATGTAGGCTGACTGCGTTAATGCAATTATAAACTTGATCTTCGTATTTCGTTTTGAGCTTATTTCATTCCATGTTGTAGTGCATCAATGTTCTCTGTCAGCTAATTCTAAAGCATCAGGTCGGGTGTAATGACCTTTCACATTACTCTTGTCAATAATTTCAAAGAAAGTATTTTTTTCTTTACTGTGTTTCTTCATGTTCCTCACATTCTGTTTGCTTATTAAAATTCTCTGGAACGATATTCCATCACTTATGATTCTCTTTTCTCTTCCTTTTGGACGTGGACAAATAAACTCTAAAATAGGTTGCCATGATCAGATTCCTGTTCAGGATAGTTTTTTATAACGCTATTTTATTTCTTGACAGTATTTTTTGATTGATTTATTTTGTGCTTCCTCTCCTTGTTTTTGCTATGCTTCTCGTGCCTTAAAATGTTTATTCTCCTTTATTCCCCTGTAAACCTCCTTTCTGGTTTTTTTCGCCTCATGAAATACTTTTTATTTCAAATTTTGACTGATAGCTCTCTTTCTTCCGTCGGGCACGGGCCGATATATTCGCGGTTATTTTGAAGGTAGAGCATATACCTATATATCTCAACACTTTCTAAAAGAACATTGTCTAAAACTAGTATAATAATTATTTTTCCTCTGATAGAGTACAATCTACCACCAAATATTTTCTCTATATTTGACTGATTTTCCATGTCATATTCCATTATGCCTTTTGAGCGCGAGTGGTACATATCTCATAATTACTACAATCGCACGGGCTTAGTAAACTCTATACGCTAGCTGAAGCTATTTTAGGTGGCTTCAATTGGCAATGTCGTAATGGACCAGGATTATATCCTTGCCTAAATCCGAATCATACCACCGCACGCCCTGTTATTTGGGAAACCCATATCTCGGTTTCACTCTAGGAGTATGGACTAGCTATCTGTTTGGCTTAACCGTTGATCTCTAGTGTCCTGAATGTGCTATTGAAGAAGAAACCATCCGCCTAGACCAAATGCTCCCACCCACTTCCTCAGAATGAGAATTTGGCACTTTTTTCCTGTGAGTGTGAAACTATAAACCGCAAATAACGTCTTATCACCCCCCCCCCTTCATTCCTAACCCTACTCATCGGCTTGGTGCGTGAAAATGAGTCTGTCCCGATATTTCTGCCCGCTTGTTTTATCAGAATTCCCCAAATCCAATTCCCTCTGAGTGGATGTTACGTGCATGAGTATCTCTGGCCAGGAGACCAATTAAGTCATGCTCTGCTGCAGACTACTTTTCGTAATCATGTTCTCCAAAGGGCACATTCTGTTAACTCCTAACCTAATGAAGCAGACCGCTGTTAACACTGTGGCTAATAGTCAAGATGTCGTCTCATTAGGCTAGAAGTTTTCGCATCGTAAACGCTTCATAAATATATGTAGATAATCTTATTAGAGTACCTTGTTTGAAAAGAATGAAAAAAATTAGCACTAGCCATACAAATATTTACGATTTAATTCAAGGATTTATGTGCCTCATATGAGAAACTATCTAATTTTACTTCTCCCCGCTAAAACTATTAGCAAGGTTAGCTTGGGTGCGTTGCAATCCTACTCCTTTGATGCTCCTCACCTCTTGTGGAAAATCAACCGAAATAATAAAATAATACTGACGGCATATGTTGCTCTGCGAAGTGTTTCTTTGGAATTTTTTACACTCGAACAACCTTCGCATGGGTAAAAATTAGTAATTGAATAAGAGCATTAATTAACACTTCAGTCACACCCTTTCTCTTTCTTCCAAACTTTCTAAGGTCCAATCCTGGGAACTGCATGCTAATCAAGGTTTACTAGCTACTGTTCTTACAGGTAATACAAGGTTGTCATCACAAAAATCAACCAAATTGTTATTAACTACCCGGGATAATTCAATAATTTATTATTCTGTGATGGTAGACTTAAATTAGCGCGAGATCCCAAACAATTTTCTTCCAGTGAAGAGGAACCATGAGCTTGGAGAAATTGTCTCTATTAATAAATGACAAAGGTCTAACAAAGGGGCGATTAGTGTTTCTATACGAGTGCCCTTGGTAAAACATTTGTTTCTGTGTCAAAGGAGCAGCCAGGCCTATACATGGAATGGTCAACTACTATGATATCAAGGCAAGAAATGCATAGAAAATTTTGCCAAAAAAGATATTTGGTATTATCATTTGATGATTCCATATCAATTGTATCGTATAACTGACATTCCAAAGAGTTAGGAAGTGGATTGAAATTAAATTTAAAATACTTCGCCTTTCCACATAAACCACTTTTATTACTACCTAGGTTTCGTTATGGTATAACATCATCAGGTTGACCTGATGATGTTATACCATAACGAAACCTAGGTAGTAATAAAAGCGGTTTATGTGAAAAGGCGAAGTATTTTAAATTTAATTTCATTATGAAGAATTTCCACCAAGTGACGCCAGAAACTGTTTCATTTAGGAAGTGTATATTAAACATTATAGTGATAGGGCGTAAAATGTAGTCAGCAGAATAATTCACTTAATAGGAAGTCTGGATGGAAATGGGCAAAGTAGTAAAGACACTGAAAGAATTTTAAACGAAAGTATTAAAGAAGCTTTTACAAGGAGGTGGGAGTTTATGGCAATGACCTTAAGAGGAGTTATAAATAAAAAATAAAACATTTAAGGTGGGGTTTAGATTTCTTCGTCTCGGAAGCTTGATCTTGAGACAAAGGCGTAAGCGTAAATCGAAAGCCTGTGAGATTTGGGAATAGGGAACAAAATAAAATAAAAATAAATAAAAAGGGCAAAAAAGGAAAACATACGAATTCCTAGGGGTAGTACTGTGCAAATGAGATTCTCGGGAGAAATTCGAGGAAGGCAGGAAGAGTGACGGAGAGCATATTGTGAGGTAATGAATCGTTGGGATGTGATAAACGAGAGAATGTTGGGTAAACCAGGCAGGAGAAGAAAGAGATTAGACATTCTAGTGATAGTTGGATATTTAAAGAGTAGCAGTGGCTAGTCTCCACGTCCATTGAACACTTAACGCGACCGGGAGACTGCTGTGAATAATTTGTTAAATTTAATTAATTTTGCAAAACGCCTCACTGTTTTTCGATGAATGCCTTTTCAACTGCTGAATCAGAAAAAGTAAGCATAATCTAATTAATTACCCGGTAAAGGAGTACCACCGTTGTACCTTTGGTCTCGTTGGCTAAGTGCATGGGCTAATAATGGTACTAAATATTTTTTCTGAGCAAAGGGTTTGTACGTTCATGCCAATTAGTTTGCTCTGTGCGGTTTGACCACATCATTGTTTTGTGATTAAAATTAACTCTTGATGAGACAAATTAAATGAATTTATGGGGCGAAAGAATTGATAAACATTGAGCAAGGTACGTCTACCTTTTAATTTCTTCTACCTATAATGAACTTTATGAAATTTAAACTAGATTAAAATGCTATTGTCTGAACAGTCCCTATTACGAGATCGCCTGATGAAGGGTACGACGTGGATAAAATTATATATGTACATCAAAACAGACAATGTCTTTTTTGGGTTAGTTGACCTGGAAACCTTTGCAAATCAATGGAATTTAGAAGCTCATTGGACAGCATGGTGATACTCTTTAAAGGGCATGATATAAAGCCCAAAATAATAATCTTAATAACATATTCACTCTAAAATTATCTTTTGGTTCCACATTTTGAATTGTCATATGAAGTTGTTCAAAATTCTCACTTTATTCGCACGTGTTTTTATGGATTTACCCTTCGTGCATCGTGCGTTTAAATCGGCTTTCCGCCTCAAATGGTATGAAAAAATTCTAATTATTATTTTTAAAGTCATTAACAAACGTGGTACATCTCTCACGCCTCTGAATTCTGGCACTGCCGATGCGACACTACACCGCGGGCGGTCACTTGGAAAATGTCCTCACAGTGGACTCGGGGACGCCCTTGTGACCTACTCCTCGCACTCAATCCACTTTCAACGGCTCCACACCCTCTCTCTCTCCTCTTTCTCCGCATTCCCTCCAGGCTACCCTTTTCACATCCCCCTGTATCACCCCTTGCTCTATCTTCGTTTCTCTCCCCTCCCATCCCCTCACAGAAGGACTCGGACCGGTTATCGCGGCAGTTAAGCCACCCCTGACCGCTTTACGCTCATCGAATCCCCATTCCCCTCCCACCCTCCACAATTTCCCTTCCTCCTTCGTATTCCCTCTCACCTTTTCCCCCTTCATCCACTTCACTACTACACCGCTAGATGGATTGATGCGATAATAGCCTGCCTTCCTCCCTGCCCGCTTGAATCCGTCGCAGAGCAAAAGGGGCTGATTCGTTTCCTTCGTGGTCAATTATCTTAATAAAGAGACACAAGACACGGAATGCCAATCGATGTATCGACTTGAAGGCCCTTTCAACTTCTTCCCCAACCCCTCTTCTTGCGCTCTGCAGAATCATCACCGTTGTTGACGGACTGTTTCTGTATATTTAATTACTTTCCCTTTGCGTTCCTCTGTTATTATGTGCGAATCAATCATCTCTTCCGTAGATCAAGGACGCTTCAATTTCTCTCATCACTCCAAATTTTCCTCATATTCGTGTCGAGGTGTAATGAATGTTGTGCTTTACGTATAATGAATTTTCGATTAACTCCCGTATACCTATTTGATTATAGACATGTAGTTCCTTTCTACTCTACAATAGAGCCTTCCAGTGATCAATTCTTCCGCAGAAAAATGCGTCTTCATAATTTCGTTCACCAACCTTCAAATGTTACTGGTTCAATTAAACTTTGGTTTATTCACTATCACTTATTCAATACTTTCCAAAATAAATAAATAGTTACCAACTTTACTATTAGCATTTCACAGTTTTTAAACGTCCCTAGGCGTCAATTACACAGAGAAATGATATACATTGTTAAATAATGGATTGACTAGGGAATATAACTCACTTATTGCTGTAAAAGAACTCCTAAAAGTACAGACTCAAGATCCATTATGCAAGTGACGTAAAATAAGTAGAATTAAATATCACATAGACACGCCGTTATAATTCTGCAACAGATCTGACTGAGTGCCCGAATATATATCCTGTTAGTGCATGGGGATGCATCCAAAATCAAGTTTTGCCAATTTAATTTAATCCGAGATTCTACGGGAGATGCCTCAGAAGTAACTCTTAACGGAGTCATCCGTTAATAGCCATTTCAATGTATCCCGGTTAAGGTAAATGATTAATACACAGTGACATTCTAGCATTAATTATCAATTTATGTCCTTTAAGTGGCCCTATAAGGTAATAAAGCCACTCCTGGTAGCTGTATCTTAACTACCAGAAATAGATATCTTTTAAGTAGTGCTCTGTCTTTGGTGTTCAATGTGGTAAGCTCGTCCCGGTAGCTATTTCGGGTGGATCTTCAAATATTTAAGCCAAATAATAAAATGTAGCAAGGGGAAAAGGGGATATATATATATATATATATATATATATATATATATATATATACATATAAACATTTAAATACACATTATTATTTTAGCATGCAGGTACACCTAAACGTTTATTCAATCGACAAAATCACGTGACCAATATAACTAAATTATACATGTTTTAATAGAAAACACGTTATTAGGTCCCCTTTTCAGATCGACTCTTGAGTCTGATACTACAGTCTGGACTGAAGAAAACCTAAAAGAAGGCTGATAGCTCAAACTATCTTAAACGTGAGTGTTCTTTCACATGATTTTTATGCAGAGTTTTGTGTTATATTGTGCCGTCCAATGTATATATATATATATATATATATATATATATATATATATATATAAAGTTGTGTGTGTGTGTAAATAGATATAAGGGAAAGGGATAGGAACATATATAAAGGACGAACACAGAAGTGAGAAAACGTGTTTCACACTAAGATATGCGGGTCTTTTTGCAACCAAGTTCCCCGATTCTTTGGCAAATAGATGGCATCAGGGGGCTATTTCACCCACCTAAGGAGACATACATGACACTTAAGAGGAAGGACAGTAGGTTAGCAATCATTAAAATATTTTAAAGTATATGGACATTGCGTTTCATGGTACGCATTACCTGAAGAAAGAGAAAAGCCACATTGGTCAAATACATATTCAAACACGAAACCCCGCCATATGGCGAACAAATATTCATTCACATGGAAATAGATAAACGGAAAGGAATAGGAACACATACAAAAGACGAACACAGGAGAAGTGGGGAAGGCGGAATCGAACAGATCAAAAGTGCAAAAATAATTCCATGACCGGGACTTCAACACCGAACTTTCGTGTGTGAGTGTGTGTGTGTGTATATATATATATATATATATATATATATATATATATATAATTTATGTGCATATATGTATATATATTATTTATTTAAGTAATCTATTTATTAAATTAGGTTTTCGATGGAGACAACTACCAAATAAATATTTCGTGACTTCTAGCAATTCATAATCCAGCAGCCTACTCAACATCAAGTCCCTGTTTATTTCTGTTTACTTCCTTCACCCCTTCATCCAGTCCAACATCCCTATCCTGTTCCTGCCCTTCCCTTGTTTGCGTGGCATTCTCCCCTGTTATACAGTCTTCAAAATTTCATTTCTGATCATTTCATCCATTTTTCCAGCTTACTTAGAATTTTTCCCAATAATCCCCTCTTCTAGCCCACCATGCCCAGCACTTCGTTTTTTCCTTTCCGTCCATTTCACCTTCTCCATCTTTCTGCGCGCCCACATTTCAAAAGCCCCCAATCTATTTCTATCATCCTGCTTCAGTGACCGCGTCATACATAACTACGCTCCGTATAAAAGTTTTGAGGAATTTTTCCTTAACAACCTTAATATCCCTGTCATCAACTCCCACCTCCTTCTAAAAGCCTATTCGCCTAGCGTGATTCTTCTCCGTAAGTCCCTACCACAAGGTGTGATCAAAAAAACACAGGACATTTTTTATAACTTTTTATTTCGACGGGTAAGGCTTAATCGAACTTGCCCTCAAAGTACATACCTTGGCTGACGACATACCTTTGCCAACGTTTCTTCCAGCTCTCGAACCCTGCCTGGTAAGCCGCCTTACGGATCATCTTCAGGTCCGCCGTACTATTAGTTTTAATGTCCGCAATACAGTCGAATTGGCGCCCTTTCAAGGTTGAATTTAACTTTGGAAACAAAAAGAAGTGTGATTGAGCCACGTCTGGAAAGTAGGACGGCTGTGGGATTACGGAAGTTCCGGTTCTGGCGAAAAACTCTGTCACGATATGTCATGTCCAAAATGTCTGTCAAAATTTTCTCACATGATCCAAAACTAAAGTTCAAGCCCTCGGCTATCTCCCTAAGAGTTGAGCGGCGATTTGCCAGCGCCAAATCGTTCAGGAATTGAACATGTTTGGGTCTCTCGATGTGGAAGGCCGCCCCGTCCGCGAATCTTCATCTGTCGAGGTTCTGCCATATTCAAAACGACTGTACCACTCAAATACTGGTTTTGACGTATAGCTTCCTTAAAACAAAGACTTTCTGAATCATTCCAAGTGCCTCATTAACACTTTTGCCGAGTTTGAAACAAAATTTCACGCACACACGCTGTTCCTCTTGCTCCTTCATTGCTACCGTTGCACGCGGTGACGAACTGGTTAACACACGTACCGCTGCTGCTACGTAACAAATAGACTTAAATTGAAGAATGCAACACTTTTCGTTTTAGTTGTCAGATGTGTCGCTAGATTGAACACTGTGTCTCGTTTCGATCCGTTGAACGGTTTGCGCAGAATAAAATCAGTCCGGTCTCTTTTTGATCACACCTAGAATTTGACTGTGTTGGTCCAGAACACTTCCGAGATACATAAACTGTTCTACTTGCTCTAGTTTTTGCCTTCCTATTTTAATGTTAACCTTAGCCCTTTTATTTCATAGAAATTCGCATAACCTTTGTTTTATTAATATTGATTCTCATCCCATCCCGCACTGAATTTCCAATGCACTAAGCAATGCTTGCAGCTCCTTGGCTGACTGGCAAACTGAAGCTTGGGCATCGGTAAACCTAACCGATTTTACGAATCCCCCTCCGACGTTCATTCCTACCTCCAGTTCTTCCTATGTCTCTTTAATCATATCCACCACATATACGTTGATCAGCACCGGTGATAATGGGCAACCCTGCCTTACACCCCTTCCTAATATTACCCATCCGGTCTCTCCGTTCCCCACCCGCACCTGAGCAGTATGAGATATGTACAGGCTGCGGATTAGTCTCCCGTCCCTCCAATCAATTCCTATTTTTTGCTAACGCTCATTAGTTTTTCCCAATTAACTCTATCAAACGCCTTTTTGAAATCTACGAAACTGGCAAATACGTCCTGATTGTATTCTATATTCCTCTCGATTAGTGATCTCATTACTATCCATTTTTGGGTGATAGTTAACCACTGCAACAAAAACATTTTATCTCTAATAAGTGCCCAAGTAAACACTAATGTACTCATTGAAATTTTCTGAGATATATATTTCGAGCTGGCTCAGTTTATTTATTTATAAAATATACCGTATATGCAACTGCTTAGAGCTCCGAGAGAAAGTTAAAACTTTATTTGAGGTTGCTTTACAGCTGTACGTCCAACATGAACCAATATGGCCCTTAAATTCGATTAATTAATATGGTGACACATTTTTAATAACTAATGTGCGTCCAAAGGCCCTTACTGAAAAATCATTATTTAATGAATCTTGTCCTCACGAAGAAAAAAACAAAAGGCTCCAATGAGGAAAATAGTTTTTTTTTCTCCGATATTTTTAAATTTAAGTTTTGATTTTTATTGAAAACCCACTTACCACAGGGTAATAAAATTTACTGACCATCTCTCCTTTACCTCAGCTATCCTTTTTCTTCAGGGTCCCCTTAATTTAACCGCTAATCATGTGATACTGATCTGTATGGTCGGGTGTTCCTAGCCTTAACCTTTAGCTAATTTTCTCCCAATTCTCTTTAACGCTCTGGAACCCCACTTTTATCCACCACAACCCTTCATCCGCCATCCCCTTTCCAGTCTGACTCACCATCCACTTCAGCATCGCTACCCCCTCTTAACTTCCGGCTCCCCTTTTCATGACCCGGAGCCTAGAGCCCCTGGAACCCTTGTTTCATATTGACTACCAGTTTATTTCTCGCAGGTTTCACACATTCCTTTTATTTCGTATGTTACTTTTTTTATTCTCTTTTCTATAATGAAGAAATGAGTCACGTTTTTCAGGGAAATTGTCATTTTTGGACACAAATTATGGTTCCCCTTTAATTGGCCCAGAAATGTTTTTGAAATCCAAAATACAGAAATCGGATGGATAAACACCTCAAGCTAACATAATATTTCATTGTTTCTTTATTTTAAAATCAAAAAGCGTTATTAGGATACTGTTTTTTGCCATCTCTCATGACAATTTATTTCATTGTATGTATTCACTTATTAAACATCCGATTAAGAATGCAATAATTTCAGAGTGTAAAAATCATTCGCCTTGACTGGGATTCGAACCCAGATCCCTCAACATCCGGTCGAGTGCTTTAGCCACTTAAGCTACCGAGGCGTCCTATTAAACTCTGAAATTTTGGGGCTTTTAAAGGAACTAGATGTTGTGACGAAATGCCGTACATACAATGTCACAGACATTCGTATTCGTGCGCGACGCGCCACAGTCCACGCGGTTAAAGGCAACTTTACACTTATGGTGTTTATACTTTGACAAATTCCAAAGAAACTGCGGGAGATACCGCAACAGTAACTTTTAACGGAGTCATCCGCTAATGTGCATTTCAATGCAACAATTTCAGAGTGTAAAAATCGAATTGGAATCCCAGTCAAGGCGAATGATTTTTACACTCTGAAATTGTTGCATTGAAATGCACATTAGCGGATGACTCCGTTAAAAGTTACTGTTGCGGCATCTCCCGCAGTTTCTTTGGAATCCAGTTAAGACTTAAAAGATATAATTATTTACAGTGTTTCTAAAATGCTACACCGCGTATGAAAATTTTTCTCGTCAGAAAGGATGTAATTGCTCAAAGTATTGAGCCATCCCTTTGTTTGCAGTTAATATTTTAAGAGTCAACTTCTAATTTATCAAAATGTGGAATCATCATTAGGAGGGGTTATTGTAATTAATTAACAAAAACTGAGCTCGTGAAGTCCAATTATGAAGTTCACCGCCACCAAATTTTGAATGCATAGTTCGATTTTTGCAGCATTTGTATATTTTTTCAAATGCAGTGAATTCCATTAATTTTATATTTCTGGAAACCCAACACTTTCAGTACATGATCAAAGGTTATCTTTTATGGTGGTACCCGTTTAAACTAACTAATTATTATGTTGAATTTAAATTTTTGGTCGCATGGTTATTATTTATATTTGAAGATACAATAATTCAGTTGCACATGCCTTAACACGACCGTTGAACCTGAAAATTACATGTTAGCATGCTAAATCATCCTTTGTGTGAACCTTTTTTGCCGAAGAGTTTTTGTTGTTTTTATTTTTCGTTATGACAAATTTTCAATTATGGCATGTCACACCTACTGCAAATACCTAAGTTTCTCATATCCCATTCCATCTACTCCTAAGAAAATGCCTGCATCGCATTCCCCCAATCTTGGTACCTTGTGTTCCTTTCTCACCTACTTCCTGTTCTCTTCTTAACAACTCCCCAGCTCTCTGCATTCCCCCCAATCCCCTCCCTCGTCCACCGCCAGCCCTTGAGCCGTCGTAATAGTCCAACTTGAAATCCACTTCAACTACCGCCTCCCCTCCTAAAATCTCTTACCCTCGCCCTAAAGGGGGTGACTCCCGAACCCCCTTCCCGTTCTAATTTCTCGCGCGTCCCCAATTCCAACTCGTCCCCTTCCCCACTCTCGTTCTTCCTCCCCAATTCCTTCATTCCACGCAACTTGTTCTCCCTCCGGCCTATACTCGGAATTCTGCTTCAGAGCAGTACGGAAACCAGCTGAGAACCTTCGCCACGTTTGATGCGGGCATGGAAGACATGAAGAAATCAGACTTTTAATATCAACTCTGAACAACCCTAGTTACGATGGACATTTATTTTTGTGACCTTGTGTTTTTGAATTGATAATAAAAATTGACGAAAAACATATGTCATTGATTTAACATTTTCTTCATGCTCCAGTAATTTGTAGCCATGCGTGTCTCCTCACTCCGTCACTCCGATTGGATTTACTGCATTCTAGAAGTTGCTTTACTAGTTAGTGCGCAGTGCGGCTGCCAATTCCGCACTTTGGTTGGGCAATCACATTCATATAATGAGAATGAATTTTTGCTTGGGGAAGAATACAATGTGAAAAGTCATAATTCTAGACCGGGGAGTTACTCTCTTCGTTTATTTCTTATTGTTAGAAGCGGAAAAATTCGACATTGAGAAAATAGTCAAAACGATATTAAATATATGCTAAGTGTTTGCTTAGATATTTTATAGTTTAATTTAAATTCCAGGGTATAATTTGTTACAGGGATACATAAAAAACCCCAACAAGCAATGGAAAAATTTTCATAAACGCTGATTAATTAGATCAAAAAAGGAGGCCTCAAGGCATAAGATTTGCAGACATCAAAAAGCATTCAGTTAAATGAGCTAGAATTTTTGAGTGTATTGATCGTGGAAGAATAGCTTAGTTGTTTGTTAAATAAGTTTGAGCAAAAAAAAATTTATATGTGATTTTGTGCTTTACAAATATACGGCCACGAGAAGAATTTAAAAACATATATACAAGTACATGCTTCTATATCTTGCTCCGTCGTATCAAATGCATACGACATTAGTTCAGACCTAATTACTTTAGTGCAGACCGTTGTGATTATGACACCAGTTACTTTCATCATTTCTTAATTTCATAGTTTCCGATATTTTATTAATGTTGATGTGAAAATGCGCGTCTGGTGTGAAATCACCCTCCGGTACTCACACCAACAGTGGTTTGCCAGGATTAGGTGTTGGTCATTCCTTCTTCGGTTTGAAACACGGAGCTGGCTGAACCAGGTCTTCTTCTCTTCGTCTTCTTTGTTGCTCTCTCTTCCTATATATGTATAGTCCCGGCCACACTGCCCTGCCTTCAAAATCCCCTTCCCCCTGGAAAGGACCTTTTCCGCCCCTTACTCCCCTTCCACTTCTCCGATATATTGCCTTCCAATATTGAAAGACGAAGAAATAATCTACCCTCTCGCCAACTCCCATCGCCCCCCCACACCCTCCTTCCTCCACTACACCGCTACTGCCACCAATGGCTGGAGGGGTTGGCCAATTAAAATGAAATATATTGCTTCTCCGGGAGGGCAAAGGGAATTACTGTTCAACGGGATTCGGAATACGGTGGACTGCGTTACAGCCTCATAAGGTTGAGCAGGCTCCGTGTTATTGCCACAGTCGGAACGTGGGGGGGATGGCATTTTGCTGGATGGGTAATGCGGTAAAATTATAATCGTAAGATATGCTATGGTAATCCTAAATCAGGATTTTTGAACCGAAACATCGATTTAGTCTGTTCATTTGATGGTATAGGTACAATCGTCGTATTTTTTCTTCCCTTCCCTTTTGCTGGACTTTTGCTCCTTGAATTCCGATAAATCAAAGCACGTCATCGTTTTTCTCTCACCCAGTATTTACGTAACATTTATTTTCGATGAGGTACCTGAACCCGCATCTTTGGTTTGACCTACGCTTTATCTTCATTGGCAATCGTTTCAGCTACTTTAAAACATACAGGAAATGCCACTTATGTATTTATGTAATTACTCCCACCGATGTTTATAACTGATCCCATGTTTTCTTAGCTGCTTTGACGTGAATGCAAATGTAATTTTAAATATCCCTGGCACTTTGATATTTATCAGTCCTATCCATCACCACGTTTCTAATCCAACCGGTCCTCATTGTACCACCTTAATATTTTTCATCAAATAGTTTATCACTCAATGTCTCGTATGTGCATTGCGTTCTTGCTTTCATGATCGATTTCACCAAACTTCGTAGTGGTCTCCTTCTCCATCAACACCTGCTTCGTTTAATATACGCATATATGGTACTCGCCTATTGTGTTTATATTCTTATAAATATTTTTTCTGCATAATTTGTATCAGCTGTTGCATGAAATCTTTGTTGGAGGGTTTATTCATTCATGAGGATTATCTCAGTACTGTTTTTTCGCTTTGGAGACTACTTTCCCCTAATGTAATCACTGATTATATATGTATGGAAATTCGAATTGATAGGCGTATATTAATGAATATACCTCTACTAATTAAAAATTATGTGTCACATTTCGGGAAATAATTATTTTATACCGTGAGGGTTTATTGAAAGTTCACCGGCGATTTAGCAAGATTTAGCCAAGCCGGCAGAAATACACTATTTTATGACCACAGCTGAAATTGACTACATTTTTCATATGAAAAATAGGGCAAGGCTAGAAGATAGGACAACATTTGCAACTACAAAGAGGGGAAAGGTTTGAGCAATCTCTTGATTCTCATTTGTGCGAAGAGAGGAGAGTAGAGGTGGGTGCTTGAATAGTAAAAGACTCAGCGGCTGAGGAAGAAGGAAATCAAATTAAGAGATAAAGCCTGAGGTGTGGGGGCACGAATGAAGGGCGAAGAAGTACATGCTGAATGTGAAGAAGGAAAAGGGAGTCGGTAGATAAGAAGAGTCTTGGGAGGCATAGTCTTCTACTTTGCAAATGTATGGGAGAGTGGAAGATAACACCGTGGGTGACAGGAGAGGAACCGCAAGATATTATTGAACCGGGGGGGAATTTGGATTCGAGAATTTTAAATCAGCGAGAGAAATGGCCAAATATATATCCAATCTCCCAAGCTACTTCAAAAATATTTCCTTGACGCAAAAGGGGGAGATATCTGCCAGTCAGCATATAATATTAGCATAGTTCTCATTCTCGATGGGATGAAAGTACTCCATCACTCTAACACATGGTTCTTTTTATGATTGGCGAGTACAAATCATTTATTACAAATAGTTGGTCTACGTTAAAAAATTGACAGTTTTAGTATGACTATCATTTTATCACGGAATATGGGACACACGAATATCTGATCCTTAAAAATTATTTATTCTAGGGTCTTTGGATATTAAGACATTTCTATGGGAATGACGCATACTTTAATAGTACTGAATATTACATAACCTGATACAATTTTACGCCATCATTTTCTCAGGTGAATTAGTCACGATATCTATCATCATGTGTCATAAATTCGTTGCGTAAAAATGATTTCCTTCAAATACTAGTTTAAAATTGTAGCCTTCAATGACCATTGAGTATACTAATACTTCTGGAAGTCGTAAGTAAATATATTTAACATTAACATGGGGGTATATGCATGCTCTTATGAAATGTTTTGCCAAATGTTTCTCTGTTAGCTTGCTCTATTGATACGAGGCATATAGCCTGCAAAACCATTGTAACATACACCATTTTTTTCGGATGTTTCTGGTAAACGGTGCTTTTTTAAATTTAATAATCCGACTATTTTTGCAACCTAGTTTCTCCGATGACTGTGAATCCGTAACTTTTTGTTTAGTATTGTGAGCTGTGTATCGCCTATTACTATTCCTGTCAAGCCCAACGAAACTGCAGGGGAGGTTGAGTAATATACTACACAATCAACGACATGACCTTAACTTTGAAAAATATCTAGTCAACAAGACCTTTAACAGCGATTTCCAACGATGTTGTTATGAAATCCTTGTCTTTTCCCAGCCACAGCGTGCGGATGAGGAAGTCTCTAATTAGCGACTCCTCATCAGGGATTCCCACCAGGTCTACCGCGAGGAAGGTCAGTACATTAATTGCTCAGACACCGTTGCCCTGAATCTGTATGTATTATAGATGGCTACGGAGGGAGACGGAGGTATTCCGTCGGGGGCACATGAACGGGTGGTAGTTGATGTAATTTGGTTTAATTCAGAGTGGATTAGACCATCTCACAATCCACATATCCTTCTAGTATGGCTTTTCAAAGATTATCAACGTTGGAAGCGTTGCTTATAAAGCCAAGTTTCTGTTAACGGAAAAGGAAATGGGGCTGGTTATAAAAATGGGAATGGCTTAATGAATTGAAAATCAATTAAACCGATTTCATCTCAGTTTTAGGGTAGATAATGTATCATAGAATATTAGTGAATAGGCGAAACAATCATGATTTATCCTATCGTTCATTCAAAATCTTTTTATACGCTTACTTCTTTACTTGTACGATACCCTTCAAGCTGCCGCAAGTGCGTGTGATGCTGGGCACCAGACTCAAGTCAAATTAAAACGATTAGTTCATACATACATGCATTCCAATATACATATTACCTCATACATAAACAAAAATATACGCATAAATATGTATCACACATATATGTGAATATGTGCATCACACAGTAGTTTATTAATCATTAACTGTTTGATTTTAAGAAATACTTGCTTGCTTACGTTCGATTTTTAAATGAATGCGAATGTTGCGACGAAAGAATAAATATGTGAACCTCTCTTATTTTGTCTCTGTGGTCAAATCGACTAATACAATTTGCTGCTATAATGATGTATCTGTGTCACAAGAAAATTCAAGTGCTTTCTAAAAGTCTGTCTTGCTCTCTCTCTTCGAGAATCACGAGGCTCTCAACCTAATTCATCCAGCATTTCCGATAAGCTCACTCTCATCTCGTAGCAATTTTGACCAATCCTGGCGGATTTTTGCTGAAACGTTTTCAGCTCATGAATTAGCGCTTTCTCGCATGGATTCCGAACTCTTGCTTGTATACAAAATATGGCTTAAATAAAGCAATGTAATTTACCCTTTCATAGCGTTTCCTACATTTATATAGTTTTTTCTTCGTCTCAAGTGTATTTTCGACTAGATAAGCCACTGTTATCTTGCTACCTGGTTTCCCATGCTACTTAAAAGACGGCCTCAGCTGGTGAATGATAAGTTAAATTCTTCATTATATTTGTCTGATTATGTTGCAAGAGTTCAAGTGACTACGGACCTTATATCTACACTGGTAGTCCAATAATTTAATCGTGATAACATTTTTGGGGAAGGATTTTAACCAGCGTTCACACAGCTTTTATTGCACTTAAACATTGCTTTTATTCACATTACCAAATAATAACGGCTTAATATACTAATGAGAGGTTGATATTTTTTCTGAAGATATACCAAGATTGGGAATTTTGATCAAAATATAATTAGCCTAGCCAGGGGTTATAAATTTAATTCTCCAATATAATGCGATTTTTGCACGGTGTCAACCCCGAGTATTTGTTATGGACCGTTAAAAAAGTTTTTCAATGCAATGGAAATTTTATCGAATTCTTATAGACCAACAATTAGCTTAGATATTGACACAAAAACTTATCAAAACAAGGGTCATCGCATGAGAACCTTCCTCCTACAGGAAAATAATATTCTTCTCCCTTTTCTCCCCGTAATGGCAGGAATTTGGTTAAGTGTATTGACTCTATTTTGAGAAACGCGGAATGAAAGTTTACCCAAGGAGTTCTCTTTGTTAAGGTTTGCTCATTTCATGGTATCTTTTGGAATGACGTCCTCGTTTTGTTTGCATCAAAATTACATTTTCTTTCTCTTACAATCCCTTCATTTTCATACATTAAACCCTCCCTTTCCAAGCTGATTGCCATAATACGCACCATTATAACTACATATATTTAAGACTAAATATTACCACATTAAGGCATAGGAAAGAAAAACACTCTGATATCTGTCGATACGCTGTATTGAAACCAGTCGCTGTATATTTACATTTTTGTGGAATAGCATATGTTTTTTCATTCCTACTCATCATGGAGGATTTTCACTTAGTTATGCCATCCACCATTGCGTGCATCATGGACGTTTGGCAGAGGGTGTTATGCCACCAGCTAATAGAGTAATTGGTGTTAATTGACGTTAGGAATTAATTTATTTTTGGGACGTTCGGAATTTCCTGGTGCTTCATAATGTCGCAGTCACTGTGTTTGTAATAGGAAGGGATTCCTTGCGCATGGCAGGTAGTTTTTCCCTTGATATCACGCAATGATCTTGTATGGCAATGTATTGAGATCTTTAGCTTATTTCTTCTGTGTCAACGTTACACTCAAGTGATTTTTATCATCTAAAAGTCGCGCACGCCGGTAAACTCTGGTAAAACCATGTTTCCCCAATGCAGTTCCTCAGATGTGCCCAGCGTATTTACCCTATGTTCGGTCAGATGATTAGTGTTACTACCAGGTATATTGCTTGGTCCGCTATCATTATATCAACCCCTCAGAGCCAACAGATCCGAGGATTTTATTTACTCACAAATCCGTGGCTGCGCATTTTTTCAGATTCCGCTGGGGACCTCACTGAAAGCAGCAATTATGTTGAGATCACAAGAAAAATTCCCACAGCTTGTGTTATTGCGTATACCTCGATAGATTATGGTTGAATATCGCATGAGTATTAATGAAAAGGATGACGTTATTGCATTTAAATGCAAATTGAAAATTAATGTTCAATGAAATATTATAACGATCGCTAATAACTTTCCACGCGCAGATTTTTGTATTTTTTGTCTCTGACGTTTTTCCGTGCCGCGCACCAAAGCACAGGAGGGTACTACCCTCTTTGGTTAGGGGACTCTCACCCCCTGGAGACCGGAATCTCGGGGCATGAGTTACAAATGCTACATGATACTACATCGGATACCCTAATGCAATCATTAAAACGAAAAACTGATGTCGCTACTAGCGTTTTGGCGAGCTCCCATGATAAAACAAATAAAAACGACCGTCTTCGTCCGCAGATTAAACCAGAGAGTGAAGATGGAGACATGAGGGATGCAGATTGGTTGGCAAAGAACGAGAGAGAGGGAAAGTACGGTAAGGAAACAGGGAGGAGGGGGCTAAGTAAGATATGGCGATGATGACGGTGCTGATAGGGAACCGAAGTGGGAGTTAGGGCTATGGATTTTATTTTTCTTGTTCCATCCATCTCTCCTTCTTCCCCCAGGGACTCGCGAAGGGTTTGGGGGATAGTATAAGGGGGAGGGAGTAAAGAAGAAGAGGGGAGGGAACGTAATGTGATGGAGAGGAGGGTGGAGAAGATAGGGGCTGGGGTTGTGTGAAGTAGGGTGGAAGGCAAGTGGGCACGGGGGTGAGAATCGTGTGGAGTGGGGTGGAATCGAGGAAGGTCGATGGAGAGAGGGGGTCGAAGCCCTTTCCTCCCCCTCCTCCCAAGAAAATTCACGGGGGGAGGCGCGGAATGGCGAAATAAAGAGAGGTGGGGGGAGGGAGAATGAATAAGTGGGTTGACTCCTGAGGACTCCCGTCGGAGCCTGAAGGGTAGCTGAGGGAGGAATTCCCCCATACCCACTTTTTCTTGCGGCAATAGGGATTGGAGGGGAACGGTATCAGTCAGCACATTGTGCCCGCTGCTCTGGTCTGAGGAGAGGCTGGTGCAAGGTGCGCGCGGGGGTGGTCTTCGAGATCTGAAGTGTGGAGGGGGTTGGTGGTCTTCAATGGGGATGTGGCTCAACGGGGGTTCGTCATGGTGGGTGTGTTGGAAAGAGGGTGGAGGGGATTGATCAGGTGAGTGAGTGGGAGGAAGCAGTACGCTTGATGGTTAGGGGGTCTGGAGGGAGGTCGATGCCAAAAGAAGAGGGGTGGGGCCTGTATTAGGGGGAGTGAGGGATGGAAGAAGGGGGAGGAGGGCAAAACGGGGTTGAGATAAGGGTGTGGCGACGGCTGTGGGCGAACTGAGGGGAGGGGGGTCTCAAACCTTGGAGAGGTACTTGAGACCTAAGACGGGTAGACGTCGAATGAGGCGAGGGTTGAGGGTTTCGCCGGTGGGGGACATGGAGGGAGTTTTGTGGCGTGGGGTGGTGAGAGAGCGTTTTATCCGTGGAAGTCATACGCCCACGAGAGAAAGAGTGGAATGATGCAGGAAGGATGTGAGGTAGAAGGATGACGAACTACTGCGCTAGTGGTAGATGCGAAGATGAAGAGTTGGGGTGAACCCCTCGATAACTTACTCGGACGAATCCTTCGGTCGCTCTCCTCGATTCCTTCGTCGTGCTCATCTTCACTCGGATAAAAAATACTTCTTTTGAACTTCTTTTTATGAATTCCTCTTCTCCGGCTTGGGAGACGTTATTTTTAACTCGAAGACTTCTTGACTAAAGCGAAAATTTATTTGAGTCTTCGCTGAAGAGGCGAGGAAGAGGGGTTTACATTGTTATTTATTTACGCTTTATGAAGTCGTCCGCTCCTCTCTTTGTTAAAAGCGTATCTTGTCCCAGGGAAGTCCTCTCATTCCTTCATTCTTCGAGTCGATTCCTGCAAAAGCAGCAGTAAATATTCTTTTATGACCACTCCTTCGTTTCCCAATTCGACTGAGAAAGCCCTTCGCTACTTATACCACTATGCTATTCCGGATTTCGTTATCCTTCCCCCTTATCATTCTTTCGTTGTTTACTCCTAGAAGATGCATCAGTTGTGCTCTAATAAGAGATGAGATTGTGCATGAGGATGGTTTGATCATACTTTTTTTAGATCCCTTACGATTTTGAGTACGGATTCTAGAGGCGAAGTGTGTGGTCTGGCATGAGTGTGTTTCTATTCAAGTGAATATCGAGTACGTTCATATTTTGAATAATGATTTGCTATATAAATTGACATTTTAATTTTTGCAATTTACATTTGTTTTATTTCCAATGTTTTTAATACGATAATTTAAGGCCAAACTAAAATAATGTAAAGAGTTTTAGTGGGATGGGTTTCATCCTATTTTTCAAATTGGCATTCCTAGACAACATTTTTGCGTCATAGCAGGAATACTTTACTCTTTCAGTGAATTTCTTTTGGGTCCGATTAGCTTCAACATATGTGCGTCATCTTTAGATGATGATGACCCCTGTTCGTTGAAACTAGTTGTTCCTAAATAAAATCCAGTGGAAGAGTACATGATGCTCCTTATTTCACGCACACTAACTTCCACATACTGTAGTTGAGCCTGTAATTCAACCTTTTTTGGTTCGACCAAGATATAAGTAAATGCTGTTTCTGGGCGATATCCACATAATTAGATCAGGTCAGGCGCGGCGCTTCACCTTAGGCGGCGATCGCACTACTCACCGGGAAAACCGTGTTTACAACATGACGTCAAAATAGAATAGCCTCTTCAAATTATTAGTCATTTACTGTCTGAATGTTAGGTGCTTATTAAAGGTTTTTTTTTAGGGAAATCAACCGTATTTATACTAGGCTTCATCAATAAAAATGGATGAATAGTTTAAAGTTAGGGATTAGTTGTCTCTGGAAGGATAATTCATTTTTTAACTTTACATGTGAATTATACATGTGAATTAAAACCACTTGCGTCCAATATGATGGAAGACTCGGCCCCTAGAAAGTAAGAAACGGCATGGTTAAGTGCAGATGACGTAGCTTTATCTTCTTCTAACCCATGTCCTCTCTTCCAATATCTTTGATTTCATCTCCCTGGTGAAGTATTTGCTGTATGTGACCCATATGGACGCTCATATTGATTGCCGCCGCTGAAGTTAGAGGAGGCGGCGGAGCCAAGAATTATGGTACCGTCATGAGTTTGAATAACTTACCATTAGATCGCGGCTGTTCTCCTATCTTTTAAGAAAATTCAGATCGATGCTCAAATTAATACCGTGTAATTATGCAAATGGGAACCCTAGGGTAACCAATTTATCAATCAGCATTCAACTAATTCGAAAGGAAAGGTATAGAAAGTCTCTCTTTGACTTCACAGGACTTGGTCTACGAAGGTCTCGTTGACCAAGCATCTCGTGTCGCTTCGGCCACGTGAATAATGTCGTGTATTTAGGTTTAGCTCTAAAAACAAAATAATATATGGTTTTTAATGCTACATTTAGTTTATGATAAAATAATAGCAAATAATTTGAAGAAACGGAAAAAGGAGGGCATGAGTTTCAGGGCACAGCGGGTATGTACGAAATACTAATATATTTTCTGCTAGCTTGTGTTGCCCTCCGCATTTGAACGTTGAATCAACATCTACCTCATTAAAATTTAATTTTAATGCTCACCATCGTAATTAAGAGATGAATGCGTATTAATGGCAATGGATACCATGTAAGTCTAATATATTCACCAATGATTAGGCTAGCTCTTGAGGCTGAGATTTGATTGGTGGAGAAAGATGCCACATCAACACTCGTACCGAAGCACGTTGGATCACGTGTTCAGGGTAGATGAAAATCTACGGATTCACAGATGACAATAGTACCTAGCGAATTTATTAAGGCAAGGTTTCACGATGTGTCCACCAGTGCTACCTGAATTGAAAACATCTATAAGCAATCTTTCCTGTGATACTAAGTGTCGTTCTAACCAGACTCTTGCACGAATTTATTTTAAAAGATTCTGTTTACTTTATAAATACAAAGAAATTTTTTGAAATATATATGTGCATATACATGTACATATATATATATATATATATATATATATATATATATATATATATATATATATATATATATATGATACAGGATTGAATGCGAGTGAAGGTTTGTTTTCTAAATTCCTCTCCTCGTTCACATATCCAAAGCATCCACTTCAAGCTTATCCTCTTTCCAATTCGACAGGGCCATACAAAACTACGCTAAATTTTAAGAACGTCTACATCAAAACAATACCCCGCAAGCCATAGCAAGAACGTGTGGCAGGGGGTAGTAGGTCACCATCCATTATAAATGCATTCACTCTATTTCCTCATGCACCTGGTACTTTGCGATCTACCAAAAACCGCATGGAAAGGGGGCGACCGAACACTAATCATGCAACACGCCTACATATACAGGTATTACGAGTATTACATGGTTAGCAGCTATTCCGATGCTTACGCAAAGAGGACAAAAAATGCATCAAAATAGTTCAGGCACACAGGCAATTTAGACTTATTACCGGTTAGTATTCTGGAGGGACCATTCACAAATACGATAGGCTTTATACAATTCATCTACACCCCACCTAGCTCAAGGGCGCACGACGGTGGGCGTTAGGACGCCTGACTCGGAGAGTGATGGCTTTTTGGGAATTAAATCTTGTATACCCCTATTTTCGACATCATGTACCAATTATTTTCTTAGGTGCTCCCCCTATTATTGTTGTCGCGAATATTGCGCGAGAAAAATGAATACTTGAATCTATCAGTTCGAAAATTTAACTCTGTTTTGTGACAATTGTTGACCCTACCTATGTAATTAGAGGGCCTAATTGTGCCGGTTGCAAAACCACAGGCTTTATATCTTTTCAATAAGTTTAATCTATCCCGGAATCTTCGCATATCTAAAGGTTCCCACCCCAGATTCTGTATGATGCTTTGTGTCCGTTGGTACGAGTTTTTTACGAACCGTGCGGATTTTCTCTTCACCCTATTCAATTCTGTAATTAATGCTTTTTGAAAACGATGCCAAACGCTTGCCGCATACTCAATGTGAGGCCTTCCTGAAAAAAAATATTATGTTTCCTTCATTTTTCTTTTACATCTTTTGACTATGCGTTTGACCAATGCCAGCGTTTTCAGCGCCCCTCAACAAATCATCGTAGTGAATGTTTTCCTCAAAAAAAGATCCGATGCAATGGTATCTCCCAAGTATTTTACTTCACCCGCGACGCTCATCCGAACACCTTTGAGTGTGTAAGTTGGTGGTAAAGTTTGGCTGTGTTTTCCATTTTTTAAGCATTGTGTTATGGTAAATTATTTCGTATTTAATTCCAGCCCCTATTATTCACATCCTTTTTTTATGTAATTTAAGTACGTTTGTAGAGATTCACGATCTGCGTCATTCGCCATTTCCCTGTAGAATACCGTGTCGTTGGAAAAGTCTTATGCCACTTCTTATTTTACTGGTGGTATCATTAATGCATATAAGAAATAGTAGTGGTCCAATGATGCTACCCTGTGAGACGCCAGATGTTACTTGCACATAATTAGAGCTTGAGCCATCTATCACAACCCTTTGTTTGCGTTGAGTGAGGACGTCCCGAATCCAGTTTATTACTTGTCGTTCATTGTAATGTATGAATCAATTTAGCGTGTGGTACTTTACCAAAAGCTTTTTTGAAATCCAAAAATATCGCATCGACTCGTTTGTTTCTTTCCCTCGATTGAAGTAGGTCGTGTATTTAAAGTCCCAACCGCTTTTCATATGATTTTTACTTTGTGAATCTGTGTTGTCTGTTTGATAATAGGTTGTGAGTGTCGACGAATGTCATCACGTTACTAAGAAAGAAGCACGTCGTTGTACGTCGATAAGAAGTTCTTATCAACGTACCATTCCTTTTCTACATCCACATTCGCTAATATAATATCTTAAACTATATATCAATTATGTATTCTGCCCGTCTTGTCGGTCAATATTTTGCACGCTGAATCTCTAAAAGTACTCTAATTTTCCTGTCTTAAATGTTGACAGCTCCTTCACCTTCCTGTGTAGCGCGCTCTTTTTGTCTCTGTGAAATCTTCATATCCTTAAACTCCTCTCCCTCATGTTTCTTTCGTCTTATCAGTCCCACTTCCATTGAGGACAAGGAAAGCCGCTGCAGTGATTGCCGTTAAAGGTGATGCTCTACGAAAAATTTTCTACATTCGGAATATGCAACGTGATTTGCCAGCATTATGAGAAAAAATATTTTCACTTTTCCTTCTTGTTTTTCCTCTTTCTTTTCCACATGCCTTCTTGCTTTTTGGAGCTACTTTTTAAACAAATTCTTTAATGACTTACTGTCTTAAATATTATTACTAAGGTTGACGCTAAATTTGCACTTAAATAATAAGGTAAAATCCTTGGTTTGCGTTTAATTGGGCTTATGTGAATATTCTTTTGAAAACTTTAGCAATAATTGATGGAAATGATACGTCAATAATTCGCCAATCGGCCGATAAAATTATCGGGGAAAGTGGAAGCGGGAAGTATTTGAAAAAGAGCTTTTGTCTATAGACCATTATTTAACGGTATTATCTCAGCTACTTGGCGATCCATCACGTTCTCAAATACGAACCAACCACTAACATCAAGATGTTGTTCCAGCCTGTCTTTGGAATAATCCTTAGGGTACTCCTCTGACTCATATTTCTCAAGGATACTCAGGGATTCTCTTCTTTTCTCATTTCTATTCTTATGAAATCAATAGAAAGAGGAGAAACAATGACTTGAAAATTAGTAATTCAAAGTAAGAAAAAGATTAAGTAAAGTAGAAAATTAAGAGAATGAGGTGGAAAAATGATTTCGGACGCGGAGATTTTCTTTAATTGAGTACGGGGATTAATTGCCAGCGAGGGAGGCAATTAGGAGAAATTTTGGCCATTCAGCTGGTCGTATTTATTTCCACTTGTTCGCTCTTTTCTTCTTCGCTTCTCCCCCCATCGTGCCTTCCGTCGCGTGAGCACTGTTGACGTAAGGAAGGGAAGTGGACGTGTGAAGCAGAAATAAAAAGGAAAGGAAGAGAAAGCTCATGGAACGTCCACGTGTGGAGGTGCATGTGGTTAGTGTGGGCTAGTTGGCTACGGATCGTCCAGGATGCTTGCTGGCCGCTGTGGGAGTAAGGGACTGTGGAAGTGTGCAATGCGGGCCGGTACCACCTTTGGTCCCATAAAATGGAATCGTAAACTCGGACCTGCGGAGGAATTACGTTATGGAGTGTGGGCTTGGGAAGGACAAGGAGTGGGATCTAGTAACTTTGTCAGGCTTTAATTCTACAAAAAGGAAGATGGTGGGGGAGGAAAGAGAAGAATATGAGAAGATAGAGGATGAAGTGGATGGATGGAATGGAGGGAAAAGAGAGGAATACACGTACAACATAATGGTGAAATATCAGGAGGAGAAAGGATGGATGAGGAGGGATGCAAAGAGAGAAATGAAGCCATAATATGAACGAATTAATTAGGGTTCTCGGAATCCTATAAATAAGGTTTATTTTAGTTACCTCAGAGGCAGAATTAAGCTAACTTTCCAATTGAATGGACGTATATGATTTAAAAGTGTAATCTCGGCTGAAAGTTTGGCGGGGGGGATTTAAATATTTTTCCTCATGTCACTAATGTTGGAGCTACAGTCGTCTGCTCTCTGAAGTCCGAGATTTTAATTTAGAAAAATAAGACTTATCTTAATGGTTTAATCTGTTAAGATGAATCCTGAACGTAACCTAGAACGTTGATAACACACTAGAGGTTACACGTCTTTTCGAGAATGTTCGCAACCAGTTGTACTTTTTCTAAAGTATTAAGAAGTTAAACATTTAATGACTAATAGATATTATAAAAATATATTTAGAATTCGTTGTGGCGGGGAGGTAAATTTTGATCCTTTGTTTCTGCCCATAATTTTCGTGAAACGTTATAGAACTCGCAAGAAAAGTACGCCTGGTAAACAAATATAATTTAGAAATTTGAAGGACAAATAATGAAATATTTCTGTGAAAATCACTCAACTCCGTATATCCATTGTCACATTATGCGCTTGTACTCAATTTCATTAGATTTAGTGATTTTTATTTTCCTCACAATTGTGATAATAATAACCAGCTAATAATTTATTGATTTAGCTATTTCAAATTCATTCAAATCGATTATTTCAGAATTTTCTAACTACCATTTTTCCCTGATATGCAGAATTATTATATGAACAGACGAAAAAATAAACTACTAGAACTGTTTGGAGGATGTGGAGCTATTGGCTGTTAAAGAAATAATCTCAAGGAAGAAGATCCGAAGGCCTACGGACCATCACTTAACCCCTCCCCCCTTGCCCCCCCACCTCACCCCCCGACCTGAACACCCACTTGACTTTGGACAGTGCCTGGTGCACATTCCTCTTCCAAGTTTAAGTGCCCTATTTGATTTTCTCCCCGTTGATGGTCACCTGGTGTATAGGAGTTCTTCGTAATTATTTTTATTGGCCTTCGGATCTTCTTCCTTGAGATTATTACTAGAACTGTTGTTTTTGCATGAAAAATAGGAAGAGTTTGATTAAATATAAAATCTTTCAACAAAAGAGTAATTTCATCAATGATATTTCACTTCAGCTAGCCTTTTTATTTTATATGTTTATATGTATATTCGTAGACTATGAGCAATGAAAAATGAACATTATTCAATGCATATTACCATTCATGAAATCTAGATGAAATATTTCGCAGAATAATTAATGCGTCATATGATATGATTAATATTTGATCACTGTTCTGCTTTGTTGCTAAGAAATGCAAATTCATCAATTTATCCGTGGTACCCGCATTTCCTAGGATAGTCAGCATGGTAGTTTATACTTTTTTTTACAAGTGCTCATATATTTTGATCAGTGTAATATTCAATTTCCTTTCTTGGACATATGATAAAGTTTATTCTGGATATTTAGTTTAATAATTGATTCACCAACTGAGAACGAGAAACATCGTTTCCCTAAAGTTTCCATTTAATCGTAATGTTCGAAGGCTACGAGTATATAGTATTTTCGCTACAACTTCTATTGCTCTTATCTACATTAGGTGTCCTTTGATAGCATATAATTTTCACTTATGCCTATATTCACTCATGGCCTTTACACCATTAACTGTAAATAGAAAAACAATCCATCTAGCATGATCACTGATCACTGATGAGTTATAAAACCGGTCTTTAGGAGGGAAATTACTTTTTGATGAAAATTTATTCTTAAAAAGGCTGATACCTGCATGAAAAATCCACGCTAATTTTTTTTTCGCTCAAGCCACGTCAAGTCATTTTTCCACTCTCCCTCTCTCTTGGACAGTTTAGACAATCACCTTTCCCTCTTTTCCTTCACCAGGACATTTTGAAGTCGAGCTTCTTACCATCCCTTTTCCCAGCTCATCGCCAAGTCCTTGCTCCTATTCTTGCGCCTCCCCTTCCATACCCGTCTACGGCCGAGCTTCCGCAAACCAGGAACACGCGCTCACACACTCGCACAGGCCTCGTTTATTTTCTGTGTGTGCGTGAGTGTGTTCATGCGATCGGTCGGCTGGCCCCGCTAGTATTTTTTTCTCTCCCTCATTGCTCTCTCCCTCATTGCTCTCTCCCTCTACCGCCGTCCAAATAATTAGCCAACCCACGGAGTGGATCGCCGCCGCCAGTTCGTTTTAGTGTCATTAGCTGCGACGGACACGCAAAGGGGGCGTTGTATAACCATACCACCTCCCTCCCACACGGCAACTCGTATAGGAGAGGGCTGGGTAGAGAATCTGGTGGAGAGGTGGAACGCGAGGGAAGGGAACGGGGGCAACTGAGGGCGGGGTCTCCAATGGCAAATGAAGACTAGGAAAGGGCATTTTGCGGCAGTCGCTGAGTGAATGCAACCTCCTGATCCCTAGCGTCTCCTCACCCCTCTTGCATCCAGGCTGGTGGAGTGGGTCGGAGTATGGTGAAACGGGCGTCGGGCGCCGAAAGGACAGCGTAAATATGTACGTCATATGTATTCTTGAGAAAGAGGGCAAAGGCTGTTCCAAAGGCATTACGCAACTCACAGCACTTTGGACAGCTTCACAGAATTCACCGCTCTAGAAGACCAACCTCATTTATGTCGTGGAAGGTGAAATAATTAGCAGTGTTTGGGTTTCATGCACTATTTCTGATGAGGAAATCTCGCACGAAAACTTCGTGTAAGTATATTGAGGCTTTATAAAAAAAAGGGCGGTGATCTTTGAGAGATGCCCACTTGTAGTCTTTAGCCTAACGAGCTTAATAATGAATTGCACGTATTTGTGCTCATAACCTGGATCTACCGGATGAACATAAATGGTGGACAGAAATGGATTTAAAAAATACATATATCTGACTGAGAAAATACATAAACCAATTACAACTATTAGTTCAAATTTTAGGCAGAGGTGGTTCTCGATGAAAATAATTTCACCGACGGAGGCGAGCGTGTAATTATTTGATGTTCAATGTATAGATTAACTCAGCGACTATTGGAGATGGGACTGAAAGCAAACGGTGGGATGATGAATGCCAGTTATGTTTATGGGTGACAAAGCTTTAGCTCGTCATTTAGCAATGAGACTGCAGTAGTTGGTAAATGCAGTACGGGATCAAACAGAAAATTATGGTGAAGCGCAGACCAATGCGGTAGTCTGGTTAGTAACTTACTCTCAAGGCTACCAAAAGACCTCAGCTCGGATTCTCATTTTTGAACCCTATATTTGTGTATCATTACGTTATTTACTTGATGTTTTATATACCCTTTTTGATGTGCCCTTTTGGAGCGTAAGGTAGATATCTACGATTATAAAACAAATTATTACGATACCACCTGTCTATTTTTATTAATTAATGTGCGCTTCAAAAATTGATTTGAGCGTGTGGAATACTTTTCAATGAAAATAAATAAATAATTATAAAAATATATAATTGTGTCCGTCATTGAAGTGGTATTAACCTAAACAACCTAAAATTAGACGGACAATTAATTAGTCATATTTTAATTAATATGGACGAAGCTTCTGAATCTATGTAATCGCAGAGTTTTGAGAAAGAAAGGAAAACTAGTCCTTCCAGTTTCACAATTGTCCCAAGTTTTGGGAATAAAAAAGAGGGGTTAAGAATAGAGGTTGTTAAATAGAGAAGATGAATGAAAGGAGAGCTTCAATTTATTAGCGAAGCACGGAATTCTTGGTAGAAATACGGATACTGACTAAGGGGATTGCGAAGATATTAACGATAACAGACAATTGATGAATGTGCTGAAATTGACAATGGTGCGGTAGCGCTGAGGAATGAGAAAAGTTGTTTTGCATCACATGAAGGGTGAATGCAAGTATTGGGATATAAACAGATATTGTCGAAGGAAAATAGGTAGTCCTATTTATGAGAAGTTTTTAACCAATAAATTATGCTTTGGTCGCCCTATTAAATTATGAACATATGTTTAAACAGTTGATCATAGACAACTAGTATTTTGTGTTTTCCATAGCTCAATGGAAAACAGAAATACGCATGCCTTGGGAGAGCAGATTAAATCTTCTTCTTTTCTATGCAGTGTACAGACCTTTATCTTCACCCTAATTCTTGAAAGTGTGCTATGCAAAAATTCACCCTCTCATTTTGCTTCAAACGCATTTGAGAACTGAAATGTTATCGATAATGTTCATAAATCAACGGGTATTTGAACCTGCCTCAAGCATTGAAGGCGATCAATATCTGGCCAATCAATCCATTATGTGCGAAAAGGCATGACTAAAATTACCATTCCGGTGTATGTGTTGAAAACGCAAAAATGCTGGTGAGTTAAATGAAGCAAATTTGATCCTTTTCATAACTGAACGACCGGAATTTGAAAAAAAATTGAAGAGGCAAAATGAAAGCCGAAGGTAGAGTGGGTTGAGCATGAACCATTTTAGCATGGATTGGAGCGAGGTTGATAGGAGAGAGAATATAAGAGGATGCCGAAATGAAGGGAAGTCTGACGTAAATGAGACAAACGGAGGTTCAGAGGTGATGGCGGGTGTATGGGTGAGAGTTGAATCGGTCGCTTTCGTTCGTTAAAGGCATTTGAGAGCTAGAGAGTTCGAATTCGCTTTCCTTCGAGCCCCATTCCCACGGGTTAGTCTTTTAAAGAGAGCAAGTCTCGCCCACCCAACAGGCGTCTCTCTCCAGCACTCCCGCACATCCTCCCTCCTCCGACACCATCTCTTTTCCACCTCCTGCCTCTTCCCTTTACCACTTCTACCCCTTCCGGCTGCTGGCCATCGATTTGTTCGCCAAAAGTCCCTTTATCTCTGCTAATGGAAAGCGAAAGTTCTCCCACCCCCCCTGTGTCCTCCACTTTTCTTCCCCCAAACCTCCTTGCCGCCCTCTCATCTTCTTAGTAGCATGGTATGGGGTGTTGAGGAGGTAGGAGGGACGTGGAGGTTGTCGGTGAAAGTTGGGACGGGGCGAGGTGGAGATGGCTGTGTTGATGAGGAAGGAGGGTGGGTGGGGGAAATATGAGATCTGTTATCGAAATCATTGGTGCGAGGGTTCAAAAGGATTGAAAGGAAAGGGGTTAAAAGGGGGAGCGAGATCTGTAGGCATTGGTGATGGGAGAGAATGGGAAAGGAATGGGAGGGGAACAAACGTTGAGGAAAGAATTATCGTCTGGGGAAATAGGGGAAGGTGATGAGGAAGGGTCGAAGGTGGTGCGGGGGTCGGGAGGAAGGGTGTAAACCTGCGGGTGAGGTGGGAAGGGAAAAATGTGGAAGAAAGCGATGACGTGAAATAGGAAAGGACTTCAGAGTGTGGGTGGGGGGTGAAGAGGGTAGCGAGGAAGAGGTTGACGCACGTGATTTGGAGAGCGAGGATGAATAGAGAGATGAAGGGTGGGGAAATAAGTTAGGGAGAAACATGAAAACGAGGTCGATTTGGGGGTTGGGGATGCAAGCATCACTCATTATGACAAAGATGAGGCCACCTAAGTCTTTTTCACTCTTACGACACATAATTGAACCAAATTGGTACATTGATCAGAGAGCATTGCAGGTGCATGAACAGTAATGATGACATACATGTACATACTTATATGCGATAGGGCATGAATATGGGAATACGAATCTCTTAATTTGTAGGTATCTTTCTTTTAGTCTTTCATTGAAAAACGTTTTTTCCAAGCAATTGCTAAAACATATGTGTCGAATTTCAAGGGGCAACACACCAAATCCTTCAAAGAGTCTTTTGCATAGAGCCCATTTGTTCACAATAACGGTCTTTCATTTTGGAAATTCCTTGAAAATTGAGCAGCTGGGCTATATGCTTCATCACCTCTGTCATAGGTTTCCAGGTCCTCTTTTTCTTTCAGTTACCGGTAAAAACAAAATAATTTTAGAATTTTTAATGAGACTAACCTTTAAATATAATATGGCGCAAACACGTTATTCGTACCTATTGGGAGAAGTTACGCATGTGAAATTATACTCCAAGAGTAAAGTCACGTTTTCACATATCCATCCATATTTTTGTAGTGCGTTTTTGCTTCGTTGTCGTACCTCATTTTCATGCCTGCGGCAGCGTCGGACGGAAACGGAAGACGGCGATGACCCGTGCGCTGTGTGTTTTGATGGGACATGAAAAAAAGATTGTTGGCGAGGGTCGATTTTTGCTCGCCACTGAAATCGTGGCGACGCAAGAGTTGAGAGATAGGAACATTCTACGGCGCTGCAACCTGCGGCGGCGATCTGTGTCCTGATTGGTTGCGTTGCAGGTAGCGCCGCAAAAAAGGAGGCATGAAAACTTAATGCACACTGTGACCAAATATGACCTTACGATATTTCCCCTTTCATGCTTTGCTCTCGTCGAATATATGCCAACGAATACCTCAAGATACTAAAGCACAATGGAACATAGTTTGTGCCTTTGAGTTACATTTGTTTTAGATAAGAGAGGAAAGTTTACTTCTAATCATACGGAAACACCCACTAGATAGTATCCACAAGAAGAAAATTAAGCAACTTCATTGTTAGAAGAAGAATGAACAGTAATGAACCAAATTCCGTCTGCAGCCTATTCTCCACGACATAAAACCTACAATACTAAAAGTAATGATAATACGGGAAAGGTGCTGATTTTAATTGAGTTTGCGTTTGCATATTTACCCCGAGTGAATAAAATTTTTCCCCATTCTGCTTCACAAGAAAAACTTAATTCCTTAAAAAATATGTTTTCTTTAAGGTGAAATCGATCTGTGGCCTTGCTTTTATTTCGAGGTTAATATTCCAATATTATTTTCTTCCTCGTTGTAGAAAGTGAAAATTTATCTCATCTCTTCCACCTTTAGGAAGGGATCTTTTAAAGATATTGGTATCTTTGTTTCATCTTAAATACTGTTTTAATTGAAATTAAATGTTACACGCTTAGCATATTCACATATCTTGCCGTCCCTTGGAATTTTTTGCACTGGAAAATGATATAGGTAAAGGTTCATTAGTCGTCACTATTTATCGAGTCTTTCCTTCGAATTGCCGATTATTGTAAGCCTCCCTTATGTTACCTGCCTTGCATACCTACCTACACATGCATTTTCTGGTCTAAGTCACTATTCCAACCGTTTTCCCTTTAATTATGCTACACTAATCATTAAAATATCCTATGGCAAGTAATAATCTAGTTCTCTTTTTTTAATTGTACTTTCTGGTAACAAATCCTCATTTAATCTCCCATTTACTTCCTTTTTATATGTAGGTCAATTTGGCAATCAGCATTCTCCTGCATCGCTGAGACTCGAAAGCTCCTAATATTCTCCTCTCTCTTCTTCCAAAGGTCTATCTTCTTTACTCATCAGCTGTTGCATCCACACGAATGCTTTCGCTTATGCTTCCTCTTGCACGTACTTTCATCATTGAGAATATTTTACTGTGGTCTACAGTAGTTATCAGCTTCTAAGGTAAATGATTTAAGCTTCGTATTCTTCATATTTAATGTATACCAGATGTATAGTATGTCAGATGAATGTCAGATGATGTATGTCAGATAACCTAAATGCTCCACAATGCTGGTATGACAATTGACATTTAGAATTAAACTTAAAAAGGTGCGAAGTGATGATTTTTTTTAAAAAAGAGCGATTCCCACCCGAACGCCTACTGCATTGGGAGCACCGAAATGAGATGTGTAGATTCAATTTAATACCTAGGCGTTACCCTCACTCACGATCTCTCCTAGATGAAACACATTGGGGGTATATGTGGACAAGATAGCAAAATATTAGGATTTATCAGAGGAGTACTTGGTAAATGTGATGAAAAGGTCAAAGAGAAATGTTATCTTTCGTTGGTTAGGCCTCATTTAGAATATGCTGCAAGTACATGGGATCCTCGCATAGTTGGATTAATTGCCGAATTGAATCGCGTGCAGCGAAGAGGAGCTAGATTTATAAAACTTTATTATGATAAACTTAGCAGCGTATCCAAAATTAGAGCTGTTAGGCTGGGTATTACTCACAGAGCGAAGGTTAAATTACATATTGAAACTCTTGCATAAATTGAAATGGCGTCTCTTTAGCAATGATGCTGAAAATGTATAATTACTCCCATCGTATTATGGTAGGAGAGATCATGTTAATATAATTAGAGAAATTAAGTGTAGGGAAGATGGATTTAAAATGTCATTTTTTCTACGAACTATAGGGTATCATAGTAACATTGTTCGACCACGGTTGGGTCATATTCGGGTAAAAGTATTTAGTTGTGTATTTACCCCCTACCACATACCTTAGTGGTTGCTTACAGGGTATATTAATAAATAAATAAATACCATACTGCTTGAATTTCCTTAAAAGTTTGACGTGGATATTATTATTATATTATTCTTTATGGTAAACATCGTAATTGTTTCCTGTGGGCGGGTCATGGTGCTTTCAACCCATCGAAAAAGTTATCTTTTGTGTTATGTCCTTTTCACCCTCTTGTCTAAACAATCAATTTTAAAAAGTAATTTGACACCCATTAGCATCTCTCCAAAATGATAGCTTTACGACTCATTACGTAAGTAAATCGTAGATTTTTGTATAGTGTTTTATTCTGTATCAGTATTCAAATACTGAAAAAAGTCATATACCAGGGGAGGTCAAATTTCGTATCGCGAGACGCACGCGACTCTTTTTTTCTCTTGAATGCTTCTTATGATCAACAGTTAATAATTATCGTTAGGTGGTGTTGCTGATATCAGATTTTTTCTTGCTTTCTGAAAAATGTTTGCTTGAGATACCAAGACCGGAGGAATTTTCAAATGAGTAAAAATATCAATATTTACTCTTCTTTACTTAATTTTTACTCTTTTTCTCCTGACACTTATTTTTTCTTCTTTGTAAATCCATTCTTGATAGAGAATTGCTGTTCGAAATGCAGTAACCTTTCTTTATCAGCGTAATAATTAACAATAAGTCTGAGTGAAAGAACTGATTATAATAATTCTCACGGTATTGGGAATCTACGAGGCCATACACGGGAAATGCGCACCTGATTTCGGTTACCCTGTAGTAACAAGCAATAAATCGTTTACTCCTCATGGTTTATCGACCGGGAAAAGCTTTAACGTGAAAAGGGACTCAGATGTTCAGGTTTTCTCGTTTTTATTGATGAAATGGACAACAAGGAATTTTTTTTAACATTATGTAGGCTTGGTTCGTATCAAGGATTCGAGGCGAGATAGGACAGCGAGGGCAACTTCATTATAGCACTTTGAACCTGATGATTTTTCAGAATTTTCTTTTGTGGATAGTTATTTGACAAATAAGTTTTCATTTAAAAAAATTATATTCAAAAGTTTTGACATTAGCAGTGAAACTTTGCTGACGCTCGTGCACAATTTTCCTAGTTAATTGTCGGTAGATTCAACAAATACGCTTTTGATATGCTTCATGAAAAATGTGCATATTTGGTATTCGACCTTATGGGAATGGTAATGATAGCTCACGGGAATCTATAGAATAGGAAAATTGATGCACTTCTGTGATTATTATTCTTTACATCGCATCAAACACTATAACTTTTACAGTTAATAACGATAGCTACTGATGCAATGTTATGTGGCGTAACTTGATGATCCCCTCCTGATGCGTATGAAAGGGAAAACTCTGCTAATCCACAAAACATTGGTGGAGTTACGATAGATACTGAGTTTTATAGTGCAATATACATAATGCTCAACATATATAATTTGCCTTTTTTTCTTTCATAAATCATGCATACTAGGTGATATCGATAACTTTCAAAGATAGATTTTGATGGTAAGTTCACAAAATATTTTAATCGATATTTTTTAATTTGGACAACATTTCCGGACGCCTAGAATCATGAGGTGCCTATTCAGCTAATTTATTTATTTTTATTATTGATCTAGTCATTATATACCACTAAAAGGTTTAAGAAAGTGAGGAGGTACTTCCTTATATTCGATTTAAATACTCTCAGTTGCCTTAAAATTTATAAGCATCACGTATTTGGAGGTATTATTACGGTAATACGAGGGTCATCCGGAAAGTAGTACCCGTTCGTGAAATAAAGACACAAAAGTAAATATTAACAAACATAAAAAATTTTATTTGAAAGAGGATACTTTAAACTACTTCTCAACATAATCTCCAAGCAAATTAAGGCATTTGTCATAACGTGTGACAAGTTTCTGTATTCCTGCTGCATAGTCCTTCGCCGCCAGCTCATTGAGATACGCGAGGGACCCATCTTGCACAAATTTTTGCATAATGCAGATGGTGTTTAACAATTTCATGAACAATTGTTCGAGAAACATTGGGAAAATGCTCACAGATGTCATCAATTGTGACGCGCCGATCGTTCCTCACGAATTCGTCAACTGAGCTCACCAGTTGGTCTGTAATGACAGACGGTCTCTCCGAACGCTCATCGTCGTGTGTGTTCCCCCTCCCCATGTTGAAGTTGCGACACCACCGCCGAACAGACGACTCGTCCATTACATTGTCTCCATACACCTCCTTTAATTGGCGATGAATATCACATGGGCGAACGTTTCTTGCATTGAGGAATTTAATCACTGCCCTCACTTCACAACTGGCGGCGTTCTCAATTTTTTTAAACATTGTAAACAATCACAGAAACAACACAGGCAATGCTAGCGTCACGCAACTTGGCTCAGAGAAGGCAGACAAGCCACTGAAGCTATCTGACCTCGTCCAGCGGCTACTCGCGTCGTCAGCACTTCATGCGGCACGAACGGGTACTACTTTCCGGATGACCCTCGTATGATATGATTTGTTTTTCATTTGATATTTAAGGTTAAAGTAATAAAATAATATTGGATTTTACTGAATCATATGATCATTGTGTATTTCCATCCGTAATTTTGGTCCGTATGTTTCACGAGGAATGGCGGAGCGGTGATTGATGACGTATTTTAGACCAGGAGATAGTAGTAGAACGAATGTGGTCGTGGGGGATTAAATGGAAGCTGCAGCAGTGATGGGCGGTGCCTGGCGCATGAATACACACTACAGAACATTTTTTTCGGAGATCAAAACAAAAGAAGTGACGGAGGGACAATAGGTGGGCTGTGGAAGTGGAGAAGCAGAGGACGGGCTGTTGTTGTATGTTCGAGGGTGAAGACTCGAGGATTGACGCGCCTCTGCCGTATTTCCTGCAGCCTCTTCCCGAGCTCTATCTTCCGGTCAAATCTCCCGGAAGCACTCGACTTGATGCACGCTTCAAGTCTTCTTGCTCACCTTTGTTCTCCCAGTCTCCCATAAACCCCATCACTTTTCTGTGTCCTCTTCGGGCTTCATTTTTTGCCTCCCACATCATTTACCTCCACTCCTTTACCCGCTCTCTCGCATTCTTTGCGGACCTTAATATTTCCTTCAATGGAATATGAGCCGATAATTATATAATGCGCTCACATTCAAAGTACTCATGTCCCGCAATGCAGCACAGTATCGTTTGGTAAGTGGTGCAAGGACACAATCCTTATAATGAAAGGATTGAACACAAATTCATTCATAGAAGGTGGTAATTTTAGGGAAAAATAGATGCCAAAGAATAACGCACGTTAGTTTTAACGATGGAGTCTTGAAGTAAATCTAACGACACAATTTATAAAATTAAGCAAAGACTCACGCATGCATATAATATCGATCAAAAAAAATCCTAAAAATTATGTGCTTTTTTAAACGATTTTTTCATTTTTATTTCATATTGTAGGCATAAATTTTGACTTCAGTTCTGACTCAAAATTCGTACAAAGGCGTTGAACTGCTTTCTCTGCATTTACGGATTCTCCATCTACGTTAGTTGTCCTCGGGTGACTACAGTTTCGCTGGCCATTCTGTCTGCGTCTTCAGGCCGAAGGCATTTTTAATTCTGACTGTTCAGAGAGAGGTATCGCATCTTTTACATTTATGCTTGCGTGATAGCGTTGCTAAATTAGAAAAAGGTTTGACTGCAAACTTTCCTGAGATAACTCATTTCTCTATGGTCAAAATCCACCTTTAAAAATAACGCTCATGTCAAAGGGAAATAACTTTAAACTTGCGGGGTCCACATTATGTCTTCAAAAATACGTAATTTTGAATAAAATGATGATTTATAACCTAGAATTTAGTTGAGAATTACTATCTACAACCAAACTTAGGTGCGGGTTCAAATCACCTTTCGCCACATAGACTTGATTCTGATTAATTTACGTATTGCGAATTGGGCGCAATAATAGAATATTAGTTAAAGTATTTAAAACGCTAACTACCATTGAAACGCTTTACAAGTGGGAGAAAATGAATTTTAATGGGTAATTAAGTACTGAAAAATTGTAATTTTTGATTTTCCTAAGCCATTATGCGTTGAAATATGTCTGACTGAGATATTTGGGCTATGTTTGTTTTGAGATTTGAGAAGATCGGGTATATAGTAATATTTGTACTTTGTGCTGAACAGATTTTCCAGTGAAGCAAGGGTGACGATAAAAAAAAATTACTCCTAATATTTACCGATGACGCATTTAAAGAGTTTTAAACGATTTTTTAATTACACCTCCGATGCAAATAACGAACATTCAATAAAGGAAGGGACGGCAGAAGGCAGCTGGTTCAATTTATTTTTTTTCGGTGAATCGGGAAATTAGAGTGTGGTATTGATTTCACGGCCTTTGGTGGCAAAGCGGCACATGAAATAGCTCCTCTGAGTCCGTTTTTAATATTCCTAGCTCCATTATTCAGTCGGATGACTCTAAAAGTATTCAAGAACTCGAGTTTCCCAACGGGGATTCATTAACTCTGGCTGAAGGCTTAAGCGGTCGCTACAAAAACGCAGCATTTTTTTAGCCTTGAAGCATAAATATTATATCACTTATTGCTCGCTCTCAATATGTTGGATATCAGGCCGGACCCTTTCCCTTAACTCACTGTGCCGTGATATTGCCCTCTGAAGTGGGAAAGAAAGAGCGAGTGACCTAATACTCAGAGTGTTTCCTGACAGGCCCTTTATTTCATTTCCGGTTAATACCTGCAAACCAGAATGAGAAGACAAAGCAAAATATGCAATACTTTTTTTAACAGATTTATCCGCGAATCTTTATGTGACTTGAGTACCTTCAACATTAACCTCATTCAACGGGTCTAGCTGGTGAGCATTTACATATCTACATTAGCTTTTAAGTAAGCCAGCTCATGAATGGTTGACTATACATATAATTATATATGTAAATAAATATATATATATCTGCATTGTGTGTGTATATATAAATAAATAAATATGGATAAATAAATAAATAAATAAATAAATAAATAAATATATATATATATATATATATATATATATATATATATATATATTGCACACACATATACACAATGCAAATTTAATTTTGATGGAGTCCACAAATTTGGATAATGACGTGTCAAGTAACATGTCAACATTCTATGTCATCGTCAACAGGTGTGTAAAAGCCTTAGCAAAAATTCTATTCATGCCGCAAACCGAATTATTTATCGCTATCATAACTTTAAACTACGATGACTTGGCTCAGCTATCTTTTTTTTTCGTTTACCTGCCACTCTTCCACAGCACCACCTCTTACAACACGCAAATATGTTAGTTCCTTCATTCATGCGGTAAAATCATTTCGAGTGAATGATCAAACTAATATTTGTGTAGAAGCGGCATGATTGGGATTGTTCACGCATGGCTGGTGACCTAACACCCCCTGCCGCTCACCCATGCTGTGGTTATCGGGGTGTTTGGAAAATGAAACCTGTCACATTTCTCAGCCATGATATCTACCAAAATTTATTCATTTTTATTCCTTTCTTGTGACAGAAACATGTAACACGAGCATCGTTGAATATCTTTAGAATCAATGCTACCAGCACAACTGTTTCCTATGTTATTGAGCATTATTTAAACTCTTTACGTTCCTGGAAGCAAAGTCATATCTAACGAAAAATGTTTGACATTTCTAATTTTATCACCTTTGATGCTTTAGAATCGATATTCTATTCTTTCTATTTCTATTCTAACAAGCTAGAGAAATAATTCGGTCTATTTTATGAGACCGAAAAATTATACGAAGAATTATATGAATAAGAATTATATATTATTGAATGTGACAGAAAAAACTGATATATAAATAAGTAAGTAGAGTTTTATTGGCTACAAAATTCTTTGGTTCTGTCACAAAGTTACTGGTTTAAATAATTAAAATTTGTGAATCATCTCCATGAATAGTGATAAACTGAGGCATGCGAATTTTTCACGCCGTATTATTTAGCTATTAATTTTAAGTAATCTATAATTTCAATTTTTCCGACCTATCTTAAATTAGTTGTATCAAGAACAGGCACACGTCTGATCCTAACTATTCCATTTAATATTTGGGAAAAAGGATAACCAAGGATATTTCAGGATTCTTAATATTGACCTTCTCCGTGTCAACATTTTCCGTCATCCTATTTCAAACATTTATTTATCTGCATGCCGAGTACTGCTTAATTTTTCATTAGCACGGAATCCTCTAAGAAGGAAAGAAAGTGAAGATCGCCTCGGGGGAGTTAGAAATGCTGGTGTTGAAATGGATCGTGGATTACGTATCATTTTAGATGTCCGCACTGCTGTCACTGAAGAGGAGAATTCTGGTTTCTATTGGAAGGAAAATAGAAGATGAAAGCTGAATAATGTGGTTGGTTGCTTTGTAGGTGAATACTATATTCGGTTTTTCCCCTATGAATAAAGCTTGGACCTTAGTCATAACTAAGCATTTCTTGTGCGTAGTGAAAATTGGCGCTTCGTGACTATTTCTTATGCCATCACCAAATCCAAAGTGAAATAAATGAAAAGCCATGCGTGCCAAGCCAAGCCAAGCATTTTACGTGAAATTACGACAGCTGATAGGTATTCTGCCGAATAATTATCTAAATGTTTGTAACGCAAAAATAATTTAAAAGGAAAAATAATCTCAGTGCAACAATTTCAGAGTGTAAAAATCATTCGCCTTAAGAGGACGCCTCGGTAGCATAAGTGGCTAAAGCACTCGACCGGATATTGAGGGATCTGGGTTCGTATCCCATGATTTTTACTCTCTGAAATTGTTGCATTGTAATGCACATTAGCGGATGACTCTGTTAAAAGTTACTGTTGCGGCATCTCCCGCAGTTTCTTTGGAATTAGGAAAAATAATATTTAACTGTATTTATGACTAGTTCTAGTCCTTAAAATTGATAATGTAAGGAATGCTAATTGAAAAATTCAATATAATATAATCACTTAATCACGAGAAAAACATGGTTTCATTAAATTTCGGAGGATATTTAAAATACATCTACGTAGCGAAGGCGGGAACGAACGGCTTGTCGCATGTATGCCAGTGGATCTGCATTGTGACGCCATTACTTGCCTTCCCTTGATTTGATTGGCTGACGTAAACGCAGTTTGAAGAGGCATAAACGCAACGCCTAGCTGTAAATTCGGCCTTAACCATGTTAAACTTCAGCCTTCTTCGTTCAAACCTTCACCCTGGGGCTACGACCTCTCTGCTTGGGGAGAGATAGATGGTAAAAAGGGAAGATGCGTCACCACTTTGCTCAAAATAAAACTTACTTAGGGTGACTACATGTGAGATGCCTATCAAGAAATCTTTTGGTCTCTATAAAGTCAGAAAAGGGGGATAAATGAAAAAATACCTAACGAGAAATTCTAAAGCAATATTTTTTGAAAAATCCCTGCCTAAAGAAGGACGTTGAACCTTCATCTCTTCATGTGATGACTTACAGTAGATTCAACCAATGAATCCAATTTTTAACGGAATTGGTGATTTATATTTTCAGCTAAACAAATAACTAAATGTGCTTGCGTAGAAAGCAGCTTCCTTTGAATGATATTTATATTAACATTTTAGAAAATAAAGAGGTTAACATTGAATATATTGGAATCATGCTTACATACTAAGGTGAAAAATTCCTCCTACGTACCTTCGAAAGACTAACAATTTCCCAGTTGGGTCGTTGTTATTTCTATTTGGTAATATCTGATGAAGATATGTGATTGTGAATATCAAAGGCGCAATAAAAATAAGGGATATTCGGTCTTTCTCGTTAGATTCTGTTTGGCAGGTTGCATGTGGTCAAAGCCCTGAACGGTCTTAAAATTGCTACTTATAACCTTCATTGTGGATGGTGTTGGTCAATCGATTCGACGTCCATCATCACTGGTTTTCCAACTATTTCCGTGTTTTTTATTGAGACTTAGGAATCTAATCTTGCTAATTGTAAATATTATAGAGTCCCTTTTCTATGAAACAACAAGACACTCTTTCAAAGTAACAGTTGAAACACTTGGTATTGCAGTCATGATACATTCACAGAGATATTGGATAGGTACATTTGAAGAGGTTAATTTAAAAGGGTAAACGCATTATGCCAAGAACAAGCCATATGAATAATGAATCATATAATATTCATTTTTCATTGATAAACATGCTGCCGGGCCTGTTTCAGACAACTTTTTGTTGTTTGTTCTGGCATTTTCAACATTTCTAAATATTGAACAATGACTTTGTGGAAGTTGGAGTTGATGAGGAATTTTCTTCATTTCTGATGAGATAGGGGAATCCTGTCGGTATTTCGGAGGGAGAAAAATCGTTGGCCGGATGGCCAGGCATTGGAGAAAGGCATGAAGATATAGATTCATCGAGTTGCCGCCGTGGGATACCGGAAAACACAATCTATATACAAGGGAGCAGGTCGGATATGTTTGTCTCCTACCATCCTTTTATTTTCATTCCATCGAATCTGTCATCCCCTTTCGTCGCAACCGCGTCACTCACAGCCTGGTACTACCTTACATATTCCCCGGTCCTAAGACTTTATTTTGACTGGATTTTGCGAGGTAGATACCGTGTCAAGGGGCCTGTCGGAAAAGGACTTGTGATGCTGACAGCCCTGAGGTTCCACCAAACCTGTGAGATATAATACAGGGTGCCGGGAAATGGGATAATATTGAAGAGAGGAAGTCCACCACGCATGAGGATGAGAAATGGATGTGAGACAGGCCAGCGTTACTGAAAACCATTCACAGGAAAATTGAAAAGAGCAGTCAGTGTGAAATCTTAGAGAAAATACATGTGGACCATACTTTTTTTGGTGAAAGTGAAAAGATTGTGAATAAGGTTGATAGTGACACCTTTCGAAAACGTACGTCCTTGAATGTGAATAATTACCATTTTAACGGTCAGCTGGACACTTAATCAGACACAGTATTCCTGCAGGGGATGAATTCATGGTGGAGAGGTATACCTGCATTTTTCGGAACAATGAGCATCGTGATATGTTGCAAGTTATTGGATACAGTATGATTTCCTTTACATGGTTATAAGAACTAGGTTTCAACGGAAGTTACGTAATTAACTGTTTTCATAGAGCATTCGTTTGCTGTTTGTTAATTCAGGGGTCAGACAATTAGTTGCCTTTAACCCTTAATTTTAATTTTATATTCCAAGTAGTTTTATATTTCATGTGGCTGATAATTGTGATATGTTTATTCTGCTCTCCAAGTTCTAGGATGCCGAGGATAAAAATGCCCAACTGTGTTTCACGCGATTTTGTTTTCTAAATCCATCCTAGTTTTAGCATAGTCCCTGTCCCTGCTATCTATGAGGGTCATCAAGTTACTAACTTGATGCTATATACTAGGAATATGCTTGAAAAATTTGCCCCATGCCAACGTTAGCATATTGTTTTTTATCCTCACGACCTACGCCTTTGAAGATCGGGGTGATAATAGCCATTTTCATCTTCGGGCGCAGCGTTTGTTCGTGGGTTTTAAGATTTCTTCAGCATGTCCTCCAGGATCCTAGTGGGTATGCCGTCCAGTTCCGGGACTCATTCTCTTTAAGAATTTGAAGCTGTTTGGCTATGTTTCAGTGAAATTATTCATATTAAGGAAATATGCGGTCACAAGGCGCTTAAGATAACGCAAATGTGTAATTATTATTTTTAATACAAATTCTCTGAAAATATTGAATGATAATAATATTTATTCAAAAACAACAAATGATTTTCAAGCATGAACTCTAACAATTTTGAAACATAAATTGTGCAAAAACGCTTCTGAAAGATGAGGAAAGCGGCTGAATGGTAATTAATTTATCTGCTTATTATAAACTGACTGCGGACTTATTTTTCTTCAAATTTCGGTAATATTTTGATTCATTCTAATTTTGACTCATTCTATTATATCTATAAAGGAAATATCCAGTACTTGCGTCACTCATTAGACTCAATGGAAGAAAAGTTGTAAACCAGCATTAAGTTGGCTGCCTTCAGAATCACTAACGAACATAAAGCAATTTATTTAAGGTCCCATAAGTAACGCCTTGTTCAAAATTAAAAGATTCTTAATATTCTATGATGTGCTCTCAAAATCATAGCATGTTTATGGTTGTAGTAAATATATTCAACTCTTAAACTTCTCGTACTGCAAAGAATTCTATTGCATTTGAAATATCCCAGGTTCTAAAATGGTTATCAAATATGTAGTCCTAATGACTATAAGCCAGACTGGAATAAATGTTCTCTTTTTCTAAATTTCATCATAATAACGGAATGAATATTATAACCGGACTCCGGTTAAAGTATTAAAATCTGGTAAAATATCAGTTCTTTCACTACACAAACCTTTTTGAAGTGCTTTTGATTTGAATTGACGAAACTATTAGGATATCTGTTAGATATTGAATTAAGGGGTGCACGGGTACTTTTCTTTGCGCGTAAAAATATTATCATTACTCATAATAACACCACTTTTTCATTTTATTTCTATTAAGATCTGTCATTTTGCAACACCGGGAGCGGCAGTATAACATGTTGATTTGAATGGGATTTGCATTAATATCAGCAATTTTATACTGCCACAACCTGTTTTACAGCATATTGTTTAATATACATATTTTTATGTTTACTTATATATGTGTATCAAATAAGAAAGTTATTATAAATATTAGGTATTATTATGTATTTGTAATGATACGGCAAGTAAGTAAATATAGGATAAAGTTTTACTGTATTAAAGTGATAGCCAGGAGGCAAAAATTCAAATTTTTGATAATTCATATGAAGTTCAAATATAAGGTTCAAGTGTCATTTACTGTCCTTTAAGTATCTCATCCCTTCGTAATTCTTCAGAGGAAATCTTTAAGATCTTTACGTAGAATTTAATTTCTGTTCCACTAAAGAACGTTGCTCGATGGAGAGTGGTGCACGTACCACTCTTGGACTAGGAAGAGAGTGGCAGTCTCGTGATCGGTAAAGGGAGTTGAATGTTGAAGTGTAGGATATATCATTGAAGCTTTATCTTGTGGAAGAGGGCGAGGGACGGCAAACGGAGGCGAGACCAGAGAATGGAGGGAAATTGAGGTAGTTAGGTGAAAGGGAGAGGGAATGAAAAAGGAGTTCGCAAATCGATTCCCCTCCCCAAGGAAGAGACCGAGCAAAATGACCAACCCATTCTCTCAACCCCGTCTTCTCGTACCTCTGGGCCCAGACACGTGACCCCTCCTCATATCAACCACCCCACTATCCACTTCATCCTGCATACCCATCCCAGGGTTATTCTGCTGGGACATTGTTGCCACGGTCTATTCCAGAAAGATGTAAATAAATGCCTAACCTATTTTTTACATTCATTAAAAGATAGTGGAGTCTCCTCTCATCTCCAGGCTTCAGGGTATTTGTAGTGAAAATATTTTCAAGTAGCATGAAATTTTCCTAATAAATTTCATCAAGTTGTTACCATGTTTACAGAAACTACTAACATTAAATATATACGAGTATATATCGCGTATACTCGTACATATATATATGTGTGTATGTATATATATATATATATATATATATATATATATATATAATTGGCTGACACAACATAACACAAATAGAAAAGAATAGACACATATAAAAGAACACTTACACGGTAAATTGTTCGAGCTTTCGGCCCTCTCAGGGGCCTTCTTCAAGAGAGACTGAAAATATGCTATGGAACAGGAGAGGGGAAAGAGTTATGGGCGTGGAGGGGAGGTGTGGAGGGGAGGTGTGGAGGGAATGCTGGGAGGGAAATTAAATATGGCGGTTAAGGGTGGGAATTTTAAAGGAACGGAAGGATAGTATGTAGGCGGATTCACGAGTTCTCACCTCTATGTTGGTAGCTGAATCAGGTAGGGATTCTAGGATGCTGAGGGAAAAACACTGGTCGAATGAAAGGTTGTGGGAATTGGCGTGTGAAGGGATAGGAAGAGAAGAGAGTGAGGCAGAATTACAGGAGTATCGGTGATTATTCATTCGGATGGATAAGGGTGTAATGCATTCACCTATGTAGAAGGAAGTGCAGTGCTTGCATGATAAAAGATAAATAATATTTTTTGAGAGGCAATTAGCGTGGGAACGAGGTGGGGGGGCTATGAGGGGATGTAGGGAGAGGGGAGTAGGCATAATAAGAGGACAGGTTTTACATCGGGGGCGGTTGCAAGTTGGGGAAATATTGGGAAATTTGTCACGGGGGGGCGCCAAAGGGTTGGTGGATCTCAGAAGGTTTTTGAGATTGGCGGGTCGTCTGTATGCGATAGATGGGCATTGGGGTAGTAAGGATGAGGTCGCGTCATTGTCATGTAGAATTGGGAACAGTTCTTTAAGGAGGGTTTTCAGTCTGTGTGATCCGGGGTAATAGGTGGTGCAAAGGTTGAGTCCTGCGTCAGATGTGGGCTTGTTATTGTGTGGTGTGTGTGGTCGGGTGGAACGGTGGATTTTATTTCGTAGCAACTTTTCTGGGTAACCGCGTTTGAGGAGTGCAAGGTGTAGATTGGCAAGGTATTTGTTGAGAGTGGCTGTGGTGTTGCAAATTCGGTGTCCGCGGATAGAGAGAGAGTTAGGAATCGAGCGTTTTGTGTGTTGAGGATGACAGCTAGTGTGGTGAAGGTATTGCTGATGGTTAGTGGCTTTGATGTGTACTGAAGTAGTGAATTTGTTGTTTTGAAGTGAGATGTCTGTGTCAAGAAAGGTGATAGTGGAGTCTGAAATGGAAGAGGTGAATTTAACCGTGAAAGATGAATTTAAGGCGGATAAGAAGTTGTTGAGAGAGTCAGAGCCATGTGTCCAGAGAATAAAAATATCGTCTATGTAGCGGACCCAGAAAAGAGGTTGAAGGGGTTGCTGTGACAGGAAGGTCTCTTCGAGAAGGCCCATGAAGAGATTGGCGTATGATGGTGCCATCCTCGTTCCCATCGCTGTGCCTTTTGTCTGTAGGTAAAAACAATTTTGGAAAGTGAATGCATTTTTTGTAAGGACGAAAGTGGCAAGATTGAGGAGAAATTCCGTTGAAGGGCGCTGGGGTAGGGGGCGCAGAGAAAGATAATGCCGGAGGGAGGATAAACCTTCTGCATGGGGAATAGAAGTGTAGAGTGAGGTAACGTCGATGGTGGCCATAAGTAGGTTGGGTGTGGAGGGAATAGAGACGGAATTTAGACGGTCGAGGAAGTGGTACGTGTCTTTCGTGAAGGAGGGCAAGGAGAGTACAAGTGGTTGTAGGTGGTGGTCAAGGAATGCGGAGATTCTTTCGGTGGGAGAATTGTAACTGGAAACTATAGGACGACAGGGGATGTTGGGTTTGTGTATTTTTGGGAGGAGATAAAACTGGGGTGTTCTGGGGTTTGGGGGTGAAAGTAGGGATATGTCTTGGGAGGTGAGGCCTTCTTCTGGTCCGGAGTGGAGGAGAAAAGACCGAATTTCGGTTTGGAAAGTTTGTGTTGGGTTTTTGGTTAGAGTGGTATAGGTGGATGTATCATTCAGGTGAGCGAGGGCTTTGGAAATATAATCTTTGGTGTTTAGAATTACAACAGAGGAGCCTTTGTCGGCGGAGGTAACAACGATGTTAGGATTGGACTGTAGGGTTTTTAGGGCATGACGTTCGTTCATGGAGAGGTTATTTTTCGGTCTGAGATGTTTTCTGAAGGATTGATTGGAAACTTTTTCGATGAGGAGACGTATAAAAATTTCGACAGGATGGTTACTAGGAAGGGGTTTTGGCTCATGAGTTGAAGCCGGGCGGAATTTGTCAAGTGCGGGATTGGTTTTTAGGTTACTGAAAGGTTTACTTTGTGATTTCCAGAAGGCGCGCCATCGAAGGTTTCGGCAGAAATTGAGGGTATCAGTGAGTATGTTTATGTGGTTTATTTTTGGTGTAGGGGAGAAGGATAGGCCTTTGCTAAGAACGGATATTTCATTGTCTGAAAGGCTGGTGTTTGAAAGGTTTACAATGTCATGGGCATTGTCGGGGGGAGGGGGGGTGTTGGGATTGTTCGGTGGTGGCTGGCGTTTTGGAAAAACCGGAGGGCCTTTGGGAGGAGGGGGAAGGTTGTAAATGCTGCGGAGGTCAGGCTTATATTGAAAGAGTGGGGGTGGTTGAGGAGGAGGTGGCGGGAAAGGGTGAGAGTGTGGAATTTTGAGACCAACTCGGAGGTAGGAAATATACAAGTTGGACAGCTTTTTAAGGAGAGTTTGACGTTTTTGTTGGAGGGAACGTAGGGCAGACGAAATTATGGCGTTGAGTTGTGGAATTAGGTGAGCAGAAGCCAAAGAGATTATTTTAAAGAGGGAAAAAAGGTTTGATTTGTGTTGTTCACGAATGCATTGGTATTGCATAAGGATAAGGTGGGTGTATTCTAAAGATTTTTGGTAAGAGAATGCATTAAGGATGGGGTGGATATCGGGAAGAGTAGCAGATAGTGGTAGGGAAATGACTAGACCGTTGGGAACGATTCCTAAGGACAGGCAGGAGGTGAGAAACTCGGTGTGGCTTGTGTATTTGGCGAGCTTATAGGCGTGACGGCGAAAATTTCGGATCCAAGACGGAATGGGATGAGGGTGGTCCATGTTTAGGCGATTGAGAAGGTTGTGGAAAATAAATAGGAAACGAAGGAAGACAGTGGTGAGGGAAAGGATAGCACATTCAAAATAGAGCAGAATCCGCGGCGAAAAACCTGGTGCTGGATCCCACGACGAACACAGAAGAGACAGGAACAGTAGCTAGGTAGCTTAATATCACGATTGTACGGAAAAACTCATACGAGCGGCACAATAATTGGCTGACACAACATAACACAAATAGAAAAGAATAGACACATATAAAAGAACACTTACACGGTAAATTGTTCGAGCTTTCGGCCCTCTCAGGGGCCTTCTTCAAGAGAGACTGAAAATATGCTATGGAACAGGAGAGGGGAAAGAGTTATGGGCGTGGAGGGGAGGTGTGGAGGGGAGGTGTGGAGGGAATGCTGGGAGGGAAATTAAATATGGCGGTTAAGGGTGGGAATTTTAAAGGAACGGAAGGATAGTATGTAGGCGGATTCACGAGTTCTCACCTCTATGTTGGTAGCTGAATCAGGTAGGGATTCTAGGATGCTGAGGGAAAAACACTGGTCGAATGAAAGGTTGTGGGAATTGGCGTGTGAAGGGATAGGAAGAGAAGAGAGTGAGGCAGAATTACAGGAGTATCGGTGATTATTCATTCGGATGGATAAGGGTGTAATGCATTCACCTATGTAGAAGGAAGTGCAGTGCTTGCATGATAAAAGATAAATAATATTTTTTGAGAGGCAATTAGCGTGGGAACGAGGTGGGGGGGCTATGAGGGGATGTAGGGAGAGGGGAGTAGGCATAATAAGAGGACAGGTTTTACATCGGGGGCGGTTGCAAGTTGGGGAAATATTGGGAAATTTGTCACGGGGGGGCGCCAAAGGGTTGGTGGATCTCAGAAGGTTTTTGAGATTGGCGGGTCGTCTGTATGCGATAGATGGGCATTGGGGTAGTAAGGATGAGGTCGCGTCATTGTCATGTAGAATTGGGAACAGTTCTTTAAGGAGGGTTTTCAGTCTGTGTGATCCGGGGTAATAGGTGGTGCAAAGGTTGAGTCCTGCGTCAGATGTGGGCTTGTTATTGTGTGGTGTGTGTGGTCGGGTGGAACGGTGGATTTTATTTCGTAGCAACTTTTCTGGGTAACCGCGTTTGAGGAGTGCAAGGTGTAGATTGGCAAGGTATTTGTTGAGAGTGGCTGTGGTGTTGCAAATTCGGTGTCCGCGGATAGAGAGAGAGTTAGGAATCGAGCGTTTTGTGTGTTGAGGATGACAGCTAGTGTGGTGAAGGTATTGCTGATGGTTAGTGGCTTTGATGTGTACTGAAGTAGTGAATTTGTTGTTTTGAAGTGAGATGTCTGTGTCAAGAAAGGTGATAGTGGAGTCTGAAATGGAAGAGGTGAATTTAACCGTGAAAGATGAATTTAAGGCGGATAAGAAGTTGTTGAGAGAGTCAGAGCCATGTGTCCAGAGAATAAAAATATCGTCTATGTAGCGGACCCAGAAAAGAGGTTGAAGGGGTTGCTGTGACAGGAAGGTCTCTTCGAGAAGGCCCATGAAGAGATTGGCGTATGATGGTGCCATCCTCGTTCCCATCGCTGTGCCTTTTGTCTGTAGGTAAAAACAATTTTGGAAAGTGAATGCATTTTTTGTAAGGACGAAAGTGGCAAGATTGAGGAGAAATTCCGTTGAAGGGCGCTGGGGTAGGGGGCGCAGAGAAAGATAATGCCGGAGGGAGGATAAACCTTCTGCATGGGGAATAGAAGTGTAGAGTGAGGTAACGTCGATGGTGGCCATAAGTAGGTTGGGTGTGGAGGGAATAGAGACGGAATTTAGACGGTCGAGGAAGTGGTACGTGTCTTTCGTGAAGGAGGGCAAGGAGAGTACAAGTGGTTGTAGGTGGTGGTCAAGGAATGCGGAGATTCTTTCGGTGGGAGAATTGTAACTGGAAACTATAGGACGACAGGGGATGTTGGGTTTGTGTATTTTTGGGAGGAGATAAAACTGGGGTGTTCTGGGGTTTGGGGGTGAAAGTAGGGATATGTCTTGGGAGGTGAGGCCTTCTTCTGGTCCGGAGTGGAGGAGAAAAGACCGAATTTCGGTTTGGAAAGTTTGTGTTGGGTTTTTGGTTAGAGTGGTATAGGTGGATGTATCATTCAGGTGAGCGAGGGCTTTGGAAATATAATCTTTGGTGTTTAGAATTACAACAGAGGAGCCTTTGTCGGCGGAGGTAACAACGATGTTAGGATTGGACTGTAGGGTTTTTAGGGCATGACGTTCGTTCATGGAGAGGTTATTTTTCGGTCTGAGATGTTTTCTGAAGGATTGATTGGAAACTTTTTCGATGAGGAGACGTATAAAAATTTCGACAGGATGGTTACTAGGAAGGGGTTTTGGCTCATGAGTTGAAGCCGGGCGGAATTTGTCAAGTGCGGGATTGGTTTTTAGGTTACTGAAAGGTTTACTTTGTGATTTCCAGAAGGCGCGCCATCGAAGGTTTCGGCAGAAATTGAGGGTATCAGTGAGTATGTTTATGTGGTTTATTTTTGGTGTAGGGTGGCTTCTGCTCACCTAATTCCACAACTCAACGCCATAATTTCGTCTGCCCTACGTTCCCTCCAACAAAAACGTCAAACTCTCCTTAAAAAGCTGTCCAACTTGTATATTTCCTACCTCCGAGTTGGTCTCAAAATTCCACACTCTCACCCTTTCCCGCCACCTCCTCCTCAACCACCCCCACTCTTTCAATATAAGCCTGACCTCCGCAGCATTTACAACCTTCCCCCTCCTCCCAAAGGCCCTCCGGTTTTTCCAAAACGCCAGCCACCACCGAACAATCCCAACACCCCCCCTCCCCCCGACAATGCCCATGACATTGTAAACCTTTCAAACACCAGCCTTTCAGACAATGAAATATCCGTTCTTAGCAAAGGCCTATCCTTCTCCCCTACACCAAAAATAAACCACATAAACATACTCACTGATACCCTCAATTTCTGCCGAAACCTTCGATGGCGCGCCTTCTGGAAATCACAAAGTAAACCTTTCAGTAACCTAAAAACCAATCCCGCACTTGACAAATTCCGCCCGGCTTCAACTCATGAGCCAAAACCCCTTCCTAGTAACCATCCTGTCGAAATTTTTATACGTCTCCTCATCGAAAAAGTTTCCAATCAATCCTTCAGAAAACATCTCAGACCGAAAAATAACCTCTCCATGAACGAACGTCATGCCCTAAAAACCCTACAGTCCAATCCTAACATCGTTGTTACCTCCGCCGACAAAGGCTCCTCTGTTGTAATTCTAAACACCAAAGATTATATTTCCAAAGCCCTCGCTCACCTGAATGATACATCCACCTATACCACTCTAACCAAAAACCCAACACAAACTTTCCAAACCGAAATTCGGTCTTTTCTCCTCCACTCCGGACCAGAAGAAGGCCTCACCTCCCAAGACATATCCCTACTTTCACCCCCAAACCCCAGAACACCCCAGTTTTATCTCCTCCCAAAAATACACAAACCCAACATCCCCTGTCGTCCTATAGTTTCCAGTTACAATTCTCCCACCGAAAGAATCTCCGCATTCCTTGACCACCACCTACAACCACTTGTACTCTCCTTGCCCTCCTTCACGAAAGACACGTACCACTTCCTCGACCGTCTAAATTCCGTCTCTATTCCCTCCACACCCAACCTACTTATGGCCACCATCGACGTTACCTCACTCTACACTTCTATTCCCCATGCAGAAGGTTTATCCTCCCTCCGGCATTATCTTTCTCTGCGCCCCCTACCCCAGCGCCCTTCAACGGAATTTCTCCTCAATCTTGCCACTTTCGTCCTTACAAAAAATGCATTCACTTTCCAAAATTGTTTTTACCTACAGACAAAAGGCACAGCGATGGGAACGAGGATGGCACCATCATACGCCAATCTCTTCATGGGCCTTCTCGAAGAGACCTTCCTGTCACAGCAACCCCTTCAACCTCTTTTCTGGGTCCGCTACATAGACGATATTTTTATTCTCTGGACACATGGCTCTGACTCTCTCAACAACTTCTTATCCGCCTTAAATTCATCTTTCACGGTTAAATTCACCTCTTCCATTTCAGACTCCACTATCACCTTTCTTGACACAGACATCTCACTTCAAAACAACAAATTCACTACTTCAGTACACATCAAAGCCACTAACCATCAGCAATACCTTCACCACACTAGCTGTCATCCTCAACACACAAAACGCTCGATTCCTAACTCTCTCTCTATCCGCGGACACCGAATTTGCAACACCACAGCCACTCTCAACAAATACCTTGCCAATCTACACCTTGCACTCCTCAAACGCGGTTACCCAGAAAAGTTGCTACGAAATAAAATCCACCGTTCCACCCGACCACACACACCACACAATAACAAGCCCACATCTGACGCAGGACTCAACCTTTGCACCACCTATTACCCCGGATCACACAGACTGAAAACCCTCCTTAAAGAACTGTTCCCAATTCTACATGACAATGACGCGACCTCATCCTTACTACCCCAATGCCCATCTATCGCATACAGACGACCCGCCAATCTCAAAAACCTTCTGAGATCCACCAACCCTTTGGCGCCCCCCCGTGACAAATTTCCCAATATTTCCCCAACTTGCAACCGCCCCCGATGTAAAACCTGTCCTCTTATTATGCCTACTCCCCTCTCCCTACATCCCCTCATAGCCCCCCCACCTCGTTCCCACGCTAATTGCCTCTCAAAAAATATTATTTATCTTTTATCATGCAAGCACTGCACTTCCTTCTACATAGGTGAATGCATTACACCCTTATCCATCCGAATGAATAATCACCGATACTCCTGTAATTCTGCCTCACTCTCTTCTCTTCCTATCCCTTCACACGCCAATTCCCACAACCTTTCATTCGACCAGTGTTTTTCCCTCAGCATCCTAGAATCCCTACCTGATTCAGCTACCAACATAGAGGTGAGAACTCGTGAATCCGCCTACATACTATCCTTCCGTTCCTTTAAAATTCCCACCCTTAACCGCCATATTTAATTTCCCTCCCAGCATTCCCTCCACACCTCCCCTCCACACCTCCCCTCCACGCCCATAACTCTTTCCCCTCTCCTGTTCCATAGCATATTTTCAGTCTCTCTTGAAGAAGGCCCCTGAGAGGGCCGAAAGCTCGAACAATTTACCGTGTAAGTGTTCTTTTATATGTGTCTATTCTTTTCTATTTGTGTTATGTTGTGTCAGCCAATTATTGTGCCGCTCGTATGAGTTTTTCCGTACAATCGTTATATATATATATATATATATATATATATACGAGTGTTGTATATAAAAACGAGCTGCCAGTTCTGTCAATCTCTTCTTTGATTAAGGCGGCTGCGAGCACCGAAAATTCGAAACTTAGTGAGTCTTTATTTGTGTTTCTGTGTTTTTGTCTGTGCCCGCTAGTGCAAAATTATATATTCCCAGACACAAAGACCAAAATCCTTCTCACGATGGCTTTCAAAATGCTTCACTCTAGTAAATATATTTTTGGAGATATTGTTTATAAATACTTAAAAAAACCATAAACACAGTAATAAACCCGAAGGTCGGTTTAGTAGGTGATGGTAGAGATCACCCAATACTAAGCCCTATACGGCGTGTGAAATTCGCACTTCAGGGAAGGGGGGCCAGTTCCTTTCCCTGTGCCGATTATGATTTCCCAGGAAGACCTGGTACCCGAAAAATCACCTTAGCTTGGGTGGAGCTGCAGGTGCCCAGAGTGCCTTGCCCGGGAATTGAACCCGGGACTACCGCGACCCACTTATAAATACACTTATTATTTATTTATTTTATATTATTATTTAAAAAAAATAAATATAAATACATTTATATATTTATTTCTTTTTAAACAATATCTCCGAATATATATTTCCTATAGTGAAGCATTTTTAAAACCATCGTGAGAAGGTTTGTGGTCTTTATGTCTGGGAAGGAATTCACGACCGAAAATAATAAAAAAATAAGAAACGTATTCACTTATTAGGAATTTCATATCTTTTTTCTCTGAGAATTTTACTATCTCATGCAAGCAATAATAAGGGATTAAATACTTCCACATAATAACCCGCCAGCCGCCGCAGGGGCGTGTGGCGGTGAGTGTTAGGGCACCACCCGTAAAAGAGAACAAAACTACAAGCAAAATGAACACATTATTACCAATTCTAAAACTTTTAATTGAATTTTTATGGGGAAGAGAGGGATGGTTTTTTGGCTTTGAAAATGGCCAGAAGACTAAAAATTTAAGAATGATATATTAGTAGTTAAATGTGTTTTATCCATAAATTGAAAAAAAGGTGGTACTGAGAGAAACATTTCTTAAAATTTTAATTTTTTGACAGAATTATGGGTCTATTTATGCAAAATTTGGACTCGAGCTAGTAAATATTTATTTATTTAACGACTTAATTGGGTGAGATTGGGTCTTTATAGTTCTTTCAACCTCCTTCCCCCTAAACAATACAAATACATTGAAGAAAATTACGAATACTCATGGAGGAAATCCCACCCACGCGGAATTCTTACCCGCAACCTCTGAGTTGCCGGGCAAGAAAATGACCCCACCGCCACCGTGACCCTAGATTTATTTACACTATGAAGCATATTTATTATTTGATATTATTAAGATGCACAAAAAAGGTTTGAATTGGATATTCATTAAATTATATTGATTAATTAATTAATCTTGACTTCGGGTTAATAGCAAAGCTTGAAACAGTTTAAACATTTACAGAGAAATAACAATAAGGTAATAAAGTAATAAATTTTTGCTGAAGGACATTATGGATAATGTAGTTGTTAGATTGTGGTATTATCTATACTACTTACTCACAGCATGGCATGCCTTAGAAACATAACGGTGTTAAAACTATTGTCCTTCCACTGCATTTACGCTGTTATCTTCCTAGAAAAAATGTATTTGTTAGTTGTTAGTGTATGAAGTTAAATTATTTAGTTTTGTCAACATGATTTTGGTATATTGACATCTCTAGTTTAGCCTACTTTTAGCTTTTAGCTTGTTGATTAAATCGCAATTTAGCAATTTAAATCTTCTAGATTTTATCTCGGTTTCCCCATTTATTATTATTTGGCTGTAGATCACGAAAAGCTTCCTTCAATTTGATTTATATATATTTTGGGAAGATGTTTTACCGGCATTGACATTTTATCAAGTATATTTTTATTTTTAATTCACTTTATATTCATTTGGTGTCTTAAATGATAACTTATGAAACCACAGGGATGAATAATGGAAAAATACCAGAAAAATAAATGCGTAGGTTGTATTATCGAGTCAGAGTCTAGTAATGAAACACCGGCGGGATTTTTTCCTAGGTTTCTCATTTACAAATCCCGTCTACAAGAGTGAAAAGAGGAGAGAATCACCAATTGTTCCTACACAAGACAAAACGCTTCGTTGGCAACTTTCGTTAATAGAATTTGACGACACAATGCTTTTGCCCACCGCACCTTTTCTGATATTTTAAATAATTTCGAATTTTTGTTTGAAAAATACCAAGTTAATTTATTCATTAATTTTGAAATTTAGTACTCATTACACTGCGATAGCGTTCGGCCTTTCGTTATAGTGTAAAAACCTCGAAGGTATCCTTATGGAGCAAATTATTAAGTCATCTAATAATCCCGTCGGTAGTACTAACCTATGAATTTAATATTTTTTTCGCTAAAAATTCGTAACTGTCACGGTTTTCATTCACTGGACGAGGGTGAGTCATATTTTTTTTTCAAAATATATTTTGCCATCTTACCACGGGGTGGATAGGCTACTGCACGTATAAGTCAAGGAGTGGTCCCTTGTTGAGTATTGCGGCCCGTTTTAGCTTTCCATTTAAAATTTCAATTAGTTTTTAGCCAATTCTTTCCTATAAAAATAGAAATTGTGAATTGGACTATCTTAATATGCACATGGTACAGAATATAGGCGTCTTAAGATTATTAAAAATTATTCTGTTTTAAAAATAAAAAACCTTTATTCGAGGATTCCAGTATGGGTGTCTCTAATCGGTCTTAATTTGAAAAAAATAAATATCTCCCTAAGAAACATGTATTATCTCTAAGGTTATAAAATAACAACACCTCTAGGTTCTGATATATCATATTAGATTAATTTACGAAACGAATAAATACTGTGCGTTAGATAACTATAAAATTGTTAAAAAATTGAACTACAGGAAGATAAGTTCATTCATTATTTTTGGACTAAAAAATTCTTAAGAATTCTATTTGACGGAGTTGAAGGATACTCGCCACCTGAGCAGCTCTATTTTATCCGATTTATCTCGGTACATTTAAACAAAATTTTCTGCGCGCATATTGTCCTCCTGAAGAGTAAATCCTTCTCTGAAAATTTCAATTTTTTCGAGAAAGCGTCAGATGTTTGCTTATTTCAATGAAATCAGCTTTATGGCTTGGTTTTTGTGACGCTTTGCCAGCTCAAGCTTTTGGCTACAATCCCTGAAACCCTTCGCTCTCTTCGAGCAATCCCCCCCCATTTCCTTCTTCTCACCTCCTAGGGAAGACTTTTGCATCATAATGGCTTCCTCTTTTAATATATGCGTGTGCGTCCCATCCCCTCATACGCACTCGGTAACACTCAAAAATCTCTTTTCCTTCCCATCCCACAGGCCCCTCTTTCACCCCAACTCCATGCCTGCCCGTTTCTTTTTCCTCAGCTTCCCACAGAAGAGACCTTTTGAATAGGCACCCTCCATACCCACTCTATCTTCTCTCACCATCCCTCTTGAGCTGAGGGAAAATACGAGAAGGAAAAAACTGCGAAAAAGACGGAATCTTTAAGGAGACGCGTAAGTAAGCGCGCGGGTGACGGAGACTCGTGTGCAGATGGAGGTTTGAAGACAAAACGACAAGACAGAGAGAGGGAGAGAGCATTAAAGCGCTATGCGACTCGAAAGCGGCCTGTTGAGAGGTCTTTGTCTATCTCTCTAGTTGAATATGCCGTGGAAGACAGTAGAGGGAAGGAGAGTTGCGGTGAGGTGAGGTTAGTCTGGAGGGAAGAAGACGTGAATAGATTTTGGAGGACGGGTCGCCGGTATTAAATGAGTGGAGTGCACTCCGGGAAGAGAGGTGTGGGCGAGGGCGGGTGGAGTAAAGCACGCAACGGAGGAAAGGTGATCCTCTTGTGTTTCACACTCGCGGGCGTGAGATTATGGGAAGTGAGCACAAGATGGCTCCAGCATCGCCTTAGGTGAACGAACTATTAACCAGTTCTCTAGAGTGAATATAAATGAGAGCCTGAGGAGAGGTAGTAGGAACGGAGGAACTATGCAAAAGAATAAAACGCGTGCTGATGGATGAGGGAAGGAAGCAGAGGAGGAATATCTTGGAGGGGAGTTGTGCAGTAGTTCCTACCGTTGCCCTTTTGCAATATAAATTTATGTCCCATAAAGGGTAACTTTGTTATGCGGAAAATTAGTTTGCAGAGTATGTAAATGTTTCCGATGTTAACACTTTTTTCACAAATAACACTCCAGTGACAGAATTACCTCCATAATGTGCCTCAGTTGAGTAATATTTTGAGCATACACCTTTGCCTCTGTACGTAATACCTGTAACTAACTATTTTAACTTATTTACGCTGCTAGCGAAAACATTGTAGTTGTCATGTAAAATGCAATTAGGTGTATTCCATTTTCATCTGAAATAAAAAGTGATGCTGTCGACAAAAGAAAATTTATTACTCACTGCAATTTATGAATCAGCCTTTTCATCGAAATGTGCCAAGATGAGAACGATGACTCGTTGACCCTAAATTATATCGTTGAAATGGTCTTTTCATAATTGACGATTTGTTAATATGCAGCACCAAAAAGATTCAAACTAAAATGGCAAGTGAAACATATTAAAACAAAAACGTTTATTGAAATAAGTGTCGAAGAACTTCTGAAAATAATGTCCGGGCATACAGTTTTTAATATTATCGATAAGGAAAAAATACATGGAAAAGGCCTACAATATCCTTTATATTTTAAAAATACTACAAGGGCTAATTGTGATTTTAAAAATGAATGTAGTTTCTTGTATGGCCTAAATTATGCTTAGAAGTACATTTTTTTTAACATTTCAAGCAGAAAAGGCAACACAGAAAATTGTCAAATCTTTTAAAATGAGGCAATAGCAATTTAATTTTTGAAGTGTAATTTTTATGACCAAAATCTGTGCTGAATTTTCATAGTCCACGTAAACGCACACACTAAATTCCCTAGGTTATCTGGAGTCTACTACCCTGCTCAAAAATAAATTTGCATTGATACAAGACTAAATTTAATTATCCTTGTTTTTTCTACCGTAAACTCAATTTGACGGCAACGTTATACACATAGTTCAAATATTTTTTATATTTTTGTCTAATTCTATCTAAGGGAAACTCGGCATTAATATAATTAAATTGACTTAAGTATGGTACAAATATAAACTCAAGGGAATATGTATGGATATTGTCATAGGACCGAATATTAATTTATCTAAAATCGAGGTCAACTCCAGTTTTTTAAATAATGTCTTTGATAAAAGTGTTAATTTTACACGGAATCAATTACATACTACGCATGAGAATGTAAATGCATCATGTACAGGTACGAATTTTTTTTTGCATGTAGATAGAGTACTTGGATTAATAATCATAGTGCATGGTGGAAAATTACAAATGACTTTTATTATTAAGTAAATCATGTCGGAAATGAAGTTTGCGATGTTTTTACTTGGTAAGTATATTCAAGTCATGCAATAATGCAAACAATGACAAAGAGTTCGGTATTTTAATGTTGTTAATTTTCTCTTCGACACACTCTCTGGCAATAGAATTTTTTCATCTCACTGATAACGAATCACTGCAACCATAGTACCAACGTACATATGAAAATTAAAATTAATATAGAATGAAAAATAAGTAATGCTTATTCTAGAACCATGCCAATTCTCTTCGAATACCTCACCTCCTTCACCTAAATAGACTGTTTTCTATTCGAATGCGCATTACTGATAAAGTACGGAGGTATTTGCTGCTTTTCACGATGGCTATTAAAATAAAGGATTTGATAAGGGTGGCTACCTGGGAAGATTGGGAATGGTTCGCACAGTACCACCGCTGGATAGGGATTTCCACTTTTCGCGAACGCAGCCTCTGGTAATCTTACACCAACACTAAAGGAGTGTCTCACAGGCGTGCTGCAGTCATATACGCCCACTTGTAAAACCTATCGGGAGAACCTTCCCTTTATGTGGAAGGCACAAAGAATCCACTCCCGGACCGTCGCATCGGACGGGGAATTCTCCCGCACTCGTTCTGATGCGCCAGTTTTGAGAATTTCAAAGCGGTTTCCGGGTCGAGTCGGGACTTAGGAGAAATCCCATGGGAGCCAAGAGGTTGGAGATTCCGAGGGCACCGCCATCTCTCTGCCTGGTAGCAATGGCGGATCGAGGTTCACTTGGCTCTGCCTAGAAGGGTTTTGTTGGCTGCGGGAGGAAGGAGGAAGAGAAGGGAAACCCTATCTTTGCGGTTGATTGCGGTTATACCGACGGAATTAGGGCACCTAGGCATACCCACGTAGAGTTCAATCCGCTGGGTTAAAAGACCACTCCCTGAGAATATCCCATGGATTTTTTTCTTCTTTCAGCTTGGGAGTTGAGGAAACGGCGCCCTGAAAATGCTGAAGGAGATGATGTTCCTCTGATTGTTTCCTTATCGAATAGCCGCAGTTGCACTTGGTATTTTGGATCTCTCCGAAGAAAATATTACCGAGTCTTATTTGACGAGGTGGAAGTGGATTTGGAATAAACTTATTTTTTCTCTCAATTCTTCGGGAGTGAATACATGTAAATATAAGGAAAAAGATAGCTTCCGCCAACTGGTGTTGAAAAAATCCAATGTCTTTGGGAGTGTTGCTTAATGAACATTGTTTGCTCAGAGAAAGTATTTCTTGAAGATATTTTGTACATTATAATTGAGTTTTTAGGTTTTTAACTATTCAAATGATTAAAAATTGAAGGCTTTTGTTGCATTCACATAGTTTTTGTTTACAAATATTTGCAATGGCAAATTATATTAATATCCTTTTAAATAATTTTTTATAACACGTGGAGACGGACTTAAATCCAGGCGTTCATTGCTTCATACGAAATTGTATTAAACACAATTACGGCTTCTAGAATCTTGTAGACTTGAAAATTGATCGAAACTTCGCGCTGTTGTTACGTGCCACGTATTATTCGTATCATCACTAAAATTTGAATCCGTTAGCCTTTGTAAACATGTTTATGGGCATTTGCTTCTTCTTTATTGCGCTTAATATAAGAATGAACGTGCGCCATCATTGGTGGCGTAAGAGGTGATTCATAGGTGATATTTTGTATTGGAATATAGAGCCACTATACAAGAAATAACCCCTATTTTTGAGAAATTACATAAAATACTAAAAGGTGTGGGAGGGAGTGGAGGGTACTTCAGAGAGTAAGGGCTTATAACGCGGCCAACGAAGTTTCCAAGTGACCCAATTCAACAATTATGTCTTGAAAACTGTCCAGAAAATTAGTGGGAAAGGTCAGATATCACGGTAGAAAATGGGAATGATAGGACTGGGGGAAGGCTTATTGTTTTTGGAGTTCTTGGAATCTGAGAATCTGATTTTAGTGGCTCGAATATGATTGGAAATAGGTACACAAGGAAGTAGGACTATTTTATCTCCGCAAAATTTGTAGGGTGGCATTGCTAAAAGTACCTCACCTATCAAACCAGCCTTCGTGTTGATAACTTTTTTTTTAATTGATTAAAATACCGCGGCGATTTAGTGGTTTTATTGCACTCAACTGTCCTCTTGAGTGAACTTTCTTTTTATCATCTAGTATCATTACCAATTATTTCTCTTCCAGGCAATTGTATCTTGTAATGCTAATTCTCATAGCGCCACGGGAAAGGAAGGGAAATATACTTAAGAATGGTTGAGGTACAAGCGAATGCTAAATTACTAATGCCTGAAGTTTGAAATATGTCCAATTATTTCATCCAATGTGTTCAATATATGTGAAGAAAAATCCTTACGAGAAACACGTAGCCTAATATTGTAGCTAAATTTTTCCAGTAAAATATCTGCGTAAGATATTGAATAATATATAATTTTGAATTAGAGGTTACAATTTCTCCTAACTTTCAACAGACCTGGACGTTTCTTTATTACTTTTAGTCGAAGAAATTTTATGAAACTAGTCTGCGCTAATTTTTTTTCTTTATCTTTTACATTTTTGTTCTCTTATACATTTTATTCAAAAGTTTTTCATTTAATCTGGATTAATTAGTTTACAAAAATTTAAGGTATATTTAGCTGAGGATATGATTGGACGTGTACAAAGTGGGATAAATGATCCTTAAGTACGGTATTGGAAGTAATCATTGATCACATAGTCAAGATAATGCTTTTTTATAAAGGAAAAAAATTCGAGATGCCTAAATAAAAATACATTATATCGAGAAGTAACAAATTCTAACCATGAGTAAAATTAAGCAGTGCACTTTTGCACATGCGATGGCACTAAAATTTTATAAGAAAGAGTTACGAAGAAGGACTTGAAATAAAGTTAAACTACCATTCAATGTAAACTTAATATAAAGGAAATACGCTATGTGGTTTAAGTTCTTTGAGAAAAGAGAATGCGCGTTGATGCAGGATTTAGCTTAGCTGTAAATCCAGGGATTAAACAAAATTGTTTCTTTGTACATCCGTAAGTCAATACCAAAGTTTGAGGAAGAGAGATATTAGCGGACAAGCGAATAAAATAATAGTCGGACAAACGAGTAATTCATTGATGGTTAATTTTGAAAACTAGTTTAGAAAGGAGAGTATTGGTTGAAATAGAGAAAAATAATAGATATTAAACTATTAGGTCAGTCTCAAAAGTAGTCTGATATTTTTTTTCTCGGATAGACAGTTTCTATGGCTCTATTCGAGGCAGGGGAGTTGTAGGAAAAGCTAGAATCCGGTAGCAGTTGGCTCCCAGCCTATGCGGAGCGCGAATCGGTTGTTTGCGAACCTGTATAACGTGATCTCCTTACGTTTCGCCATGAAGCGGGAATCGGAACAGCGTTACGCTATCAAATATGGCTTGAAACTTGGCAAAACCGGGAAAGAGACTGATGATATGCCGAAGGTAGCTTATGGTGATGACGTGATGCGTAGATCGGATGTTCTTGAGTAGCACGAGTTGTTTCGGGAGGATAGATAGAGGTCTTTATTTGGGCGAAATTGAGACCAAATGTTCCCTTCTTCCATTTAACCCATCATCGTATACATATTATATTAGGCATTAAACTTATAGTAACATTCATATGTACACATAAATGCATATAGACAAACATAAATTCATTTAGCACAGATTTGCACATCGAAAATAAAAATGTATATATATATATATATTTATATATATATATATATAAATGTATATATATATATTTATATATATATATATATATATATATATATATATATATATATATATATATATATATTTATATATATTTATATATACTCATACATATGCATACACATACATAAATGCATGCATAATTACGCACATATACACCCTTACATACATACTAATACATATATAAATTAAGAATACACCTACACATACGCACATACTCAAATTAAAATGACAGTGAAGATAGAGAACAATAAAATGAGGAAAGTCTAAGCAAAGAATGAGGTTTGTGGGAAAAGCTAGGGAGAGCGTGGCATTGCTCAACTAGTAAAAACCCACGCAGGAAAAACACCCACGAAGTGAAGGGGGGTGTGAAAAACCTGCGAAAACCCTATTAACTAGAGGAAAGATACATGTACATTGTAACAATCAACAACAAACAACAACAAGAAATCAACAATAAACAATAACAACAAATGGAGGATAGAGAAGGTATAAAAGACGCCGAACGTTCAGGACGCCCTTAGGCCTCAAAAAGTGACGGAAATAATGCATGAGTGAAAGCTTTGTTGACAGTGATCGCATCTTAAGTGTCTGCATGGTTTCTGATGAACATGGCATCCCTAAAATAGATGTGCATCGACTTGTGCCTGAAAAAATGGGCATGAAAAAGGTGTATTTGAAGTTGGTGCCGTGAGTGCTCTCGGAAACTCGCACGCGGATCTGCCAAGAGCTTCTCGACCATTGAGTGAGGATCAAATTTTTTTAGACAATCCCCGCTAGGCTTGTTCCTCTTCCCCGTCTCAAATATGTGCTAAAAGGACGCCACCACGGATCGATTGAAGCTTAACGATAGGTCGCGATGCGGGAGCTAAGCAGCATTCTCCACGACTCGTGCACCTTCCAGAAGGCGTACGAGGCGTGGAGCCGTGTGTGGACGCACAGGGGTGCTACTTCGAAGACTTTTGCGTGAATTAACTCTTTCTGGCCATGGATTTATTTTAACTGACTCAGTCTTACTACCTATGAGGCAGTTCTTGTTAATAATCCTAACAAGTGCATAAATGAAAAAAATATATGTGCATCTCTGGAATGAATTTACGAGATGAAATTTCAAATATGACAGTTATTGATACGATACGTAATTTATTTTTCGTGAGTGAACACTGAAGTGCAAGAAATTGACGACGATAATCGTGAAAAGGATAAGGTGTTTTTGTGCAAAAGTGCTGCAAACCTATGATATTTGTTATTAGATGTCATAAGGTACCCAAAGGTTAAATTTAAATCCCAGGATTTTGTTTTGATGAAATTGTTTGAAGATATTGAGAAGCAAAATTTGTGTAATATCATTTCAATATAATTTCAATAGATGATAATATTTATTTTTTTCCATAGGTTGATGAGCATTGGACGAAAAAATTTACCTTAAATATTGTTTCATTTTTATAACAGAAAATGCTGTTTTATATGAGAATGATAGTCGGAGAGGACTAATTTCAGAGGGTAATGTTTCAAAATTAAGCATTTTTTCCATTTAACCTATGATAATGATCTCCTAAAATTGAGGTAGATCCTTTAATTTGCAAAAATATCAGAAGAGTATTTCTAGCCTTCATGTCCCTATTTAGCGATGAAAGATTGGAAAGCTCGTACCCATACATTTAGGATAGAGAGATAGCTGGGTATTAGAAAAGCAAGCAATGTAGAAGATTTTTCATTGTGAAAATGTGATTTTTCATTAAAATGTTGGGCATGTATTAAGTAAATATTTGAATACTAATAATATTTCTTATTTGGTGAGGAAAAACACAAGGATTGAAATCCAATCTGTATCGTTAGCATATTTATGTAACTTTGAATGATTGACAAGTAATACCTCTGTATAGTTTATACATCTCACAAACACAAAAATGATTTCAGGCTAAAACTAATTGGGTAATAAATTTTGCTTGGTATCTTGTTTCTGTAAGTTTTAATGAAATATGGTATATAAAATGAAAGAATAAAAGAAAAAATGCTAAAATAAAAGTTCCTCCTCAGGCAAATTCATTTATCTAAATAATATTTGACAAGACATCCATGTTTTTGTAGAAGCAAGCACGTTTGTTAATTTCTCCTCCTTCGGCGAGCGTAACCGTACCCGGTAGCCTGAAGACGTATGGCTCCCTTCATGAAAGACAAGAGGTCTCATTAAGGACAGGAAAGGATAGTATTTCGGGTTTGCTCAGGAAGGCGGAAGGACGAGGAAGGGGAGGATTTTAGAAGGACGAAGGAGGCTGTATTGTTGAAGGGTGCGCGCAGCTGAGGACGGAGCCAAGAGTTGGCGCGTAAGCACGGAGACAAGAGATATATTCGGCTAAAGGAAGGCTCTGTGTTTGTAGACTAATATTGAATTATCGGAATCCCGAAGTAGCTGACGGAGAAAAGACGAGTAATCTATTTTACCCCTCGCCCCGTTCTCTCCCTCTTTCTAAGCACCCGGGGCATTGAAAACAACCGACTTGCTCTCCCGCCACCATTAACGGGCGTAATTGCCCCGGACGAGCTTCGAATGTCTCTGCTACGGACGTTTGCAAGAGGCGAGGCGATGGATTGCCGACGCGTAATCACGTGCCCTCCGTAGTAATTGGGGTGGGTGTGCAGACTCACGCCACTCATCCGTTCATCAGCGTAATGAGTGTAACGTCGTCGTTTTGATTTATGCGGGTCGCGCGATATTCTTATCGACGTCTTTGGTGTGGCATAAACCGCCATTTGTTGAATCACGAAGCAACGAAGACCCTGAAAGTTGGCTCATCATCATTAAAGGGTATTCACAATCGTTCAAGGATAAGATTTCTTTTACAACTCTTCAAATTATCGTATTACCTGTCGTCGACTTCATTCCTTGGACACTCCTTGCTCTCACGTCTGCCATCAACCGATTAGCATAATTCATTCTTACGTGCTTCTTCCCTTGCATAATTTCTCTCAAAATAGAAAGGAGGTACCCAAAATATCAACTCTTCTTTTTTAAAACTACCAAGTGCTAAATGGTGCCATGCTCATATCTTTACCAGGCTCCTTACTTTTCACCTAATGTGTACTTCTTCATTTCCTACTCGGCATATTTATTATGCATCCAAAATGATGACTTATAATTTTCACGCTTCTGCTATCAATAACTTTGCATTACTGCAGAAATATAATTCCATTATTCTTACAATTATCGGAAGAATAGCGGGCATTACTGGAGTGATAGTTATAGAATAATATAGAGAGGCGGGGACGAGAGCCAACGAGGGGTTATGATAATATTGAATAAAAAGGTAGGAAGTAGCGTAATAAACATAGAACAAGCAACGGATAGAGTTTTAGTGGTGTAGGTAAAAGCCGAACCGACGAACTTGGTCATTGTTCAGGTATAAATGCCACCGAGGAATCATAAGAAGGAAGAATTCGATAGGATGTACCATCAATAAGAGGACATAATGGCATGTGTTCCTGCAGGGAAGCATTTGATAGTTATAGGGAATCGGAATGCGACGGCAGGCGAAGGAAGAGATGGTGCTGAGGTGGGAGACTACGGTTTAGGCACGAGGAATGACCGCAGGGAGAAAGCAGTTGAGTTCTGCAGGAGACAGGGGTTAGTCATCACCAGTACTTGGTTTGGACACCAAATGAGGCGTAGGTAAACATGGAAAATGCAAGGTAACTCAGAAAGGTATCAGTTAGATTATATTATTTTAGGCACAGGTTTAGGAACGGTGTGATAGATTCGCACAGCTTCCCGGGAGCTGTTGCGGACTCTGATCACAATTTAGTTGTTATGAAGTGTGGCGTTCGCTTCAAAAAGATAAGGCAGGGGCGGCGGGTGAGGAACTGGAATAGTGAAGTATTGAATGTATCGACAAGGAAGGACCATCAGCAGACCGTATAGAAAATCATGGATGAGGGTAAGAGCTGAGTACTAGTGAAGAAAAATGGGAATACTATATCAAGAAAGGGAAATCGAAGGCCACAAAAGAATCTATAGGACCCCCTGACGGAAAAAGGGCAAGGAAACCATGGAACACAGATGAGATGGTTACAAAGATGGATGAGCGGAGAAAATGGAAGAATATGAATACAGAATTAGGCAAAATGAAGTACAAAGAATTGAACAATAAATTGAGGCGGGCAACAAATAAAGCAAAAGAAGCATGGTGGAAGACGCAGTGCGAGGATATGGAAAGTCTGCAGAGGAAGGGTGAAATCGGTGCGCTGTACAGCAAAGTTAAATCGTTATCGGGAAGTAAGAAAGGAAGAGCTATGCTAACAGTTAGAGATAAGGCGGGTAAGGTAATAGTTGACGCAGGAAAGATCCAAGAGAGATGGAAGGAATATATAGAAGAACTGTATCGTAAAGAACTCAGACCAACAAAGTTAGACATTGAAAAAGAAAATGACGTAGAGGAGGACAGCTTAGGTCCAGGCATACTAGACCATGAGATAGAAAGGGCATTAAGGGAGATGAAACTAAATAAGGCCGTGGGGGTAGATAACATTCCCGTGGAACTTTTAAAAGGCTTAGGAAAATGTGGGAGGAAGAGGCTATATGGGCTGATCCGTAGTATTTATGAGGAGGGAATCTGGCCGGAAGGTTTTGTGAGATCAGTTTTAGTTCCTATTCCGAAAAAGGTAAAGGCCACATCATGTGAGGACTATAGGATAATTAGTTTGATATTCCACGCAGCTAAAGTTGTTCTCAGGATAATAAACAAAAGGATAGAGAGTAGGGCAAATGATCACTTAGGGGATGATCAGTTTGGGTTTAGGAAGGGGAGAGGTACGCGTGATGCCATTGCAGTAATGAGATTATTAATCGAGAGGAATATAGAACACAACCAGGAGGTATTTGCCTGTTTCGTAGATTTCGAAAAAGCGTTTGATAGGGTGAATTGGGAAAAACTAATGAGTATATTGCAGAAAATAGGAATAGATTGGAGGGAAAGGAGGCTAATCCGCAACCTGTACATGTCTCAGACTGCTCAGGTGCGGGTGGGAAACGGGGAGTCAGGATGGGCAGTGTTAGGAAGGGGTGTGAGGCAGGGTTGCCCATTATCACCGTTGCTGTTCAACCTGTATGCAGAGGAAATGATTAAAGAGGCATGGGAAGAACTCGAGGTAGGAATGAAAGTGGGCGGGGAATTCGTAAAATCAGTTAGGTTTGCTGATGACCAAGCCTTAGTTTGTCAGTCAGCCAAGGGGCTGCAAGCATTGCTGAGTGAATTGGAAATTCAGTGCGACAGGTATGGTATGAGAATCAATATTAATAAAACAAAGGTAATGAGATTTTCTAGAAAGAAAAAGGCTAAGCTAAACATTAAAATAGGAGAGGAAAAACTACAGCAGGTAGATTAGTTGACGTACCTCGGAAGTATTTTGGACCAATACGGTCTAAGTAGTTGGCACGTAAGGAGAAAAACCTTCTCTTCGCCCACTTGGCATGGTCGGCGACTAGAGGAGATTCGTTTTGAGAAATCCTATGAAGGTAGGAAAAATGGATGAAGGACGTATTTACTGGAAGTAGGATGTGGAAGACGGTAATAGAGGGCAGAATGTTAGGCAAACGAGGAAAGGGCAGGAGCAGAATAGGGATGTTGGACGGGAGGAAGGGAGGAAGGACGTACTCAGAAATAAAGAGGTGGTAGATGTAGAGTAGATTTCTGGATTTTGGGTTTTTTTAGGGGTCCCAAATTATTTCTTCAGTAGCTGTGTCCATCCGGAAACCTACCTTAACCCATTGATTACCTTATAAAAATATATATGTGTGTGTTTATACATTTTTTTTTAAAGGTAATCTACCGGTTAAGGTAGGTTTTTGGATGGACACAACTACCAAACCAATATTTTCTTACTCTTAACAAAACACCAAATCCATCATCCTACACTATATCAGGTCCCTCTTCATCTCTGAGTACTTTCTTCCTCCCTTCATCCCGTCCAACATCCCTATCCTGTTCCTTCCCTTTCCTCTTTTGCCCAACATTCTACCCTCTATCACAGTCTTCAACATCCCACTGCCGGTCAATACCCCCTTCATCCACTTTTCCTGCCTCCACAGGATTTCTCCCAACAACCCCTCTCTTCTCCCACCATACCAAGTACTTCCTCATTTGTTTTCTTCTCTGTCCATTTCACCTTCTCCATTCTTCTCCACACCCACATTTCAAAAGCCTCCAATCTACGTCTATCCTCCTGCTTCAATGCTATCCTCGTGCTTTCCGCACCGTACATAGCTACGCTCCATATCAAAGTTTTTACGAGTCTTTTCTTAACATCCTTACTCAAAGTCCCCGTCATCAACTCCCTCCTCCTTGTGAAAGCCTCTTTGCCTAGCGCAATTCTTCTCCTTACGTCCCTACTACTTTGACCGTGTTGGTCCAAAACACTACCGAGATACGTAAACTGCTCTACCTGCTCTAGTTTTTGCCCTCCTATTTTAATGTTAAGCTTGGCCTTTTTCTTTCTAGAAAATCGCATAACCTTTGTTTTATTAATATTGATTCTCATCCCATACCTGTCGCACTGAATTTCCAATTCACTCAGCAATGCTTGCAGCCCCTTGGCTGACTGACAAACTAAGGCTTGGTCATCAGCAAACCTAACTGATTTTACGAATTCCCCGCCCACTTTCATTCCTACCTCGAGTTCTTCCCATGCCTCTTTAATCATTTCCTCTGCATACAGGTTGAACAGCAACGGTGATAATGGGCAACCCTGCCTCACACCCCTTCCTAACACTGCCCATCCTGACTCCCCGTTTCCCACCCGCACCTGAGCAGTCTGAGACATGTACAGGTTGCGGATTAGCCTCCTTTCCCTCCAATCTATTCCTATTTTCTGCAATATACTGATTAGTTTTTCCCAATTCACCCTATCAAACGCTTTTTCGAAATCTACGAAACAGGCAAATACCTCCTGGTTGTGTTCTATATTCCTCTCGATTAATAATCTCATTACTACAATGGCATCACGCGTACCTCTCCCCTTCCTAAACCCAAACTGATCATCCCCTAAGTGATCATTTGCCCTACTCTCTATCCTTTTGTTTATTATCCTGAGAACAACTTTAGCTGCGTGGAATATCAAACTAATTATCCTATAGTCCTCACATGATGTGGCCTTTACCTTTTTCGGAATAGGAACTAAAACTGATCTCACAAAACCTTCCGGCCAGATTCCCTCCTCATAAATACTACGGATCAGCCCATATAGCCTCTTCCTCCCACATTTTCCTAAGCCTTTTAAAAGTTCCACGGGAATGTTATCTACCCCCACGGCCTTATTTAGTTTCATCTCCCTTAATGCCCTTTCTATCTCATGGTCTAGTATGCCTGGACCTAAGCTGTCCTCCTCTACGTCATTTTCTTTTTCAATGTCTAACTTTGTTGGTCTGAGTTCTTTACGATACAGTTCTTCTATATATTCCTTCCATCTCTCTTGGATCTTTCCTGCGTCAACTATTACCTTACCCGCCTTATCTCTAACTGTTAGCATAGCTCTTCCTTTCTTACTTCCCGATAACGATTTAACTTTGCTGTACAGCGCACCGATTTCACCCTTCCTCTGCAGACTTTCCATATCCTCGCACTGCGTCTTCCACCATGCTTCTTTTGCTTTATTTGTTGCCCGCCTCAATTTATTGTTCAATTCTTTGTACTTCATTTTGCCTAATTCTGTATTCATATTCTTCCATTTTCTCCGCTCATCCATCTTTGTAATCATCTCATCCGTGATCCATGGTTTCCTAGTCCTTTTAGCGTTAACGGTTCCAATAGTGTCTTTTGCGGCTTTAGACAACCCCTTCTTGATCATTTCCCATTTTTCTTCGATTGTACTAAGCCCTTTACCATCCTCCATGATTTTCTCTACTGCTTGTTTGTATTCCTTCCTTTTCAACCCATTTAACGCTTCTACATTCCATTTTCTAACTCGCCGCCCCTGCCTTATCTTTTTGAAACGTACGCTACATTTCATAACAACTAAATTGTGGTCTGAGTCCGCATCCGCTCCCGGGAAGCTGTGGGAATTTATCACACTATTCCTAAACCTGTGTCTAACCAGGATATAATCTAGCTGATATCTTCCTGAGTCACCTGGCAGTTTCCATGTATACCTGCGTCTTTTGTGGTGTCTAAACCAAGTGTTGGTGATGACTAACCCCTGTCTTCTGCAGAACTCAACTGCTTTCTCCCCACGGTCATTCCTCGTGCCTAAACCGTAGTCCCCCACCTCATCATCATCTCTTCCTTCGCCTACCGTCGCATTCCAATCCCCCATCACTATCAAATGTTTCCCTGCAGGAACACACGCGATCACGTCCTCTAACTGATCGTATATCCTATCGACCTCTTCTTCCTTATGGTTGCTCGGTGGCATGTATACCTGAATAATAACTAAGTTCGTCGGTTCTGCTTTCATCTCCACTAGTAGTATTCTATCCGTTACCTGCTCTATGTTGACTACGCTTCTCCCTACCTCTTCATTTAATACAATGGCAACCCCTCGTTGGCTCTCGTCCCCGCCGCTGTATATTATTCTATACTTATCACTCCAGTAATCCCCGCTATCTTTCCATCTCACCTCGCATAGACCTAAAATATCTATATTCCCCCTTTCCATCTCTCGCTTAACATTCTCCAATTTCCCTGTCCTCATCATTGTCCTAACATTCCACTTTCCTATTCTAACTAATTCCGTCTTCTTCTCCTGCGTATTCTTTCCTGCTGCAGCTGGTTTTCCCTTGCAAGGGTTTCGTGGGATGACGACCTCGGAAGCCTTGCCTCCCCCGCTGCCGGGCACGACACACGGCCGATTGGGCCGAGCCCCGTGGTTGCCAGGACTCAAAATATCTCTATTGTCCATCATATTTTTCTAGGGAACGATAATTGAGGTGGTTTCCCGTTGCCTTCCTCAATAGTGTTTTTAACGTGACACCATCACTTACTGGCCGCCCCACTGGGGTCAGACGCCATTGCAGCCGCCTCACTGAGGAACAGACGCTGCGTGGACTACCTTTCGTCTGGCTCCTAACCTTCGACCTATCTTGCATGGGTGACCCTACCAGGAGCAATAATTATTACTCCCGCCAGCACAGCTCTAGGGGTCATCGGAACGCACAAGCCCTTCCACCACGTCAAGGTTGTAGTCCGGGGAGGGGTGTTTATACATATATATTCAGAAATATATTTATTTAATGCTTGATAATCCTTTAACTTATCAACAAGAATACATTTTAACACCCCCAGCAATCAAATGATGAATTGATATGTTAACTTAGGGTAGAATCTGCTTAATATTAAGTACTCCTTTGCGTGAAATTTATGCATCAAAAAAGGCGGGCCTGTTACTTTCATATTACAACCAATGTTTTCGCGTGTAAACGTATTCTATCTCGTCAGGAAAACAGCCCTTATAGTTAAACATTCATAACCATAGCTATGTGTATTTATAGCTATACTTCTACCAAGTGCTAGTATATGTATTCTCTATGATAGGAATATTAATTCTTATTACCTCCAATTAAAATTTAAATTATTTTTACTTCCAAAAAAATGTGAAAAAACTTCAATTTAAAAATGCTTGAAAAAAAACCTTCCATCAAAGTTGATTTTCGTGTTTAAGTTTACTTCGTGTCAAATGTTGTAGGATGAATAAAGATTAATCATCTATGCTTTGATGAGAATAATGTAAATATTGCTGTAATTCATTTAATTTTTGAAGTCTGACTGCGTTAAAGGATGGGAAATCTCCTGCCGTCAAACTCGACACATCCAAGTCGATAGGAAATATCTTCCCGCATACGCGGTAGGCGACCGCTACACAGCCATCGGCCGTCATGTCACTATAAAGTGCAGATGCACATTGATTGCATATGACGATTCGTTCGCGCCATCGGTCACGTAGGTGTGAGGGAACCTTGCCCTTACGAAATGTTCTAAGTTATCCACCTACTTGGCGAAGTGAGGCTCTGACATAACTAGAATTTCGGTAAAACATCAATTATTTGGATGTCTTTTGGTTTTTACTGCTATGTGTTGCGAAAATATGAGAAATCGATGGAATTGCAATTGCTTTGAATCCCTAGGGGTACGTTCCGATTCTCGCTTCATACTCGACGCGCTTGACTGCCGTTCCAATTCTCGCGCAGGCGCGTGGGGAAGCTCCCCTGACGCTTCCCTACAACAAGCATTTACTCCCCCTCAATCGCACCAAGTGCTCCAGTCCAAATGATGAAGGGGTTCATGAGCGCACCAAACTCTTCGAATGAGGCTTCAGCTCCGTTCCTGTTTCCTCGATTTGCTGCTTTTGAAGTATAGTTTGTACGCATTTTCCGGGTCAGAACACGAGAGATTTGAAGCAAATTTACGCGAGAATCGCGATGGAATTCACCCAACGATCCACTCCGGTGGGCAACCATGGGAAATTACCCTAGAATTGGTATTAAGTCTCGTCTTTTCAAGTACCCGCTGCTCGATTTTTGGCCTATAATCCAGGAATCGAACAATTGGAGGGTGAAAGCGACCCATCTCTTGTTAATTATTACGTCCCTCTCAAATTAGGCTTATGCCTTCCTTTCATCTCACATGAAAATTAGGAATAAGCCGTTCGCAATACAAGGCATAGCTAACAGTTTTCCAAACAGTCTAGTAGCAAATTTTACATTTATCTGTATAAAATTTGTACTATCTTATTGAGTTTGCATGCTAAAGCATATTTTACGTTTCTTATATATTAAAATTAGTGGTATTTTGATTTCACGGTAATTGACCTTTGTATAAATATGTAAATATATATAATTATATATATATATATATACACATATATTTACATATATATATATGTATATATATATACATATATAAATACACACACACGAGGGTCATCCGGAAAGTAGTACCCGTTCGTGCCGCATGAAGTGCTGACGACGCGAGTAGCCGCTGGACGAGGTCAGATAGCTTCAGTGGCTTGTCTGCCTTCTCTGAGCCAAGTTGCGTGACGCTAGCATTGCCTGTGTTGTTTCTGTGATTGTTTACAATGTTTAAAAAAATTGAGAACGCCGCCAGTTGTGAAGTGAGGGCAGTGATTAAATTCCTCAATGCAAGAAACGTTCGCCCATGTGATATTCATCGCCAATTAAAGGAGGTGTATGGAGACAATGTAATGGACGAGTCGTCTGTTCGGCGGTGGTGTCGCAACTTCAACATGGGGAGGGGGAACACACACGACGATGAGCGTTCGGGGAGACCGTCTGTCATTACAGACCAACTGGTGAGCTCAGTTGACGAATTCGTGAGGAACGATCGGCGCGTCACAATTGATGACATCTGTGAGCATTTTCCCAATGTTTCTCGAACAATTGTTCATGAAATTGTTAAACACCATCTGCATTATGCAAAAATTTGTGCAAGATGGGTCCCTCGCGTATCTCAATGAGCTGGCGGCGAAGGACTATGCAGCAGGAATACAGAAACTTGTCACACGTTATGACAAATGCCTTAATTTGCTTGGAGATTATGTTGAGAAGTAGTTTAAAGTATCCTCTTTCAAATAAAATTTTTTATGTTTGTTAATATTTACTTTTGTGTCTTTATTTCACGAACGGGTACTACTTTCCGGATGACCCTCGTGTATATATATATATATATATATATATATAATACTTTTTGAAAGTCTCACGGAGACTACATTTTCTACATTTTCCCCACCCTTCTAACGCTGCCCCTCCAAACCCGTCCCTTCGGAATTCTCTCCCCACCTTCCCCTTCCATCCATCGCTCCAGCCCTCGTATTCCCTTCAGTTCTGTCTCTCTCTTCCTTGATGAAGGTGGCAACGACCACCGAAAATTCGAAAAATAGTGAGTCTCTTTTTGTGTGTTTCTGTGTTTTTGTCTGTGTCCACTAGTGCTAAGTGTTATACATTATATATATATATATATATATATATATATATATATATATATATATATATATATATATATATATATATATACATATGTGCATATGTACATGTAAGGCATTTAATTGATGGAGCCATTTATAATTTCGTGAATTATTCCCAGCAACGTCTAGAAAATTTTGCTTAAATCAGTCATTTGATCAGTGGCGTCTGCAAATTTTGGTGTAAGATTTCACCCAATCAACCACACTGAACAATTAACAAACAAATATTCTTGCATCGAGCAATAGAGGTTTGATTAATTTTTTATGTATTACTGGAAATTTATAAAGGAAAAATTTCACTCCTAGGCCCAATACCACTTCCACTGATATTGAGGAGGCAGATTCGAGGAAAATTGAATAGATTGAGCCCATTGATACGAGTATGAAGCTTCCGCTCACAAGCAGCCCTTTCCTTTCCCTCGATTTGGCCTCCTAGCCGGACATCCCGGCCCCTCTTCCTTCTCCTTCCCACAAACTCACTCTCGCCCTTTGGCATCGCTGGGGTCAGGGTAATAAAAATGGCACGGAGTAGGGTTCATGACCGATAAGGTAATCCCCGGCGCAAAGCTCTAAAAATCCCTTTATTTTCAAACGGGAGAGGAATTCATTCCTCCCGTCCGTAGATCAAAGCAAAAAGGAAGCGGAAACCCGTTCGCCCACCTCACCTCTAATCTCTCCGCCTTCGCCATTCCCGCGTCCTCACTCCTCAATCCCTCACTGCATATCCTATTCACCGAGAGTTCATAGGCACCGTACGATCCCAAGTATATGAGCCCGGCTTTTATTATGTAGGTATTTTTATTTTTTTATCGACGCAATTTGCTCCGTTGGAGCATTACCTAGCCCCACTAGGCGCAATTGTCCGAGGCGGGTCGGGAGAAGGTTAGAGAATGGGGCAGGATTTGTGGGTAGACCAATGGCCTTCGGCTGGTCCACCGGGAGGAGAGGTCGTTTCCGCTTTCCGTCCAGCGTTGAAATCAACCCATTCCCTCTTCCACTGCTCTTCTATTTGATGTTTTCAACTATTCACATGCTCCCATCCACCACATCTTCCCTCCCTCATACATGATTTCCTCTTTGCTATGCCCAATTAATATCTATATTAATGCCCAAACAATTATATCTCAATTCATTATTTTAGCACCCACCCTAAATTAATAGCCCAATTATATTTGTTTGGATTCTTCAATGTATAACATTTTTAAAAATGAACACACTTACAATGTTCTTGTTATCATGGCACACTGTGCTGGTTTGTTTATTAGTCCGTTTCTTCCCAGTAATCGTCCTAGAAATTTAAGAATGCCCTAGACAATTCTAAATCAGATATTTAATTTGTTGACAAAATGATACAGATAGTTAAGGCAGCATTATAAAATATATAATTTCATGGGTACCTTTTTCCAATTTTAAACTCCGCACTATTTTTCATGAATGTTCAATAGCGTGATAAAGATATTTAAACAGGCCTATAATCATATTTAATAAAAGATGAAATGGTGTTAATCGAATAAGGTATTTTTTTAAACTCATTATTATTTATCCAAATAAAACGTTTGGAGGGTCTAATCCGCTAAATCAACCCCAAAAATCTTAATTATGCATATTACAATTTCTTAGTTAAAGAGACCGCTCTTCGTTTGGCAAATATTGATCATATAGTCACTATAAGAAATCCATACTTTTCCTATAAATCAAAGTAACGAGCTAAAATATAAAAAAATTGCTCAAAATTACTTTTATACCAGTCATCACCTCGTTAGAGATGAGCTTTTACCAACTGCAGTTTCAGCCATATAGTTCTACCAACATTTCAGTCAAATTTGGGCCGTATCCGTGGATAGCAGAAAGGATTTTCTATTTTTCTGGAAAAAATCTCAAATTCCACCATATATGGTTACAAAATTGCCCAAGATACGTACTCATAGGCTTATAGCATGTACTTATAGGCCAGCTGTAATATTCAGTAAAATGTTAATATTCTGAAAGTAAGAAAATAGATAAAAGAGTTTTAGAATTGTTATAAGTAGAAATATATTCAAAATTCATTCAAAGATAATAAAAAACGGGAGTTTTTCACTCTTTTCTAAAAATCAGTTTGAATACATTTAAACATATTAAAAATCGGTACAGTCGCGATTTTCCATTGCTAATGGTAATCATACACATAACTCTGTTGACTTTTGGACCCCACCGGTCTCTTGGCACACTCCCACCTCGGGCGGTTGATTGAACGTTTAAACCTTGATGAAAACACACTTATTAAGAGATCCGGCAAACAGTTCAGTGGCTCTCTCTTGTCTCTACCCCTCCCAGCCACTTGACCAAATGCCACTATATGATCCCTTTTAATCACGGCTCTAATTTTTCTTTCTCATCCCCGCAACCGGTCACGCGTTTGCACCTGAGGGGCCCCTGTGCCCCAATTAAAAACTTTATTCCCGAGGCATAAAAAAGTTTTCACTACGTGTCCTTCGATCCCCGACGCACCACCTGTCCTCAGGCATTCCACCTTCTCCCCTCGCGCTTTTCCCTCCCCTATCCCATCGTGGTGCCTCATGCTCCCATTTTCTTTCTCTAACGTCCAAACCCGCACTCACTCTCTTGCACACCCACCCCACAATAGACCTAGTCCTTTCAAAACCAGCTCCACCTAACCACCCCACCCCTTTTCACCGCACTAAGGCTCAGGCACTCAACTCTCAAACCGCTGGCTCTAACAAGTTGCGGGGCCTCTAATCACCAATTCGGACTGCTGCGGACTGGGCCTCACCTCTCTCTCCCCTTCTCACCCATGCTGTAGTCTTGGTCAAGCTACCTTATCATCATCATTACGGGCGAGGCACCCCGGTAATGGCAGCCTCAAAAAGGGAATGGGTTGATCACTCTCTCCCTCTCCCCTAAATCCCTCCCCAGCACTCCATTCTCCCCTCCGTCCTTTAGGGTAGGGAGAAATGAGGAGATGGAAGGAGTCGGTTCGGAAAGAGACTGGTGAGAGGGTTGAGGCTAAGGTTGTATAGGAGGTTGTGTGCTTCCGGGGATTGGGGGGCGTAGAAAGTAAGGCTCACATAGCCAATGCCTTCCTACCGCGTGCTTTCTCAACCCAAACCTCCTCCCCCTTACCCACACCCACTAAAGGATAAACCGAAGGAGATTGCATTACTGCAGGAACCTCGACCAATTCCGCAAGTTTTGCGTTCCCCTGCTGCAGCTTGGCTCGATGCACTTCTTCCTCTTTCGCCCTTTCCAGCCCATCCTGCTTCTGACAGTTAGTTTCGACTCTCTGATATTATTTTCAGACTTCCATTATTAAGTTTTGGCACAAAATCCACGTAGCAGTTTATGTCGTACGCGTGAATGTGGTAATTGTGGAGAAGTTTTAAAAAACGAGGGAATTTTCTAAATATGTTATTGGTTCTGCCGAAAGACTTCAATTCAGGTCAACGAGTGCATTATTCACCAGCATGTTGTTTTGTGAATATTATATATTAATAATCGGGCTTTGTTATGAATTAAATTTACTTTTTTTACGTCTGAAATTCATATTCTCTATCATGAGAAATACTTTATTATACATCTATTTTATTTCACTCTTAAATTAGCATAGATAGCACTTTATTATTGTTAGTAAAACACTTTTTGTTTAAAGGAAATAATATTTCGGAAGGTTTTTTTAGCCTTAGTGTAAATGCCGCTTCTACTCTTATGAACACACGGCTCATATCAATGTTTTGTTTTATTAACTAATTTTATTTCTTCGTTCTTAAATGATATTATTGGCAGAAGAGCTTTATTTTTAGACATTTTGTTTTTTTTGGTAGGTAGGATTCTGGGTATTCAAGACCAAAATATGTCCATTACTCTCAGTTTTGATTTGATTAGCCTGATTGCACTATTGCGTACAAATTACCTGCATGCTCACCCTGGAACCGTATGTTTAAATCCTTGTGTTCACAATATTTTTATTTTGAATTTAGGTAAATAATTTTGCAGATATACTATAGCAGATGATAGGCATTTAGACTGATTTTCTCTTGAAATACTTGCTGACATTTAAATAATAAAATACAATTATGTAAATACAACTCACACTAAATATTTTACGTAATGAGTCATTCTGACGCAAATCATATATTCTTTATTTTACAAGTACTCCAAATCGCAGAGGTACATTCTATTCACACATAGTTTGTTTAAATACTAGGCTCTTCTTTCCTGAAAAAAATATAATACGCCAGTTCAATCATGGAGACATTTTATTTGTCTTTCATTTAAACAATACTGTTAAAGGAACAGAGGTTAAAGGGAATGCCCTTGAATTTAGTTGGGAATAGAGAAAATTCGCAAGGAGTTATTACAAGTTTTATTTCTTTTATCGTTTCCACCATTCTTAGAAACATTAATACTTCAATCAAGAAGAAAATTGATATTCTGCTGAAATATTATTCGTCAATCCATTCAGCTAGGTTTAGGTTTCTTCTTTAACTGCCATGACATGGATATTTCGTCAATTATCATTCATTGAAGCTGGGAGAAAATCAAAACTTAAAAGAGATATGGAATTTGGAAAACAGCGCACCTCACAAGCAGATCAAGGCTACACTAATTGCGTGCCTTTCCAATACCCAGTGACTCCACTTAAAAATAACAGGCACTTCGCAATGATCCTAAGCTCAAGTCCAAAGCAGACCTCATTGGTCGAGAAAAATTGTGAAGAAAAGCGATGCCATCTTTCATTTAGACCCTAGCCTGCTGTGCAAATGACTGCCCTTTTGATTCGCTTATGAACAATGCAATCAGGGCTCCATGATCTAAGTCCTGGGTAATATTTCTTACGTATGTCCCTTCCATTAAACTGTATTTCCACGCGTAAAAAACCACACATATCTCTAAAAAAATCTTTTTGTGTTTCAATGGTACACTTGTATTTTCTTTCTGACATATCTTTACGTATGTTCTCAAATATTAATAAACATGTAAAATGAAGTATATCACTTGCAAATTTTAATTTGAACATTTATTCTGATACAACTTTGTAGATTTTCGTTTTGTTCTTAGCAAAAACTTTCATAGTTGTAAGCCAGCTTCCTAGCCTTGTAAGCGTAATCAACTAACTACCTATCTATACGCGTCAAAGTGACGTGAAGTGAATTATTGTAATTAAATGAGCAGTTGGCGAATTCTTAGGCTATTTGTGTAGGTGATCATAGAAACACAGACATAGAGGGAATATGAGGTAAGGTCAATACTTAGGCGTAGTTGTTCAAACTTGGAAATTCATCCTTTTAGGGGGCGCATACATGATGAAAATAGTTTATCGTTCTAGTTTATTAACATACCACATACTTAATATATTTTCCGACGTAAGCAATTGGGCCATTTTTTAATAATTCTGTAGCTTAATAAAAATTAATTAAAATATGTTATCAGAGGATGCATAAATGTCTGATATTGTAAGAAAAAGCGGCAAACATGCAATTTTTCAATATAGCGTATATTAATTATCCCTCGAGAAATTTTAGTCAAAGATTAAATGTCTTACAAGTGTCATAACCCAAAATAATTGCCTTTTCGGCCTGTATCCTGCAAAGGTTTTCTTCTCCGTCACAGGAGATAACGCATGAGTCATCTTCAGCGTAGAAAATATAATGATATATTGAAAAATTATTATCATAGGTAATACATTGACAAAAAAAATGTTTTTGTATTTGGAAAATCACATCATGCCTTTGCAATTTTCACCTGAACGCCTGATTTTGATTTATGTTGACCTTATTTGGAGAGAAGGTTAATGGGAATAGTATTTCTCTGTCATGGTGACCTACCCCTTGTTTTCCATTTTAGATAATTCTGGGTTAAAAATGTACACTCAAACTTAAATCAGTACAACCGGAATAAAATGCTTGCTTTCTGGAAATTCGGATTGAAGAGGGAACATTCTACATACTCAGTTTTGTGGGCATATTGAAAAGAAAATTCGATCTCATGCTTAGGCTACCTTTTGTAACAGACATTGATAGAGGGAGGGATCTAGCATAAAGGAGGAGATATATTCAAAATAACACCACAAAACCATAGTCTCATTAAAAAGCTCTTGCTATAAACAACGAATATGTATAATGGGGTGATTTAAAACGGTGTTTGTTACCAGAGAAGGAAAATAACGAAATAGTAATACTGTTCGTCCACCATTAAATTTATTTCATTTGCCTATTAAATCCACTTGATTGATGATTCATATTATAGCTAATGAGCAATAATTTAAGGTGTTGATGTGTATAAATACATGATGATTTTTTCAATTGGGAGTAAAATGCAAAATCGGGGAAGGAAGCCGTGTGGGTTTGCATTTTAGTGGTAATAATAGTATTTCAGCTTGATGAAAAAGTAATCTCCTAATAATATATTTTATATTTTGCTTCATTTTTAAATGAGATACCATAATGCTTATCAGTATTGTTGTAATTACCATAATTATGCGTATTAAAAAATTCATCTCTTTCAGTTAAACTATCCTAATGTAAATAGTATGGCTTAAAAAGTACCAGCAACATTTTTGCTCCGTTTATATAAATTCGTGTAATAGGAGAGGAGCATCCCAAGATGGAAGGTCTTGCAAGTGTCAAGATCGGTATTAAGATATTAATCAATTATTCCATGAAAAGTGCACTCTGCCTGTGGAAAGTAGATGAAAACGACCCTTTTACTATCTATCCTCTTGTGCCTTAATGAACGCCTTAATGGGGTCACAGCTTCAGAAAAATGACTTATAGTGATCCCTCAGGGACGTACGACATTAAAAATTTTTTTAAGAGATGCCTACTATCACCTTCTGCTCATGAATAATTAATTGAGTTAACCCTAGCATAAATTAATGTCTTTTTTTATACAAAGGCAGGAAAAATATCAAGATCGCCGCCGCCTTATCATATTCCTGAAATAACCGATATCATTGCCAAAAACGAGGATCAAGGGTCTCACTATGGCCATTATTATCATTTTTTTATGTTTTATCATGTCACGGGTTCTAATTGTGCGTTGGAATTTTAATGGTAGGATAATTAAATTATTTAATTTTCCGTCACCGTCTTTAGTGAATAATACCTGCAGCATTCAAAGTTTCCCTAATGATTTGCTGCATGATTTAATCCAATGGAAAGAACACGTATACTAAAATATTAATTTTCAAAGTGTCAGTGAAGCCATCAGTGAAAAAAACAGGACCGCGTCTTAGTTCAAAAGAGTAAAAAAATAAGTATTTTCCTTGAATTGAATCACAAACATGGTTTATTATGAAAGTAATTCGCCTGATTTCATTTTGACACGACTGTCCATGGCAGCGCGGTAAAATTGGTTGGGAAATATGGTGGGGGGTCTGCCCTTTCAACTCCTCTGATTGCCAGTTCGCTCCGAGCAGTCTGAGCGGTAAGAAGTGCCTCCGCATGAAGTGTGTTTTCGACTTTGTAACTCGGCGCGTTCGACGGAGCGTTCGATAGAACAGCGGTACGTCATCAAGTTTTGCGTGCAGCTTGAAAAGAGTGCAATGGAAACATTCCAAATGCCATCAGAAGCCTTCAAGGACGATTGCATATCAAAATCACAGTCCGGGAGTTGGGACAAGGTGTTCAAGGAGGGCTGGGAGGATTTCGCCGACGAACCCCGTTCTGGACGCCCAATAACGGCCGGGACCGACGAAAACTTGCGCGACGTTTTACGTTCCGATCGTCAATTGAACATCCATCAAATTGCTGACACTGTACGCATGTCCGAATTTGCGGTACATGGAATGGTGACCAAGGATCTGGAAATGCGCAAGGCCTGCGCGAAGCTTATGCCGAAAGTGTTGACGGAAGACCAGGAAGAGCATCGAGTTTCGCGCTGTCAAGAATTGTTGAATATGATTGAAAATAAGCCGACGTTTTCTAACTCTGTCGTAACCAGAGACGAATCCTGGATATTTGAGTACGAACCAGAATCGAAAAGGCAGAGCAGCGAGTGGCACACAAAATAATTCTCCCCGCCCTAATAAAGCGCGAATGAGCAAGTCTCGCATCAAAACAATGCTTATTTGCTTTTGGACGTCCATGGAATCGTCCTTGTTGAGTTTGTAATGCGGGGAGGGACCTTCAACTAAGCCTTTTACCTGGAGGTGCTCAAGATATTGAAACGCTGGATCGCTCGCTTGAGGGCTGATAATAAAGACATGGTCAAGTTCCAATATGACAATGCCCATCAGCACGGTTTATGCCAGAATCAGCACGGTTTAATAAAGGATAGATCCTCCGAGATACAACTTGCCCTTTTTGTTGATGATATTCTTATTTCAGGAGAGAGCTATGATCCAGTGGACGCGGTTTTTCTAGATTTTAAGAAAGCCATCGAAAAAGTACCTCGTAGTAAACTACTCGCAAAGCTAGAAGCATGTGAATGGAAATAAATTTAAATGCCATAAAAATATCCTGGGTTGGATTAAAGACTTTTTAAATGGTCGGGTACAAGGGGTAATCAAAAATGGAGTGAGCTGAAATGCATTAGGGTTTACTTCAGATGTTCCCTAGGGAAATGTTATCGGACCTATTTTATTCCTACTTTACGTTAACGGCATCGACTCCGTAGTTACTAGTAAGATACGTTTATTTACCGACGATACAGTGCTTTGCCAATATATCCGTAAACCTGATAACACAGCAGTTTTATCAGATGACCTTAAGGATATAAAATGTTGGTGCGACGCTTGGAAATTAGAATTAAACTTTAAAAAATTGCATAGTGATACATTTTTGGAGAAAGAGCAATTCCCTCCCGAAAGCCTACTGCATCGGGAACACTGAAATGGAATGTATTGACTCAATCAACTACGAATACCTAGGCGTCATCCTCACTCACGATCTCTTCTGAGTGAAATACATACGGGAAATGTGTGGACAATCTAACAAAAATTAAGAGTGATTAGAAAAGTGCAGGGTAAATAAGATGAAAAGTTTCAAGAGAAATGTTACCTGTCTTTGGCTAGGCCTCATTTAGAATATGCTACTAGTTTATGGAATCCTCACGAAATTGGAATAATTACCGAATTTGATTGCTCGCAGCGTAGACGAGCTAGATTTTTAAAACGTTGTTATGATAAACTGGGTTGCGTTTTGAAATATTGGAGGAACTAGTCAGGGAATCACTCACAGAAAGAAGTTTCAGTTACAGATTAAATCACCTGCATATATCGGAACGATGTCTCTTTAGCAGTGATGTTGAAAATGTATCATTACCCCTATCATATTATGTAAGGAGATATCAAGTCAATAATATCAGACATATTAAGTGAAGAAGAGATAAATATAATATCTCCCGCTGCCTGAGGCGGTGTGTTACATTCCTTACTTGGAATTAGGGGCGTGGACGGAGAGTTGCGTGTTCATGTGATGGTGCATTCTCCCTTCTTATTTTTCTGTTTTTCAAGACCTTTCTTGTTCTAGTAAAGGTCTGTCGTATAAATGATTTTGGCTCCTTTTTTCCCTTTTTTTAGAAAACAAGTGACTAGTTTTGGGGTGAATTAGCCCTTATTTTGTATTGGATCTTCCTGCAGCATATATTCAATTTCGTACGTCAGTTGAATATTTTTAACAACTAGTTATCCCTTTTCCCTTCCTCTCTTTTCAGTCATCCTTCCTTGCTGGTGTTTTTACTCCCTGCCTAAAACCTTTTTGATGGATCGCGGGGTATTTACGTCATTGTCGAAGATGTCATTTTTCCAATAAACGATAGGGAATTAGAATGGCATTGTCCGACCGCGGTAGGGGTCATATTCGGGTCAAAATTAGTCTGGCGTGTATTCATACTCTGCCGCATATCCAAGAGGTTGCTTGAAAGGTACTAAAATGTCTAAAAAAATAACTATTTGTGATTGACGCCCTTAACGTAGGGGTCATGCAAAATTCTTGAGAGTATTATGCTAACAGAAGTAACCTAGTTCCTACATACCAAGATTTAAAAGATATTTATAAACGACATTCATCACGGTTTCCAAAAGTGTGCATCTTGTGAAGCACAACCTGATTATTCATTAACGTCATTCTAAAATATTAGAGGAAAAAAATAAATATTTTCATTATTTTACTATCATATTTCAAAACAATATACGTCGACTACACAAGCTGCCATCATGTGGATTGTGGCCACAAAATTACCTTTCTTGGGTTCAAGGAACTTTCAAAGGGCCAAATCTATTTGGCGTTATTTGATTTAAAATAATCTGTGCATTAGTTTCCCTAACTCACTCGTTAATACCGAATTAAAATGGAGAACGGTTTCTACAGGTTACTCATTTCGAACATCCGAAAATAGATCCTCTATCCAACTACTACGGATTGAGTTCACGAACAGTACATTTTAAAAGATACAAGGATATATATTCTCTTTTTTAATTGAAATATTTATGAATTGGTTTAAATTTAAATTGTTCTTTGAAGTCTACTTGGATATTATTACTTTCTCAGTCCAAATTAAATATTAATCGTAGAAGGTTTTGATATCATCAGGGTAATTATAGTTTATTCACTTTTTTGAAATTTGCATGGAGTATTGTACTAACCTATTCTAAAGTGACCTATTTTTTCTTTAGCTAGAATAAATGTTTGTATGTAGAAGTTTACTGATTGTGGACATTTAAAAGTACATATAAATTCATATCAATATCAATTCGGATGTAAAATCTTCAGTGCTTTAAGACCCAGAAAACGGACTCGGTGTGTGAAACTGAAATATAGGGATTAGTTTACACATATATTTTACCATTAGCTGACAGTTCATAGATAGATAGACGTCTTTATTTGGGCGAAATTGAGACCAAATGGTCCCTTCATGGTTTATACTGCGTTAGTGAAACTAGAAATATCTAGATTGATTTTTTACTATTTTTCCAGTGTCTACGCATTGGAAAGAAGTGAGTGAATGAAAAAGAGGATTTGATTCCTTATAAAACTTTATGACAAAAGTTCTGCGGCATACCATCATGTGTGATAGAGAGTCAATGTAGGTCAAACATGTCATTCCGCATTCATTTATTGGATCACAAACTTTTACAAAATCACAAAACCCAGAAAAATTTACGGTATGAATATCAAAGACTTAATATCATCTTCAGACAGATTCCGAGCAAACATCATTATATTTATCATGCACAATTTATAAGGGCTAGAGTTTCGAGATGGAGTGTGGAATAAGAGTAAAGAGAGGTGCAAACGAGGGGGAAGGGTAGCGAGGAACCTTTTTTTGCGCACTCGCTGATCCCCACCCTCTAATTCTCGTCTTTTGTATTGAAACTGATTTTATGTATTCCATGCATCCCTGGTTGATATTACAATGAACATTCTCAAGCAGAAACTTCTCTGGAAGGTGATGGCATGTAGACGCAATCTGAATCATAAAATTGGTTCCTTTTTGTGATTCTGTAAAAGTTTATAAACTTATAAACGAACGGAGGAAAGAGTTTCAGGGTTTATTTGGGGGAAATAGGAAAATGAATAAAAGTTCCAATTACACTTAATGTTTTTTTATTAATAAGGCCTAGGTGTCTACATTTGATGTCACCCAATCACCATAGTACGTCGTGATGACATTCAGAGTTGACACCTAGGCCGTATCAATAACTTTTATGCACATTTCACACATTATTTCCGATAAATTATGTTGACATAGAAAACCACAGTGACGCAAGAATAGATTTCATTAATGTACTTGGTTCAACTAACAAATGAATAAATGTGACAATTTTTTACAAAATGATAAATTAAAATTTACATTTAAGTACAAGGCACCAAAGTCGGAGAAAAATGTAAATACATCAAGATTTTACTGCATTTAAAAATAAGATTCAACTTCAAGGGTGGGGAACAAGATAAAATGTTCCTTAAGATAAAACTCAATACATTCCTGCCAGATTTTACTAGTATGACGCTTTTTCCATCATAGAAGATCATTTTTATGCACGAAAAGGCATAAAAACAGCTCATGATGGGACAACATTTTTTCAACTCTTTCAATATGCTTCGGTTATTTCAATTGTGATATAGGAACACACATATGCTTGACAACAATGAAAATCATTGGAGTGGACGCGTCGGTTCTCTTTTCCCATTGCGTATTATCTTGGAGCTGTTTTATTTATTTGGGAATGATTAAAAAGGCATGGAAAGAACCAGAGATACGAGTGAAATCCGGGAGGAAGTTCACAAAATCAGTTTGGTCAGCATCTAATAAAGCTTTAGTTTACCAAGACATTTTAAGCGTTACTGAGGCCATTGGTAATTAAATTCATGGAATGGCAATACATATATAACAAATAAAGATTATGCTATTTTAGAGAAAGAAAATCTTAGTTCTATGTAAACATGGTTCTTGAAGCAATTTGATGGACGTAGACGTTAAACGGAGAATGATAGAAAAGGTGAAATGGAGAGAAGGATATGAGCGAGAGTGCTAGGCATGATGGGAGAGGCACTTGTTGGGAGAAATACAAAGGAGGCAGGAAAGATTGAGAGATGAAGATTAAGAATGTTTAAGGGAAATAAAGGGAGGAAGGAAATGTGTGGAATTGCAGTAGGGTTAACTGTAGTGTTACATGACAGGCTGTTAGATGTTTTGTTTTGTCATATAAAGAAATGTATTACTGTACCTTTGCATAGGCTGTGTTCATTCAAAACTTTCTAAACCGGTAGAACACAAAAACTATGGGGATTGGGGGCGGTGGCTAACGTACTGGCTTCCAAACGATAGCGTCCGGGTTTGAATCTTGAAGACGTCAGGTATTTTTCCCGATCCCTATTTGAGTTTCTTTGTGGAGAGCACTTTGAGTATGTATGCCGTCCGTTGGATGGGACTTTAGACCGCTGACCCCTTAACGCCTTCCATTAAGGGTAGGCTAGCATCATTGTGGATGATACCTTTTGTAGCCTTACTCAGTAGTCTATAACGCAGATACATATCCATTTCCATAGCTCGAAAATTCAAGCGTGCTTCCGAATTTGGTGCCTGGCCATTATGTTACCCTTATGATAATAGAGAAGGAAGTAACATTAGAAAAATCTCCAGAACAAACCTTTTTGTTCTCTAACCTAATTAATCATGTAACTTTTATTGATAATTTCTAAAATTATTTTTCTCTCCTCCCTGACTTACACTTAAGAAATGGCGCATTCTCTCCTCAAAATATTTCAAACTATCGTTTTATATTTTCCTCACATTTTCCCCCCAGATATGAACTTCTGTTGACCGTAGTTATCAAAATAAATTATTGTACTTAACTCTAAATTCTCGCTTATTGAGTTAATAATTAAGAACTGGCCTGAACGTTGATAAAAAGAAATTTGCGAATATTTGCGGGTGTCGTGAATCTTTTTAAATTACACCGAGGTCGAAATAACACAACAAATAGAGAAGCTCATTACGTGTTTTATACTGCCACCGTATATCAGATATACGCTCATGTGTTTTTGACATCAGATATTCTGTAATCACAGCATCTTACATCCAATTAGTCTCTGAAAATTTCAAAAATTTTGACCGAAATGTAAGTCGATAATCTCCGTTCATTTTTCTTTCTAATGTTTCTATCGATTTGTTACTTAAGTACAGATAAATTATTAAAGCTTAAAAGCTTCATTTGTGACCACTAATTGAAAATGTCTTCCATACAAAAAAATCATAAATAATACTTTTTAAAAGATACTTTTACCTCTTTTTCTGTAGCTCAAGTCTAAATAGAGAGATTGGGTTAAAAAATATCCTAAAGCGAAATGTTTTTCGCCAGCCTGCATGCAATTTATCTTGCGGCCTGTCGTCACGGGCGCTAATTTTATTATGACTCTAAAGACGCTCTCGTGGAGTCTACGTCCCTTTTGAACGAGAGAGAATATTAAATCCCACGCTTATCTTGAATTCTTGGAAATTTCCAGTCATTACTTCCAGTTTCTACCATGAAAGATGCATGTTTAAAGTCACTCTTAAAATGCGCCCAGTCTTCTATCTCTCCTGGATAAAAATATTCTTTCATGAACGAAAGGACTTTGGTTGGAGACATGGCAGAGTGCAGATAAGTTAAGCCTCCTTCCTGTAGACCCATCCCTATGCCCAGATGCCCCACACCATCGTGCGTCTTGGTAACTGAATTGTCATTTGATGGGGTTTTTGCTGATTAGGACGAAGCAGGAAGAGCAGAGGCTCGCCAGGTCATTCCCTTGTCAAGTAGAGTTCATGACCTCACGAAGACAGTAAGCGTCACATCTTTATTGTTATTAATTTTTTCTAAACCTTTCCATTATATAAGATTTCATCGACGGTATCAGACATGGAGTAAAGTCAATCGAGAATAGGAAATAGAAATATTTATTTCTCATTGAAAAACTAAGACTAATCGTAAATTAGCATTTGGTTGGAAAACGAAGGGATGATTTCGATCTCAACAGTTTCTCGTGGAACGAGGAAACCGATATCTCGATCTTCCGTGTTAAATTTCAGAGGTGGAATAATTTTATTCCCATTGCTTCTATTAGAACCCGGGTACCAGGTATGTCTTGAAAGTAGTAGGACTGAGTCAATTAAAAGAAATGCATTGTCAGAATCGATATATTCACTCGAAAGTCTTAGAGGTAGCACCCTGGTGCGTCAACACACTGCTTCAAGCGGATTTTCCATGCCTCGTAAGCCTTAGTAAGAAGGTACCCAGAATGCTGCTAAGCTCCCGCGTCACGGTCTGTTGTAAGAGTAGGAATTCTGGGAAAGAGTAAGAAGTCTGGTAGGGCATTGTCAAAAAAATTTGAATCCTCACACAAGCGGTCGAGAAGCTCTTGGCAGATACGCGTACGAGTTTTCTTTTGTTCGTTTAAGAGCACTCGCGGCACCAACTTCAAACACACCTTTCTCATGCCCATGTTTTCGGTCACAAGTCGATCTACATCTCTTTCAGGGATGCCATGTTCATCAGAAACCATGGGAACTCTTAATCTGCGATACCTTTCAACAAAGCTTTCGCTCTTTCATTATTTCCGTCACTTTTTGAGGCCTAAGGGCGTCCTGAACGTTCGGCGTCTTTTATATCTTCTCTAACCTCCCAAAACAACTTGTGCTACTCAAAAACGCCCGATATACACATTACGTCATCACCATAAGCTGTTTTCGGCATGTTATGTGTCTCTTTCCCGGTTTTGCCAAGTTTCACAGAATATTTGATAGCGAGGCGCTGTTCCGATTCCTGATTCATGGGGAAGCGTAAGGAGGTAACGTTATATATGCTCCGAAAACTACGAATTAGGACTCCACAAAGGCTGGGAGCCAACTGATACTGACCTCAAGTCTTTCCTGAGACTGCTATCCCTCGGAATAAGCCAGAGAGCCCACAGTCCGTCGATCCGGGAAAAAATAAGCCCTATTACCTTTGGGACAGACCTTGCATTATTGCGGAAATGCAGAATACATAAAATATCTCCGAAATATTGTTACCCTTTTCCTTTATTTCAATATCATAAATTTTGTATTATCTCGAAATACTCTTTTTAGAGTCCCTCAGATTGCCTGGAAAAACTTCCAGTGTTACAAGGGACGGATGACTTTATAACTCATAGCTAGGCAGCAATCATTAGCACCATGGACACATAAGAATATATAAACAGCTGATTCCCTCATTTTATAACCTGTATGCACATGTTTATGCGTATTTACTTACGTACATGTGCATGCGTGTACGGATACGTATTTAAAAATGAAAACGTTACATAAGAAAAAAATTTATTCCAGTAAACTGGTTTTCTGTTTTATGCGTTGAAATCGATTTCATCTATCTCACCTGACACATTTCAAGGTTGTATTATCCATCCCAACACCTTGGATTTATCTCAAACTCTCTAGGTTATAATACTGTGAACACAAGTCGAATATTCTTATTTCTAGTGCCACTTGTGGAATATTTGCCTTGAGAAGTCTCTGAAAATTTTCCCTTGCGGGTCTGATTTAGAGAAACATTGTCTTCCTCCACCTAAATCTCAATTCTCCAAATTAAGGAATTTGATGCTATAAGAATTTGAGTTAAATATACATTATATTCTAGGGTTTTAATGTATATTATATACAATTATATCTAAAAAATTCCAAAAGAATTTATTAATATTGAAATCTATCAATAATCTATGAAATTAGTTATTGTTAAAAATATTAAAATACATAAAATAAAACTTATAAATACGCATAAAATCTTAATAAAAATATGTGCTATGAAATTACTCTCTTGCTATAATTATGGAATACCTGAAGAATTGGGTGAAATACACTCCATTGCAATAAATTTTTGAAAAATTCACTAGCAAATAAAATTTTACTCTATTCTATTTATACGTACGAAAAATAAATTTGGGGAACAATAAGAGTCGCGTAACTGTGTCGTATTGTGGGTATAAAAGATGAGCATTGAAAAACCTCATCCCCATCATCCATCGCGCTACACTTCTCAGACCTCACACAAACAGCCTTTGTCTATCCCTGCATCGAAATCCTCCAGAATTGGTGGGCCTGCGGAAGGGGAGTGGCTTGGGTTTTAGAATATGTATTTGGGAGAGAGGACGTTCTTCCGTGCCATCATCATCCACATACCCTTACCATATTCCTGAAACCTCCCTTGGTCCCCAGCGCATACTCATCCCACGTCGGTCGGTATGGTGGGAGGGACGGGATCGGTGATGGGTTGACCAGGGAAGTGGAAGGGGTTAGGGTGAAAGCCGATTATTAGTACGCCTCACACCGACCCCATCCCCACACACCCCGAGTCATTATTGCCACATTGGGTTTTGAATCCGGAGGAAATCATCCATGTATCTGTCATGTATTCCATCACTCATCTTCGTCCCGACGGTGCTTGCGACCTGAATGCGGAGCCTCTCCCCCTTACCCGCCCACTCATCGCCGACAGCGCGGGGTGCGGTGATGGGCGAGCGGAGGTGTGGCGGAGGAAGGGAGGAGGAGAGAATAGAGGGAGGGTCAGGGGAGGAGGACATTGGAGGTAGGGGCGGAGAGCTCCCTGTACAATCAATCAATGTGTCTACCATTCTTTCTTCCCCGTCCCACCCTCCACCCACACACACCAATCCCTAAGTTCTCTTCCTGCACCCTTACACATTCTCCCTTTCCCTTTGCCTTTCTATTATCCGTCCATCCCTCCCCATCCCACTCCTTCTTCTCTCTCTTTGCTTTCATCCGATTATCGCCTCACCACCCCTATTTCTACCCTCTTCCTCTCTCCTCATTTTTCTTCTCCTGTCCTCCGCCACTTGCATATTCGTTTATTTTCATCAGACGTCTTCTGTGCTTACAGTTCTCGTTCGTTTTAACATCCGCCCGCTCTACAACCTCCGCCTATAAACCAACTTATTTATTTCTATACATCATATGTCATCCTCTACTGTTCATATCCTCGGTTATAACTTTACATTTTATACCATTTTTACCTTAATATACGAACGTTTACTTTGGCTTTGTAACCCAGTCTCCTGATTATTTTCTTGGAAGCCATAAAATGGCAGAAGAAATTGCTAAACATTTTAATAAAATGTAGCATATCTCATGCATTGTAATTTTTAAAGAAGTTTTAATATAATTCTTCAAGGAAAAATTTCCCATGGTTCTCCTAAAATATATGAATTCATTTCCAAGACTATATTTTCCTACAATTAAAGTTTTTCAAATTAGACTGCCAGAAATAGTTCTTAAACGCTGTTTATCGTGGTTCAAGGTTTTATTCGTCATTTTGATGAAGATATACGATCAGGAGGGTAGGTCCCATGAGAAAGACCTAAGGGAAAACGCGTAAGCCAAATAAAGTGGGTTGTTAGGCAGAAAAGCTATCAGGGCGTAAGAGAATTAGCATTGGATAGAGACTGGAGAGCTGCAGTCATCCAATCTTGGAATTGAAAGGCACATCAAATACGATTGCAATATGATAAATGATGTTGCTTTTCTTACTCCCTACTGATATTTGATAATTTTTTTTGCTATATTTGTTTCGTATCAAATTTTAAAATAAAACATTGTAATATGGTCATTTACCATGGAATACTAAATTGCTCGATTTTTTGTAGGATTCGAATGCTTTACCAGTAAATGCCGGTTTACTTGACTATCAAAATTACTACTTACTCTTCATACGTGTTTATTAGCGTAGATCCTAAGATAAAATAATTGAAAATAAATGCAGAAAGCGTACTGCATAAAAATAACTGAAATTTTTAGCACATAAATTCTTGAGATAAAATACATTTTAAATTAGCTTAAGGCATGACTTGTTTTAAATTGGAGCATTTTCCGTTATCATTCGTTAAAATTTCGTTTGCGTGCCGTAAAAAATGCATGGAGGTCTTCAATACTGGTATGCGAGATACAACTTTAGAAGATAGCATAAAAGAAATTAATTAAACCTCTAATTGAAAATAGTTATTAGCAACTAAATATGAACTAATGGCCCCATCTGTGCTAATTGTATTATGAAAGTGATTAGGTAGAGAGTTATTTAGCGTTCAATCTCAAGGATCACAAGGTAATGTTGTTAGATTAGATAAGTTTTATAGAACACGGGTCTGAGAAGCTTGTGCTTGCATTCCAACCATCACACCACCATACACTCGTGCGTCTTGGTTATGTGATGAAATATATGGTCGCCAAGAATTTTTTTGCCTTTTAAATTACATTTTATTCATTTATTTATACCCTGCAAGCCACCGCCAGAGTGTGTGGCAGGGGGTGAATACACATAAGAATAATTTTACTCGAAAAATGACCCTGCAACTGTCGAACAATGTTATTATGATCCCATATCGTTCGTAGAAAAAATGACATCTTAAATCAATCTGTTCTACTCTTTATCTGGCTAACTTTACTAGCATGATCTCTGCTATCGTAGTATGAAGGGGGTAATAATATATTTTCAACATCACTGCTAAAGAGATGCCCTTCTAATTTATGCAAGAGCTTCAATCTGCAATTTAACCTTTGCGCCGTTAGTGATTCCTCGCCTAGCTGATTTAATGTTTTGGATACACTATTAAGTTCATCATAAAAAACGTTTTACCAAACTAGTTCCTCTACGCTGCACGCGATCTAATTCGGCATATTATATGTCAAGGAAGGTGAAAACAATCAAGTAAAAACATTAGAAAAAAAATTATATTATACTTGACTTTATTTTTCCATGTTCAAACTATTATTGCTAAAACAATTAGAAAATTGGCCTAAATTGCCCAATTAAGTCCTACTTTACGTTAAGGACATTCACTACCCAGTTTCCAATAAGGCAAGTTTATCTGTCGACGATGTAGTGGTTTACCTTGATATCCGTGATCTAAGCTTCGGATTCTTCATATTTAATGCATAACAGGTGTATGTCAGATGATGTATTTCCGATGATCTTAATGCTATACAATGCTGGCGCGACAATTGGCAATTAGAACCAAGCATAAAAAGTGCGTAGTCATAAATATTTGGAGAAAGAGCAATTCCAACCCGAACGCTTCCCGAACGTTTGAAGTTTGAACGCCGAGTGTTTTTGTATTTTTTTAGGTAGCCTTCAATATTAGACGTTTTCAGTGAATTAGTGAAAATGGAGGGAATTGGTCATCGTTATGTGATACAATACTTTTATTTGAAAGGTCTCAGCCCAACCAATATAAAAGCGGAACTGGATTCTACTCTGGGGAGTCTGCTCCTTCGTTTACAACAGTAAAATATTGGGAAGCAGAGCTTAAAGGACTCGAGCTCGAGCTCTCAAGACGAGCATTGCATTGGTTGACCGAATGAGCTGACGACTCCAGAAACGGTGAAGAAAATCTACTAAGTGGTACGGGTTAATAGTATACTGAAAGTGCGTAATCTAGCAGATATAGTAGGATTTTCAAAAAGTGCGGTACATCAAATATTAACTGAACATTTGAACATGAGAAAGATATGTGCAAGATGGGTGCCACGTTTGCTCACATTCGAGCAAAACCAGTGTCGTGAAGATGTTTCAATCGAGTGTATAGCAAATTTTCACACCAACAATGCAGAATTTTTGCACCGTTTTATAGCCATGGATGAAATATGGGTCCATTACTTCACATCCGAGACATAATTATAATCATAGAAATGGATTCAAAAGGGAGAACCGGCTCCAAAGAAGGCGAAGATTGTTTCATCTGCAGGTAAGGTCATGAATTAAAGTTTGAATTACTACCTCATGCACCCTATTCACCAGATATAGCAAATCCCTTGGATTATTTTCGCAAACTTGAAAAAATGGCTGGGTGGTCACAAATTTTACAACAGTGAAGACTTGATGTCGACAATTAATGGCTATTTTGAGGAGCACGACAGTTCTTATTATAAAAAGGGTATCAAAATTATTGAAAATTGTTGGGAAAAGGGTATAGAGCTGAAAGGAGATAATGTTGAAAAATAATTACATTTTTTTCCAAAACATTTGTTTTCTTTTTTGGGTCCGGTACTTCTGGGATTACCCTCATAGACTCATTAACTACCTATGTGTTACCCTTACTCACAATCTCTCCTGGGTGAAACACATCCAGGGAACATGTGGACAAGCTTACAAAAAAAAAGGATTTATTGAAAGAGTACTTTGTAAATTTGATGAAAAGGTCAAAGAGAACTTTTATCTGTAGTTGGATAGACCTCATTTAGAATATGCTTCATGTCAATGGATCCTTACAAAATGGGATTGATTTCCGAATCGAATCCCGTGCAGCGAAGAGAAGCTAAAATTGTAAAACTATGTTATGATGAGCTTTGTAGCGTATCCAAAATATTAAACCAGCTATGCTGGGAATCACTCATGGAGCGAAAGTTAAATTACAGGTTGAAGCTCTTGAATACATTGAAAGGGCGTCTCTTTAGCAGTGATGATGAATATGTATTATTACCCCTTTCTCACTACGGTAGGGGAGATCATGCTAGTAAAATTAGTGAGATTAAGTCTAGAACAGATTGATTTAAGATGTCATTTTTTCTACGAACGATATGGGATCATAATAACATTGTTCGACAGAGACAGGGTCATTTTTCGAGTAAAATTATTCTGATGTGTATTCACCCCCTACCACACACCCTGGCGGTGGCTTGCAGGGGACATAAATAAATAAATAAAATTCCGCAGGACCTCAGGTTTTTGCAGAGCTTGTAATAAATACAAATTGCTCAATACTGTCCCCATTAAATGTATTTTTTTAAATTATTTGCAATTCATTAATTCCTATAATTTTTATTATAAGAATATGTGATCAAAATGCCATTTATTGGAAAAAATGGCTTAAAAAAGTGTAATATTCTATGAGGATAAAATACTCCTATTATTTTGAAACTTTCAAATTAGGTAAAAGGCTTTTAAAATGCAGTGTAAAATTAAATAAATTATATTAGTATTAAAGCAACATAATCTGTTGGAGCAGTCCTACATAACAAAATGGGATTACCTATACATGGTGATGGTGAAATAAAATATAGCAAATATATGTGTGTGTGTGTGTATATATATATATATATATATATATATATATATATATATATATATATATATATATATATTTACATACATACACATTCACATTTATTAAAATGATTGATAAAATATAAAATAAATATCTTTAATATTTCGATGGTTACAGCCGCTTTATTCACGAGTACAAGGAGTAACTGACGGGAAGATAAGGAGAAAAGGGATTACTAGGGGGTGGGGTAGGGATTAAAAAGAGGGGCATTCGTAATCGGTGATTGTTTGTTGAGAGACCAAGAGACGAAGGTAAGAAGAGTAAGCTAATAGCAACCGTTTATTCCTACTCGCAGGATTTAAAAATCCAGTTGAAAGCTAATTCTATGATCCTTAATTGGATTGCTTTGGCTTTTGGCAAGAGGGAGGAAATGATAGATAGGCTACTTTGTAGCAATTACCAAAATTTTGAGGGTAGCTATGTATCTAGAAACTGGGAGAGAGGTGGATTGGGTGGATGGGTAACAGGATGCTCTGATTATTAATTCGAATGTTGAGGGGCCTTTTGCATTGGCTAATGTACCAAGCTAGGCAGAGTGTACATTGCAGGAGGTATATAATATATTCGAAAGTGCAGGAAGGATTCGGAAGGGACGGGAGATATTTAATCAGGTGCTGTTATGGAAAGAAATTTGTGAAATAACTATATATATATATATATATATATATATATATATATATATATTATATATGTATATATATATATATATAAATGGTAACAAACAATATAGAAACACAAAAAAGGAACACTCACAGGTTATTTCTTGATGATTTCGACGGAATTCTACTCCGTCTTCATCGGAAGATAGAGAAGTAATGACTCAATATTCGGCACTTCCGTGTTACGTCTACGAAAGCATATATATATATATATATATATATATATATATATATATAATCGGAACAGTTGGAACATATAGGTGTGTGTGTGCTTGAATGTCTTTAATGTGTCGAGGTTTTATATTGTCAGTCTGTTTACCATTTTGAGGTTAATTTTCGCGCCATTTGCTTAAATATTGAGATACATTAAAGTTGTAATTGAATGAATTATGCAGTACCAATAATTTTTTGATAAAAAAGGATGTCCATTCAAATTCATGAAATTTTTTATGTAAGGCATGGTTGCGAATAAATAATAGTCCATTGCATTTAGGTGTCAACTTCAATTGTAAGTGGGTTGTTACGTGATATATTAGTAACGGCTCCAAAGGATAGAAATTCCTCTCAGTGCTACCCTACGTTTCACCTTTGGAACGTCCACTGAATCTTCATAACTGGTGGCCATAAAGAGAAAAACGACCTAACAAAGATATTTCATGAGGGTCTATCAAATTATTTAACCCCATAATTTAATTTATGGGCTTAATACTATCGGGCAATTTGTTACCATAAGTTTAGCGTCGGTCAGAAAACCAGGATGATGTATTGCGATGGGACGCTCGCGCCTGGGTGGACGATTTTGCGGCAATGCAAACAAATTACCATGTATTAACTGCCCTTATGATGGAACTCCCGTTCCTGTAAGTATAACAAAACCCATCTCCACTTCGAACTACCTACTTTGGTGCCGCTGCTCTATACGTCCTCCTTTTCGTGGGACATTTGTCTGAATTTCCTTTACCGTTTACTGCCCGCTGCAACACTGCTTCCAATTTATTGCCTTTATCTTCGTCGACGTCGTCCCGTAGCTCCCATTCTGGTATCATTTCCTCCTGATCCTGCCCATTTCGCCCTCTCGCCTTCGGCCCAACCGTCGTCTTCTGCCCCGTAACCCGATCCTCATCCACTGCCTTTGTATCCAAACCTCCCTTCCCCCACCCTTTTGCTCCTCTCGCCTGTCTGACTAGCTCTTTCCTCCATTTCCCGCGGCATCATTCTCCCCACCCTTTGCCCTTCCTCCATCACTCCAACCGCCCGAAACCCGGACTATTCTGAATCGCCAAGCACTCTCACCCTTTCCATCAATATCACCCCATGTGTCCTCCCCTTTCCGATACTTTCCCTTTTACCTACAACTCGTATCCGCTATCCTTTTCTGAAAAAAGGGACGCTTTCCATCCTCTAGCGTTGTCCTAGTCTTGCAGGTAAAGTGATCGGCTGGTGGATGTAGGTTTTCTGTTTTATGACCAAACTGTGTCTCCGGACATACCAAGCTAAATCTACAGTTTGTAATTTTATCCGTGAAGAAACTTTAACGTAGCAAGAAGCGGAAAAGTAACTGGATCTTCTATGTTAATTGCATGCATTTCACACGCAAAGGGAATTATATTGAGGCCATCTCTGCTCTCAGTCATTAATGACGCCTGAAGAATCGCCTAAATCTAGAAATATATCATAACAGTTCTGATGTACACACATTCGAGGATAAGTTAAAATTGAAAAATTGAAGAACATCAATAAATGAATATTCTCCATTCTTGATCAGCATAGTTTCTAGTTGGGTTTTGCACTTCTGTTATAGACTTATGGTTTAATATCCGAGTAATTGCTCAAGACAGCTCCAACTAAACCCAGAATGTGTCGTAATCAGATTAGGGAAACATATGAAAAATCATTTTGGACAAAGGAAAAGAAACTGTCACCCACGCCATATTGTGTGAATTGACAGAGAAATACATTTCAGGAAATATCGAACTCCACAAATGCTATATAGAAAATGGGGTGAAGCCTTTGAGGATGAGATCCCATTGACCACTCTATTACTGGCTGCGAATTCGATAACATTGGATTTTCTTCAACTTTTCTAGCAGGTGGATGAAACTATATTTTTCTTCAAACATTTTTACTTAACTTCTGATGCCTTAATCAGGGTAATTACAGCTTGATGCAATGAGCATGTAAATAATGGCATGATTCGCATTTGCGATGTAAACGGAAGACATAAATCTGCAGAGAAACTACCGCTTGACGACATAGGCTTGAGAGCTTAATACTGATTAATTGCCAATATCGTTAAAGGGTTTAACATTAGCGACTCAAATTATTTGGTGTACATAACTCAATTCGCTCATAATCTCAATCCTAGTCGTTTGGAATGATAAGTATAGAAATAATTATGAGGTATTACTCAAATTTGAGGGCAATGTTATGCATAATAATTCCAATTAGCTACAACGAAACACATCTTGTACAAAGCGGTGTAAACAGAAATATCACTTAGCCCAACCTGCTCATGTGCTGAATACCATGGAGGAATCCTGATGATATGACCTTTGGAACACGTCTCCCATACAGCGTATTTTCCCAACGTCCGCTCACGGCTGATTTTATCGGAGGCGCGTCAACAAGGAATCAGGAGTCAGGGTTATATGCGTGCCAGGAGTCAGTTCGCTTTTGTATGTGTGCGTGTCCGAGTGTGATATTGGGATAGTTTTCTTTTTTTCACGGGCAAGAGGCGAAAACAAGGGTGGTCTCCCCCCGTGAGGACGCGACACCAACTCATATATGAACACACACACACGCACTCACTCAACTCGCTTCTGTTTTCCCCCCTCAAATTTTCCACTCTTCTGATATTTAATTTATTTTTTTATCCATCCAGCATTTCTCTCTCTCTTTTACCGTTCGCAATTGACGCGGACGAGGTGGAATTGACTTTTTGGAGGCAGTGGGAGAGGTGGTTGCGAGCGGGAGGGGGGTGTAGGGGAGGAAAAGGTTGCGACCTTTTTCCCGAGACTTCAATCGCCTCTGAAAACACAAAAACCATTCGGGGGGGGGGTATCGAGAAAGGCATAAGGGTTCGATGTAGAGAGAAATTGTTGTTCAGATGAGCTGGAGGGGGGTTGGGATGTCGCGGGGACGAGGAAGGACTTTTTCAATTCCGGGGATTTCATTCGTGAATGTTAAGGGGTCCGTGTTAAAGTGGGGTTAGAAGGGTGGGGGTGGTGTCTTGGGTTCAATGGGTCAGGGGTTTACACGCGTTTGCAATTGTCCTCCTGCCTCCCTTCCCCTGACCCCCAAAGATCACTCCCGCCATCCCTTTCAACCGGGACCGTAACAAGCGGCGTGCGATGCGATTGCACCATCGCCGCGGTGGAGTGGATTGGAACTAAAAGAGAAAAGAGCCGACAGAATATATATATATATATATATATATATATATATATATATATATATATATATATATATAATTTTCGTGAGGAATGGTCGGGAGGACTCTGGGCTTCGCCGTTTCTCGAGGTTGAGGCGGCTACAAAAAAACGGGAATTGACTTTAGTCTTTTTTCCCATCGGCTAGGTCGCAGGGCATATATCTTTGCGTCGGGGAAAATTATGAATCGAATTGGCTCTGCGGGCAGGATATGAGTAAGGTGGGGAGGGGAGAACTGTTTCGGGCATGGGAACGTAAGGCCAATTTGCATTGCGATGTAAGGCCTCTCCTCAACGCAATCTGTTGGAGCCGGCGGGACACAGCAATAACCAAAGGGACGAGCCCACCATGGAATGATTTTGTCCTGTGTTCGAAAAGGAGTATAATTCTTTGTGGAAAAAACCGTTTTTGTTTACATAAAAATCCATGCTATTGGCACTCTTTCTCTAGTATGAACTTTAAACTATATGAATAATATACCTATAAACTATAAAAAATTCTGCTTTTTAAGATATCAAAAGTTCACAAAGTGTCAATAATTGAAAAATTAGTATTAAATTTCTGTTACCTTCAATCTCCGCTTTCCCGTCAAAGAAGCCGTAAATGGAGGCAGCTACAGAAAAAACTTAGGATTAATCATTACAATTAAAGTGGGGACATTCCTCAAACATTAAACTTCTTTTTGAGGCAAAATGTTTTCGTTAATATTAATTCATAAACGAAATATAGAACATTAACAAAGAGAACTAATATTGAATTTAGGTCCAAAAATAATTAATGCAATATATTTTGCAATAAAATATGCGCAGTCAACCGCGTACAAGAAAACTAAATCATCTTAATTTATTTCCTAAAAATTGTATAGAAGTATAAAACTCTGTTTTTCCAGAATTTGTGAAGATAAAAATGACAATTTGATTTTGTTTCAATACGTATCATTTTCTATTAAGATAACTAAACTAAAAAAGTCATATTAGTATGTGACTATTCGTAAGTAATTATAACTCACCATAGAGAGCGCGATTCCTGTAAAAGTAAAACATTTTTGAATTATTCCAATTAAAATGAATTATCATAGGATAAGCTATTGTTACATTACAGCTTTTCCCCAGATAAAATGAACTAATTGATTACCTAATGGGTCACTGCGCTGATACATGCCAAGAAACCAACAATCATTCCTTATTTTGAGAGGTAAATTTCACATAATTTACATTATGTATTGGCCAGATATTTGCATAAACTACCTAATGTACCCACTACTACCGCGAAATCGTTACTTGGACTCACGTAATTTATGAAGGTTACAAATTGATCAGCTAATAAACTGTATAGTTGAGCATTGTATGGACATATTTTTACGCAAACAATTCGGCATCACAAGAGCAGAAAATATTTTATATAGCTATTCTAATGACTGATGCAAAATATTAGTACTCAATTTGGGCTATAGATCTGTTATTCAATTGTCACCACATTCTATTGACCTATGTCCTTATACTCCGTCACACGCGGCTGTGGGGACTTGCAGGTATTGTCCTGGTACATATTGAATTAGAAGCTTTTTTTTTAATAATCAATTTCTGAACTTTCGTGGAATAATTAACACAATTATCCTGATCTTTTAATGGTTTTATCATAAAGGTATTTTAAGAGGTAGTGATTGTCTTTTAAATATTGTCCGCCTGTTGAAGTATTGTGGGTCGCGGTAGTCCCGGGGGTATAACGCTGGACTGTTGACTGGAGGGCCCGGGATCGATTCCCGGCAGCTCCACCCAAGCTCGGGTACCAGATCTTCCTGGGGAACCTTAACCGGCACAGGAAAAGGAACTGGGCCCCCTACCCTATGTGTGTGAATTTCACACACCGTCGGGCTTAGTACAGGGTGAACTCTACCACCACCTACCAAACCGACCTTCGGGTTGATTACTGTGTTTATGGTTTTTTTATTGAAGTATGACTACCCTTTTTGATCAAAATTATTCATTATATGAATTCAAGCCCTGAAATATGTGTACAGGAATCAGGAGGATCAGTCAGTTTTTAACATGAAAAGAATTAAACTTGAGTAAAAGATTTTAGTAGAAGATAAATGCAGAAATTTTGACAAATTTTTCAGTTGCCTCTTGTAGCGACCATAATGACGAAAAACTAATAATAACGTATAGGGAATAAAGTCTAAGAATATTACAGAGACAATCATTTAATATGTAGAAGTAGAAGAATATGTGAGGGCACAACTTTCTTCCAACTTTTTGGACCGAAAATATAGAAAAACCAACTGACACATGCCACGTTTGTAGTTCCGAAACAGCATTCAAATGACGTTGAAAATAAATGCAATAAAATGCTACGAATACTTGAAGAAAATGTGAAAATACGTTCGGAGATGCAAAAAACTACAGTATTGAGTATAAGCGGCAGTAATTGGGTATGAAATTGCAAAATCTAGTGAGGAATTAGAATGAAAATAAAATAATTTCTTGTTACTTGGTACAGCAATTATCTTCAATAAGACTAGGACTAAGACGTCAATGGGGCGCTATCGAGTAATGATGATCATATAATGAATGGGCTGGTGGAGTAAAAAGGGAAGAAATATTTCGAGAAGTTGGCATAGAAAAAAGCATTTGACAGAAAGATTATTTATTGTAATATAGAGATGAATAATTACAAACGATTGCCAAGTGTAACTTACGACAACAAATGATGTAATAGGCTAGCGCGAGGGACCAGGGAGATGTGGTAAGCTAAAATTTCAAAAAAAGTTTGAAAATGAAACAGAGTGAAACTTCACTTCTTTGTTATTCATTTCCGTATGATTTTTTCGATTAGATATTACTTTCTTTGTAATGCTACTATCCTAATGTTTCTGGGAATATTTTTTGGGAACATACCGAGAGAGATACAGATAGAGAGAGACAGAGAAAGAGAGACAGAGAGAGAGAGAGTTAGTTTGTAAATATGACATGGTAAGGTCTGAAAGATTATTAAAAGCGTATGCACATTACAGTTTTAACTTGTAGTTTATATAAAAGTTCATATAAAATAACTTAGATTTCAATCGATTAGATTATAATACCTGATATTAAAAAAACCTAAATATCGACCACAGTACCTTACGTAGGTTAAATGCTTTCAAATTAAGTGGGTATCAGTGATTAGAAAAAGTCTTTATTCTAAATGGTTAAGAAACAAATGATTGAAAGTTGTTATTAGAAGTGCTGAACCGATAAGGGGGGATAGATCGTTGATGCAGCCTGGTGCTACACACTACTGTTACCCTATGAATTGACTAATATTAGAAAAAACATCCTTAAACCCCACAGAACAATTAAGAATAACTTTCTACTTAACTTTGACTACTTTCTATCTTCCTTAATCCATAGAAAATATCTATTATTTTACTCCTTCTACCTCGCTTTAACTACATCCTCCTCTGCAGTATCTATGGTATTTCTGGTATGGGTAATGTTACTAAGGAGCAATTATCATTGCTTTCATTTTGCTATGGCTCTTTGGAACACGCAGGTAACGAGCCAAGGTTTTAGTCACGGGTAGATTGCTTAGAAGTACTTGAAGAAATTAATTTTTTTCTTGAACTCAATTATGTTTAATTTATATGTTAGCAAGCTTTATTCTATCATAAAATTACTCTTCCTATAAAATCACCTAAATTTCCAGAATACCTTGAGAAACAAGGGTACTATTAGCTGAATGAACGAACACATAAGAGTTTTGACTACATATTTATAACCTTCATACTTCGAAACTTTCCATTTTTCCTTTCCGTATGGCCTTTCGAGGAGGAGGAGAGCGTTTCAGGGGCTGGAAAATTTGGTTAATGGTAATCGATGACGATGGAGTTCAGGCTTAATCCAGTGAAGGGCATCATTTGACACTGGCACATACAGGAGACCAATCAGACCAAGTCTCTGTCACAACTAATCAATATCGTTGCATGTCTGGTTCTAAGGAAACAAATCGTATCCTAGATACTATACAGCAATTTATAAAAGGATAGCATAAATGATCCTCCCAGAGTAGTTGCTGAAGAATTAGCATAGAAGTCCATGTTTCCCTAAGCAAAATATTAATATACACAACTGAATTCGACATAAAATTACGAAATCCACGAATAATAATTGGGCCATAGATACAAACAACATTTTGCTATTTTATAATACAAAATTTTTTGCAAAGGATGTTTTTAAGTATTTTGTAGCAAAGAGTACGATAAGTTAGACGAAAAAATTTTATTATGATAATGGATAACCTATTGAACTGGCTTTTATTAGGCCCAGGTAAAATATCCAGCATCTTTAGGGCTTTTCAAGACGCAATCAAGGCAAAATCTTTGCTTAGGTTTATTAATGCGCAGTAAAATTTGACCTCAGAAATCTAGCAAAGCACGCACGATATTTGAAGGAAATTAAATAATCATTTTGAAAAAAATAACGAGTGCCTTTCAATGATATCTCATTTCTTTATAATTAAAATTAAAAAAGAAAGTTCTTAATGAAAGTCGTGAGGTAATATTGATTCAGATAATTGGATCATTATAGGGCGCGTATAAGACCAGAATCTCGTAGAAAAGAGGTGCCAATAGACCCACTTAATAGCCCTCTTTAGGCCCGCTCTCTTGATTAATCGTCATCCGTGCTGGCGTTTTCTTTTGTCTCTCCTATTGATATAAAATTCAGCTTCACTAATTATTTAGTGAAATAACTTCATCATTAAATCTCTTCCGCAATCTAATTACCGCAATCTACCCGCCGACCCCGGTGGCGGCGGGGTAACTTCCTCGTCTGCCATTCCAAGGGTCGCGGGTTCGATTCCCGCCTGGGTGAGTTTTTCTCCACCTAGGGCTTGGGTGTTTGTAAATGTGATCATTGTTATCGTTGTTAATAGTTCGATGTAAAGGCCAGAATGCGCTGTTTTCGGACTTATACTGAATAAATAAATAAATAAATAAATAATAATTCCTATGAGGCGTGTGAATAATTCAATGGATCCAATGATAATGTTATTTCTGGTTTAATAATTAATTAAAAATGGCAATTTTCCACAAAAATATATATTTTTGTGGAAAATTGCTATTTTTAATTAATCATGATATTCCACCATTTCACGCCTGAAACGTCTCTTTTTTTTACTGGTTTAATAAATATTTTTGTCAGTTGAAAGTTTTGACCAATCAGTTATTTTTTTAGGAAATCATTACTTGTACGGAAATTAAAATTAGATTTTTTTGCATAGTTTTTCTATCGCTTGCCCTTAACTCGAGCCAATTGCAGAGGTTATCCATCATCCCATTTCAATTACCTACGTAACGAAACATTTCCCACGTACTACAAACTTGACTTACTGGAAGGGTTTAATGCTTTCCGTTTACCCATAGAGATGTCCTGGCAGCGGCAATGAGACTTGCTCCTGGTAGGGTGTCTCAAGGCAGGTAGGTGTTAGGGTATGAGTCAAACAAAAAGGATTCCTGCACTGCACGTGTTCTTTGGTGAGGTGCCTGCAGAGATATTGTAATCCCAATGGGATGTTCACTTCAGTGATGGTATCACATTAAAAACATTATTTGTGAAGGAAATGGGAAACGAACTATGATGTTTCTCACTAAATTATTAGATGGAAACAAAGAGAATGAATCCTGCAAACGCGTGACGACAATCGCGGCGGCCTTACTCTGTCGTCGTATTTACAAGAAACCCATGCCCGGCCGAACTAAAATCAGAAACATTGAAGACTCAGGAATGTGTCGCAACGGATAGAATATTTAAATGGAGCTTTAAGACGATGACGACAGCAGGGAACCTAGAAAATATCAAGAGGGTAGATTTGGTGGATATGGTAGATTAATGTGGAGAGAATGGGAGCGATAGTTACAGAGTAATTTATAGAGAGGAGGAGAGCCAACGTGGAGTGGTTTTCGCACTGATTAGGAAACTGGTGAGAAGAGTTCTAAATTTAGAGTAGGTGAGTGATTCTTTTGACAGAGATAGAGGGGGACTGATCAATCTAGTGGCAATCCAGCTACCAATACCGACAATTATTGTAGAGAGAAGACAGACAGTTAGCACAGCCAATTAGAAGCAATAATTTGGAACTTACCAGGAGGCAGCACCTAATCGTAATGAAATATTGGAAATTAGGGGTAGGCAAAGAAAAATATGGAAGTTAATAAAACATTTTCAGGCGTAGCAAAGTGGAAATCCTACATGACAGAAGAAGACATTTTCCTCTTCCACATGGATGTAGAATATTTTTATTACGACCTAGGTTTCGTTACAGCGTAACATCTTCATGTTTATTTCATGAAGATATTACCCTGTAAGGAAACCTAGGTCATAATAAAAATACTCAATGTGGAAAAGCAAAGTATCACCTTTCATTAAGCATGAAAGTGTATGGAGAGGACTGCTTAGGAATTAGAGATGCTCATGGGTAGATAGCAGTTGAGTTGATTTATACAGAATAAGGGATTAATTTATAAATAACATCAGGTTCAGAGATCATTACATGGCGACAAGTCATGAAAAATTCCAAGAGAAATTAAATAAAAAAAGTAAAATATTTCATCATGGCTCGACATAGATTTAGTAATATTGACAGCAGCTCACATGGCTTCAAAAGTGCAAATTTAGAATTTGAAAATAGTGTAGTTTTCATAAATGAAATTTAAATTTACAAAGTTACGAGAGAGAATAATGTACAATATGAACCTTAGTAAAAAAGACAATATAAAAAGAAAAAACCGAATACAAATACAAGGCATGCATAAAATGTATCGGAAAAAATTTTGAAAAAATAGATTTATTACAGATTTTGCTACAATGCCTCATTATTCTTCAAAGTATATCCCTTGAGCATTGACACACTTTTACCTGTGGCTTTTCCACGACTCAAAGGCTGCCTCGTTGGCAGATTGCGGAAGGTCCTTTAGGGCACGCGCAAGCTTCTTTGAAGTCACTTAGGGGCCCATTATGATGTCTTTTGAGGGAGAATTTAACTTTTGAGAATGGAAAATAGTCTGCTAGTCCCTAGTTGGGACTCTTCAAAAAGTTGGAGTGTTTTTAAACTCGTTGCAGGAGGTCTTTGCAAGCAGACACTCAACTTTTCTTTTGGTCGTCCGTCAAGACTTCGGGGCAAGTTTAGCGCAAATCCTTCACATCGCCAAATTTTCAGCGATAATATTGTGCAGTTTCATCTTATCAATTGCAATATGATCAGCAGTCGAGCGCAAACTTAACTAATGGTCCGAATTTAACATGCCACGCACACTTTGCATGTTGACGTAGGTGCTTGACGCCGACGGCCGTCCAGCGCGGGGCTCGTTCTCCACACTTTATCGGCCATCTTTGAAGAGCTTTAGCCACCTACAAACAGCAGTTCGTGGCATGCTTTCATTCTTGAACACTTGGCAAATTATGTCATTTGTCTCCATACCCGAGTTTCCAAGTCCAACACGAAATTTGATGGCGTACCGCTGTTCAATCGATCGCTGCATTTTGCTCTTGCACCGAGTCACTCAACAGGGGTCCTTTAAAAACATGATCTAGTCGAACACTGGCAGGAGATTGGCGCTTGGCGCGCGTTGAAGATCATACCCCACAACCGTGCCTGCATAGTGCGAGCGTATTGTGACGTTCAGACACGTTAGGAAAAAATTGTTTCCGATTCATTTTATCCATATCATGTACAAATGAGAATAGGAAAATGAAAACGGTCGGAGAAAGGTTGGAATATCATAATATGGGATTTAAAGATAAGCTGTTGAAATGATACACATTTTTAAGAATAAGGGAATTTAGAAGCGAGAGGTGGAGGAAAAATTATGCAGAGGAGGAATGGGAGAAGAAAAAGGAAGCACGTAAAGTTTGACAGGGTAGGGAATCTTCCAGGTCAACACGGAATTGGAGAGAGCTGTATTTAGAACTAAATATCAAACTAATGCAGGAAGATAATAGGGCCAAGAGATTGTAGTGAGAATAATTGTGCGAGGATATGAAAAAAATATCATACACAAGGAAAATTAAGTGCTATAGATGAGAATATGTGAGAATTTCCAAATATAGCAGAGGAAAACTGTATTTACCAAAAGATTTGTCACGGAATTACTTTATAGTGTCAAAAGATATTTAGGATTCAGGGAAGAAGGGAAACAATGCATAGAAAAGCTTAACCTTCATGATAGTATACCGGCATGTTCAGCAATGGAAACGGAAGAAGACATGAACGAGAGTAGACTAAATCTTAAAGTACTTGTTTGTACAGGTATGATAGAACAGGGAAACTGAGTCGAGCAAGGTAGCAAAAGTAAATATATACGATATCTACTCACAGAATTACTGAGGTGTTTGGAGAAAACGGAAAAAAGGGAGTCTTTTTACTATAAAAAGTATTTATAAGAAACGATAATGACCAGAATACTTTCTTAGGTCAAGTTTGATCCCAATTCCAAAAACGGTAAAGCAGTTGTATGTAAGGATCATGGAGAGAAGTTAACTATTCATGCAACATTAGTAGTTTTGAGAATCATCAACAGAAGGTTTTAATGCCATACAAACCATTACCTAGAGCAAGGAAGGAGGAACTCTTGTTGCCTATACAGTGATGAGACCATCAGCAGAAAGGAATATTAAATGCAATCAGAACGCCTTTATGTGCCTCTTGGATTTTGAGGCGTTTAACTCTGTGGAGTTGGAAACGCTAATTGAAATAACGCCGAATATGGTAGCTGCCTGGAGGGATAGGCCAATTAGTTGAAACTTATAAATGAACATAAAGGATCAAGGGAAATGAAAGCGCTTGGTGATCGGTAATGGTAGATACATGATTACCCGTTATTACGGTTATTTTCAACCCATATACTGAGAAAATGTTAAGTCTAGCATTGGGAGTGCTTGAGCTGGGAATCAAAATAGGCGGATAGATGCTTAAATTAATTAGGTATGCAGATGATCAAGCTATGGTGAGTAAGACAGCGAAAGTATTACAGTTACGATTATTCAATGTATAGTAACAATTCAAGCGGTATGAATAAAAGGCAATTCACATGGAAAAAGGATTGAGTGTCTCGATAAGTAGAAAAGCTAATTAAACCATTAAATTCAGTGAAAAATATAGCGGCTGCATCTCTGCATGTAATTAGGAATATTTTTGAGGAAAAATATTCTTAAAGGGATTAGGGAAATACTTGCATCAGAAAGAAATAATATGAAAGAAGGAAAATTGCAAGAAGGAAAGAGGTGCGGAATTAATTAGTAAAGATTTTAATATGGAATGGAGCGCTTTATAGATGTAAAACCTAGACTTTGAGGTGAGAGGAGGAATGTGCATTGGAGGCCTTTGAGGTGTGGGTACGGCGATAAGTAAAGAAAATTAGTTTGGCAGAGAACAAAGCAAACGCTGAAGTTTTAAATTGAGCGGGTGAAGTGAGGCAGTTTCTATAAGAAATCCTGTAACGAATCAGAATATGTGGGTAGAGAAAATATGAAAAGGTAGTTGGATAGTGAATTCTAAGTTGGTGGAAGAATTTTAGGTTATTAAATTAGAGGAACGATGATAGCAGGCATTTTTGGAGACCATGAAGACGGGTAGAAATAATTTTAATTGTAATAGCTAATATGCCCGTGGTATCAAAACACTTCCCGTCCTAAAAACTGAGCAGCCCTGGGAGTTGACTATTTAATGACTCTATATAAATATATAACCAATATAGAACCTACCCCCGATTAAATCACCAATACAAAGGTGACAATACGCGAATCCGCAAATATGCTAGCACTTCAATCGTTACAATTTCCCAGCTGGAACCATGACCGCTAGACCCTTACCGCTTTCTTTCCCCCCTTTACAGCATGCCTCACAGCTCTAACACTCCTTTTGTCCAAAACCTTTCAGTTTAATCTAAAAAAGGCCTAAGAGGAAGCCTAAAGCTCAAACTATCTTAGATGTATTTGTCCTTTTACAGATTTTTAATGCATAATTTCGTTGAACTTGAAATTAAGCCATTTGGCTTTTCCACATAGAAATTTTGTGTTCTGTGCATAATTTTGCGTTCTGTTTTGCCAACCAAGGGTTTATATTGCTCACGTAAGTGCTTCTACATCATCGATATATACAGGGTGCGTTCCAAAAGTAATGCATTTTAATTTCCTGCGCCGATCCTATTTGTCGGATCTAGCCATTTGAAGATGAAGGGGGGCTGAGATTTGCCGCAAAACCGGTCTCAGTGCTCTCCAGGTTGTGAAAGTAGCAGGACGTCATTTATTGTAAACCTGTGCGCGCCGACTGTGTTACGAAAGACAAATCGAGCGAAAATTTCAAGTAAATATTTGCAACGTACTAACAATGTACATGATTAGTTGGACATCGTCATCACTGGTGATGAAGCCTGGATTTTTTAATACGACTCAGAAACAAAACGCCAAAGCCCTGAGTGGCACACCGACCAGTCCGCCAAGCCCAAAAAGGCAAGAATGAGCAACCAAAATTGAAAACAATGCTCATTGTCTTTTTCGACAGTAAAGGAGTGGTCCATAAGGAGTTTGTTCCTCAAGGACAAACAGTTAAGGCTGCCTACTACGTGAATGTGCTAGAAAGAATCCAAAAGTGAGGCATCAGGACGAGAAAAGACATCTCCGCTACCTGGCAATTCCATCAGAATAATACGCCTTGCCACAACGCACTACGAGTCCGCGAGTTCCTGGCCAAATACCAGGTTTCAACGCTGCCCCAACCTCCCAATAGTCCTGACGTCGCCCCAGCAGACATCATTTTGTTTCCTCGTATTATGGCTGTCCTGAAAGGAACCCGTTTTTCGTCCATGGAAGAGATCCAATCAGTCGTCACGACTGATTGGATCTCTTCCATGCGAGAGATCCTCGAAGACGACTTCCAGGGCGCGCACCGGTCATGGCAGTGTCGCTGGAAAAAATAAGTAGAGGCCCAAGGACAGTACTTTGAAGTATTTTAAGTATTTTTTCAAATCTGTTCAATAAATTACTTAATACTAAAAGAAAAAGCTACATTACTTTTGGAACGTACACTGTATGTTCCATGCCTATATGGTAGTGCAATTTCGTCTTTTTACTTTTCAAATTCCAGCTTGCAAGTTATTGGATAAATTTTTACCATATTCAGTGGTGCATTGTTTGCTTTTTGATAGAATATTTATTTGCAAATGCACCCAATATCCTTAAAATGTCTAATTTTTTTTCGAATTTTAAATTCAATGTTTTCAATATTTCTTAAAGGACTTTGGTTTCTTAAAATTATGATTCCTGATTGTTCGGGGAAAGAAAGAGTAATTTTATCTATCTGTACTGGAATCTATCTCCCTTATTTTATCTTGTGGTTTGATCTACTTAAGTAGTGTATAAACACTACTAAGTATGTGTATCATTTCTTAGCTTTACTAGATCTACTATTCTCATTCATATTGCCATATTGTCACCCTACGTAGAGCAGTTTCCCTTAGTTTATTCTCCCACTCCCGTAAAATCTCGTCCCCTTTTCACTCACTCTTCCTCTTACTCTACATGGGAAACTTCTCTTCATCCACCTTCACAGTTCCACGAGCGCAGGAATCTTGATCCAGTTCTTCCCCACGCGCGCACGCGCACGTACACCCACGCACACTGACAGACCCGAACGCATTGAATGGCCATGGCCCCAAGACGCCATTCTAGGTGATGGGAGGGACGGGGAGAAAGGAAAGAAGGCCCATGCGAGCCCACAAAGGGGGTGTGGAGGACCCTCTCTCCCACTATCCCCCTTCGCCCGCTCCATCCTTCCGAACCTCTTGTGAGCCCTCTCGTTCCCTCCTTTCCATTCTCTCTCCCTATTCCTCTCCTCACTCTATATGCCACTTCACTCTTTATCTCTACCTCCCTTTCCTCCTTCACCTTCACTGTTCTCTCCACTTCATTCCTCTTCCCCTCACCTCGTCCACTCCAAATTCTCTTTCTTCTCCCCACGGCCAATTGAACGCCTTCTACCCTCTCTTCCACTTCTCAGCGCATCCCTTCTCGAACAGTCTCCTCCTCCTTTTTCCCTTATAATTTTCCGAAGAGTTGCGTAACTCCATGACGTCACTATATCCCCTCCGTTTCAGCTTCCTCTCCCTCTCCGCCCTTATCTCCCCTACCTCTCTCTGCACATCTACTGACTACTCCTTATACTGTCCAGCTACGTCTATAGTCATCGGTGAACCATAAATTTTGACCCGGAAAGCGACTTCAGGTGTGGGGCTCAATTAGAACTGAAGAGGTTTTGTTAAAGTCTTTGAATAACTTTTAGCCGGTCTAATTGGTCTATGTGAAATTCAAAAAAAAATTATGAAGCATGATTGATCTGAGTACCTAACTTGATATTTGGCCGTTTTGATCTCAATGCATGTTCTTTCTAATCAAAGGTCGTCTACCTTGAAATGGGAATGTAGAAGGTACTTGATTATGATGGGAGTTATGTCCTTCTGAAACTTAGATTCAACCAATTGTGTAAAACATATATGAATGACAAATATTCCTACGAAATAAAGTTTATTATTTCAAATTGACGCGGTGGGAGAATCATAATTTAATATACGGACATTAAGTTTTGAGACTCGATTTGAAATTTTTATTTATAATTCAAAACCTACCTCTGTCTCGTATATTGCAGGGACAGCACTTTTCTTTCATCGTAATATATTTGTGGTATAACATATAACATATGGAATATCTTGTTAATTAGGATGTAATTGTGCCATATGTTATGACGTCATTAATGTACCCTCGGCTAACATTTGATGTATAATCATCTCTTTCATTAGGATTGGGAAGCATTTACGATATTTTTAAGTTTCATGGCCACTTATAAAAAATTCCGATATTAAATACGCTCTTAGAAATGTTTTTACCCTCAGATACTGTTTACTTTATCATAAAATAATAGTGGGGGTTTCATCATTCTTTTGATGGCAATCAGTTAGTGAACGCTGTGTAGAACACAATAGTTATTGCAAATATAAGTTGTAAGGCGTTTTAAATGGTTTTTTCAATTTAATGTCAGCATGAAGTGAGTGGTCTGTTCTCCCAGCGAACAGACCACTCACTTCACAGCAACGTAACTAATGTTACCCCAGGGAGTCCTTGTACGGTGAAGTACATTATTGCGCAGTGAATTGTATATACATTTATTATGGTATCTCCCATGTGCTTGGCCATTCGAAAGTTAACTCATATCGGTGGTCTGAGGTACATATTTCAGTTCTAGGAATCAGTGTCTTCACAGAGTTAAAGTAAAATTAGTGTGATACCGGCCGAGCCTGTTTTTTAAATTAAAGTGGCCATGAATAATATTTCAAATAAGAAAAGTAATAGTGACTCAAACGAAATGGAAGAATACAGAAAAGATATTGAAAGGAGGTTTTATAAAATGTAGCTGAAACTAGTCATACAAAAGTGGATGAAAGCCAAGGAATTGAAGATAAAAACCTGTGGCAAGCAATTAACGACAGCATACAGGAGAAAAACAACAAAATATACTTGTAAACTGGTGAATATACAATTCGGAGAAGCAAAAATAAAATTTCGCAACGTCTGAGATACCTCGGTAAAGAAAATAATGGAACATGAATTCGTTTGGAAGAAATGGAAGGAGTACAGAAGATCTCTAAAAGGTCTCAAATGGAAAGTGACTTTGTAAAAGAAGAAAAGTAGACAAACGATGCCCAGGAATACTGAGAAGCGAAGTCGACAGAGCCGTTAAAGACCTGCAGAAAAACGACACACCAAAGTTTAAATAAACGGAGGAATAATCAAGTCAGCCTGCATCAAACCACGAACAGATAAATGCAAAAAACCCAGAACATTTAGGCATATGATTAACCCATAATACTCCGGCTAATACTCGTATATTAGCTCAGGTGTCACCTGATTAGTCGGTACCCGTAGTTTCTTCTCCTCCTGATTGGTTGAGACTCCCTGCGTTTTCTCACTTTTTCTTTAATTACAAGTTATTAAGTCTTACTAAGTGCGCAGCCCGAGTCCCCGGTTGTCATTGTATTCCTCCAAGTTTGTTTTGATTGCTTCCTTTATGCGTCTATCTCGACAGCCTTTTGAGCGGTAGAGTAATTTTGTCTTGCCAAAATTTATGACGTGGTCTTGACTGATACTGTGCACGAACACCGCTAATTTCTCTGGCTGATACAGCCTGATGTGTCTTTTGAGCTCATTTAGCCTAGCATTTATGGTGTGAGACGTCTCACCTACATATAGTATGCGTCTCCACATTGGTAGGGCATCCGGTAGTACCACAAAGTGTTGAGGTAAAGGAGGTTTTTTTTTCTCTCGCGTGGTTGTCCGGCCCATCTTCAGCTTCCCAGGTGATAAAGTATGGTTTCTATTCGAGCATTTCTTAGATATTTGGTTATTTTTCGTACACTGTCAAAACGTAAGAAATGAAGGCTCCTATGATAAACTGTACCTGATATTCTCCGGGATTTTTCTATGATTCGTATGTCCTTTTTAGGGCAATGGAAAAACAGCTCTCCCCCTATCCCTTCTGTTTAAATGTTGTCCTTATGTAGTTAAGTTTCTTAGACCGATTCTAAACTTCGGCTATTCGCGGAGTGTGACTAATACCTTACCCGGGAAAAGTAGACTTACGCGTTAATGAGTCAAAGTTTTGTACCATATTTCCTCTGATTTGATAAATCTTACGTTTGTAGAAGATACTTGACAATTGATGAGCCTTCTTTCCGTTTTGGTTCAGAATTTCCTTGATTAGTGGAGAAACATCAAGGCTACGTTATGCAGCTGTTCGCGTTATAACTCAATTGTTTAAATATTGCTCAAGGATATGGCGCAAACTGCATGGAACTGATCTTTAATTCATGAATACTTTGATTTACAACTGAATCTCAAGATATCAAAAATGCTGAAAATGGGCTAAAATCATGCCGAAGAAAATGAATAATTTATTAAAACTCTAATCCCATTTATTGAATATTTTAGGAAAAATTTAATAAAACTTTGGAAATAAAATAAGTTACTTTGTAATTCCACATTCACTTTATTTAGATAATGACTTAGGTTTCGACGCTGGGCGTCATCATCATCAGCGCTCTAAATAAAGTGCGTGTGGAATTACAAAGTTACTTATTCCATTTCAAAATGTTTTATTAATTCCATAATGTTGCACCGGAGGCAACAAATTGAATCTCAAGAGTTTTTTCGCTGAAAACGAAGCAAGACTTGATGCTTGGATGCACGATACAGGAGGCTGTTTCACCGCTCAGTTGGCTATATCTCCTCGGTCAGCCGAGATTTTCTCTCGGCCTGACATTGGAAGTGTCCTGATACTCCTCTTTAATATTTAATGAAACATAAACTACGCGTATAAGCCTATCTTCAAGAAAAAATACACTTAATGGTACTTGGCATGTACTTGCTGACAAATAAATATGTAAATACCATCGAACCAAAGTTTTTATTTTAACCAAGGGCACAATACATATACTTACTAGCTGAATACCCGGCTTTGCACGGGTTTGGGAGAAACAATAATATAAATATACTACATAAATAAAAACAAATTATAAAGTACAATAATACACTACTTCATACAAATTTAAGAATCTTTTTAATTTAACACCTGTTTATAAACTACATTTTTTGTTTCATATCCAGGAGAAAGAATATATAGTATAAATTTTTAGGCGAACCTACTCTGGAGCAAGCAACATAAAGTTGCCCGTGGCTAAAACATGGCGATCTTAGATCAACACCACAAAACTTTAAAGACTGTCCCTGTGATTTATTAATGGTAATTGAAAAAGCTAGCCGGACTGGAAACTGTAATCTTTTAAAGTTGTAGGGAAGATCAGTTGGGATTAGAGGTATCCGTGGAATAAAAATTATTTAACCTTTCCCTTTTCCAGTTAAAATGACTGCCTGGATTATATTTTTCATTAATTTTGTCACACGCAATCGTGTCCCATTGCAGAGTTTTGGTTTAAATTTCGCAATAAAATGATTGGAGATCCTACTTTAAGTATAAGGCGATGTTGTGGCAATCCAGCTGGATCAAGTGAATTTAGGAATTCCGTTGGATAATTGACGGCTTCGTCAGCATCCACTACGGTATCAACCGATTTATATTCAATCACGTCTCCTGGCAGCATGGCTAGTATCTCCTTGTTAATTTCATTAACATAATCGTTCTTAGGAGCAAGAATGGCTCTTTCTCGCCACAATTCTAATTTTTTATAATTTTGATTAACGTTAGGATAGACTGCTTGTATCATATCGCGAACAGTTTTCACCGATACACATAAATCTGATGACAATTTTATCATACCAGATGCTTCAATAACTTATCTATCTTCTCCAATCTCCAAAAGTTTATTTGCAAAATTTTGAGCATTCCCATCTCTTAAGAAGATTCGCATGTTTTGTTTAAGGCTAATTTCTTGGACATGATTCCATAGAACAGAATGTTTTAAACAGGCATAAATTTCATCGGCTGGAGTCGATTTTGGAATGACAGGCAGAGTTTGACGGAAGTCTCCACACAGGAGTATCAGAGCTCCTCCCATTAAACTGCAGTTTCATCTAAGATCTTGAAGTGTTGCGTTGAGGGCCTCAAGAGATTTTTAATGAGCCATCGTACACTCATCCCATACTATCAATTTACATTCTACAAGAACTTGTGCCTGGCCGCTTGTTTTATTTACATGACATGTGGGATTTTCTTGTCGGGAAATATTAAGTGGCAACTTAAGGGCAGAGTGGGCTGTTCTTCCTCCTTCCATTAATGTCGCTGCAATACCTGAAGATGCAACGGCTAGAGCAATTTCTCCATGAACCCTGATTTCAGCGAGAACTAAATTAATTAAAAATGTTTTCCCCATGCCACCAGCAGCATCAAGAAAAATGATACCTCCTTCTTGTTTATCCACTTGATCCATTATTGTTTCGTACGCGAATTTCTGATCTTCATTAAGAAGTGGCTTTTTATCCGCGATGTATGCTTCTAAGTCTAAGACATTGTAGCTAGTTTCACGTATATAATCTGGGTAAAATACACCCTGTTGATCTTGTACAGGTGCAAAAAGACCGAGTTCCACTAAAGTCTTGTTAACCATGGTGATACACTTTTCCTCCAAAATAATCAAAGTTTTATTAAAAATTTCGGAGTTAAACGTAATATCCAATGTAGGATTTTCACTTCGAACTTTAGCCAGTATATCCTCACTCATTGATTCTTTATATTTTCCCATATTGTTTTTGGGTTAGATGGATTACAGGAGGTTATTATGATGGCAAACAAAATTCGGATTTGTCCTGGAAGAGAAATCAAACTGGCCTCTCGCAATGAGTCATCCCAGTGTTGATCTCCTTCTAGCAACACTAAATTCTGGCAAGCTTCTCTGAATGTCTCACATATTTCTCCGTTTACCGTTCTTAATTCTGCAAATGAGCGAGGTCCTCTAATGGTATGTAGAAGCATTCTTAAAAAATAACATTCGGCGTTGTTAGGATGGACTGTGTAGACTCGGCCCAATGCGTCACATGAATAAATATTATTCTCAGGATCAAAGTTGCCCATTTTTCTTCTTCAAAAGACTTACCTTGATGTATTCCCTGTTTAATACTACCTTGATCAAAAAGTTCCCGGAATAACCACCGTGTGGCGCTCCCATCGTTCCGATTTCAGTTCTGTTTTTTTTTGTTAAATTGGTACATCTGTTGTTGATATTCCCTTTAAATCTTAGTGTCATATCTTGACATTTGCAAAAGTTACGTAGCCAAGAGTACATCTATCTCTGTGTGTGTTGGCGATTTTTTACAATTTCAGAAATGGATTTAAATTTGCAACAACGAACTTGTATTAAATTTTGCGTAAAAAACGGATTTAGTGGCGCACGGACGTTGGAAATGTTGGAAAAGTGTTTCGGCAACGATTCTCTAAAAAAAACGGTCGTTTACCAGTGGCACGAGCGGTTCAGAAGTGGTCGTGAGTCAATCGAAGATGATGAACGCAGTGGCAGACCATCGACATCGAAAGTCGGTGAAAAATTGATAAAGTAAAAGAAATGTTGGTCAATAACCGCAAATTAACCATCAGAGAAATAGCGGAGGACTTGAACATTGCCTATGGATCCGCCCAAGACATTGTGGTTAATGATTTGGGTTTCCGTCGTGTAGCAGCAAAGTTGGTTCCAAAAGACCTCAATTTCATGCAAAAAAGAGACCGTGTTGACGTCGCAAAAGACATGATTTGCGAGGCTGAACCCGATCCCACATTCATCAAAAGGATCATTACTGGAGACGAGACGTGGGTTTATGAGTACGACACGCAATCCAGGCATCAGGCAAGTGAATGGCGTTCACCAAATGAGCCGAGACCAAAAAAACCACGTCGTTTTCAGTCAAAAAAGAAGGCAATGCTGACGGTTTTCATGGATTACAACGGTGTAGTGCATCATGAATTTTTGCCAGAAGGCCAGACAGTAAACAAAGAGTATTATTTGGGCGTTATGAGACGTTTGCGTGAAGAAATTCGCCGAAAGAGACCAGAAATGTGGGCAGAAAACTCGTGGATTTTGCACCATGATAACGCACCGTCGCACAGTGCTATCATTATTCGTAATTTTTTGACGAAAAATGCAACAAATACCATCCAACAGCCACCGAATTCACCTGATTTGGCTCCCTGTGACTTCTTTTTGTTCAATCGAGTTAAAAAACCATTACGGGGAACGCGTTTTAGCAGCCGAGAGGAAGTAATGGAAAAATCGCAGGAAGCACTGATGGACATACCGAAAACCGACCGTAACTTTTGCAAATGTCAAGTTATGACACTAAGATTTAAAGGGAATATCAACAACAGATGTACCATATTAACAAAAAAAACAGAACTCAAATCGGAACGTTGGGAGCGCCACACGGTGGTTATTCCGGGAACGTTTTGATCAAGGTAGTATCTCGGCAATTCTGAATACAATAGTGTTCTTGCAAAAGTATCCTGCTGGCATAGTTGGAAAAATGCTGTTTCTATGACAGCAAAAAAGTAAACAAATTACATACATACAAACAAACACTCTCCTTTATATATATAGATTACTGTTGCCAAGAAACCTAATCGTAATTCGATCAAAGCATGACGTGGATTGTTTTATGAATAATTTTTTTAGATATTTGTTTTTCTGTTAAGCAACCAATTTATTCACTTGGTTTCTTGGCACACATCTATAGATTTATAAACAATGATACGCATCCAGAATTATAGCTGTCTTAAATACAATAAATTTTGAACTCCGTTTAGTAATTAGTATGGTACTTTGTTTCATAATAATTACAAGTAGCAGGTATAACTAAAACATACCAACTAGTGATGAAAATGTAACTTTTAAGTATGAACCTAACATAGCCACTGCAAAATATTTCTTGCACTTTTATTAAAATAAAAAGTTGATTTACATTAAAATTTATCATTGCAAAAACGAATTGATGAATAATTTTACGCATTAATTTCAAGTAAAATATCATGTAGTTAAAATAATAGAAGTCACATTGATTCATGATGATGTTTAATAGAAGCCAATTCATGTATATATGACATACTTTGCATAAAAGTTAACTTTTAAACGACAAAGTCATTCGCCTTAAAAGCGTTGAGAATTCCTTGCTCTGGATTTTGTTCAAAAACACTGGTGGGAGTTTCAAGAAAAAGTGACGGCTTCATTTTTCATTCCTTAAACTTGGCACTTTTTAGTTTACTAAACAACTATTTGTTGTTTTTCTCTCTTTGCTATCCTGATGGTTGAATTCATGTAGAATCCTCAAACAATAGCTGTACCTTACTATCATTTATTTTTACGAGAATGAATTCCATGTGAGCGGTGAATGAAAGTCAAGTGCTTTTGAGATAGGCTCTGAAAATCTCTTCCATCATGGCGCACCGTTTGCCTTGGTGACTACTCTCCATTGTGTCGCCCCCTAAGAATTTTGCCACATCTTTCCATGTCCCGTCTTCACTTGCCCTTTCCCTCTGGGATATTTTTCCTCCATGATAAAAAATCTCGCTTCCTTTCTCGACGGCACCCTATTTCTTTCGTCTCTCTCCATGCTTCAAGCTTTCATCAGATGTCCTTCTCCACTTCTTCTTCTATGTTCACTTTTCTATTGTGTCACCCTTCCACTCTCTTTCCGTCGTCCACTGTTGTCGATATTTTTCTTTGGTGAAAAACTTACTAAAATATTTCAATGGATAGTCATTTGACATTATTTTGTCATATTCATTGGACCATGGGTAAAACATTCATACCTTTCATTATAAGGCCAATATTTTCACCGGTCTTTGTGCTTTTTTTTCTATTTTTAAATTAAAAACTTTCACATTTTTCTCACAACTGTCGAACTCAAAATGTTGCTCTTGTTTTTTGCCTGTCGTGAGCATATTTTCCATATCAAGGCACGTTTTGGTAACTTGGTAAATCATCAACTTCAGTTTTTTCATCTTGTTTAACTTTTATTTAATTCCATTGTTCAAACGCTGTTACAGGATTGTTGTTGCAAAGTATTTCCTGTTTCTCGTTTTTATCATCCTACCTAATACGTTTCCAGAAATAAATCTTTTTTTTTGCTCTAATGAAGAAACCAGTATTGTTTAAGATAAATCTCCGATAAAATATTTTTTTAATTTTTTAATCACAGCATGTTTTGGATTTTATTTAACAAAATTAATGGACGTAAAGATTAAAATATGAAAAAATATCATAACATATGTCCAAGGAATCAAATGGAAGACAATTGTAATCATCAAGGACACGGTTATAATGCAATTAGTGTAACCTTCCTTAATAAATTTTACATATACCGCATTGGTGAATAACATATAAACTTCAAATGAACTTTTTTTACAAAAGTTGCCATGGACGACAGTTGTTTGCAGTAAATCCTTGTTTTCCACTGTTTGTTTTGCTTCGGATGCCACTTTTTTCGCAGAATTTTTTCATCCCTGCCTGTTTCTTGACTCTTCTCTTACTTTCTTCACGTTCACTTCATAATACACACTCTCGCACTTTTTTCCCCTTAACTCTTCCTTTGCTTCTCACTCTCTGCCCACATCACAATTCAGCCTTTTCGCAGCATGTACCCTAGGGGTATCAGGGTTCCCTTCCCCCTTTTATCCATACATCTGTTATATTTATACATTTCCGTTGAATATATTCATGAACCTTGTCCTCCAGAAAAAAGTGTAACGTTTTATTGAATACATTTCTGACCGCTCCCGGAAAAACCGTTAACTCCCACGAAGTTGCGAATTTTTGATTTTTTTCCGAAGGAAATTGATTTGCTCTTGCTTGTATTACCGTTATTTCCGCGCTCAAAGTGGAATGGAAAACAACTTTCATGTTTTTGTACCTCATGTTTTAACTCTGTGATCTTTCTTCTGGAAAACAAAGGCTGTGTATATCATGAGGCTTATGTTTTGTTTTCATCACTCATCTCGAATATTTAAGCTCGTGACCAAACCAGCTGTTTAAACAAAATAAAGGTAGCGAGAATGTCTGCATGAGAATAATATAATGGGTTAATTATATTTAGTTAGATCGAAGATTCTAACTCTATGCTATGAGTTTACAGAAATTCCTGGAAACGCTTCAAATTCAAGCGCCTAAGTTATTATTCTTGCAGGCTATCTTAGTTTCATCTTTGATTTGCATTCACGATTGTGGTATTATTGGTACTGGCTTTACCAGTAATGTAGAGCCATTTTCATAAAATACATTTTCACAATTTTTTGTTACCTTCCGTAATAATAATTTGCTACCGAGATGCATAGAAAGGAAAGAAGCATGAAATATATTTCTCATTATGTCCAAATTCATATAATGTGAATTATTTTTATCATTGGAGAATTAATAAAATTTATTCCGTAGAATTCAAACAGCTGTTCAAAGAGTACACTATTGAGTAATTAAACTCTCATCTCTCGCAGTTTGATAATTATGACAACGCATAGTTGAGCGTATGATGCCGGCAACTAATGTTAGAACAGACTCCCGAGTCCTTACCATTTACCTTCACTTCACATTTTCATGCGTGCAAATTCTGCAGCAAATATTTGTAGGAGTTATATTTGCTCTTGGAGTACATATTCTTGACCGATGGTCATAGGATTCGGGGACAGTTTTTTGTAGTAAAAACGAGAAGAAGAAAGAAGATATCCCCTGTCATCAATATTTGGTGCTGCCCCACGTGACCTCAATTTCTACCTTCGTTTCATTACACACGCTCGCACGTCTCTGCTGATTCCTTCAACCCCATATGGCATCACTTTTTCCTCCCTTCCTCCCTCCTCCCTTCCCCATCCCTCTACACTCTTTCCTCATTTCCGCTCCCTTTATCGTCCTTCCCGCCTTCCATGCCCCACCCACCCCTTCTCCTCTCTCCTCCAACTACCCGCTTCCTCCCGTTCCACGCCACCACCCCCTTTCCAACCACCACATCCATTGACTGATGACCCCATCATCTGCGCGCCCCTTCGGTCATCCATCAAAATTGGCCCTTTTGCACCTTTCATGGCCAACGGCACCGCCGCCGCGGCCAGCGCCACGGCCATTCCCTAAATTTCCAAGCCATAGCTCTCTCTCCTTCGCATGCTACCGCCACCAAAACCCCACGGCCCACTCTCTCCCTTCCACCTTCCTCCAAACCCCTTACCGTACCCCGCCCTTGCACGACCAACGTCGCGAATCTACTATCCTCACACCTTGAGGGAAAGACCGAGCGTGGGAAGGAACGACCGGAGGTGGGGGATGCAGGAGTAAAGGTGGGGTAGGGTTAAGGGTGGTGGCAGATGGATGGAGGGAGACGGGGAAAGGAGGATTGATAGAGAGAAGCAGAGGAAATGGGAGATTGGGAGGGAGAGGGGACCAGGAAACCGAATAAAGAATTGGATATTCCGAGCTAACCATTGAGGGGTGGCGGAAAATTTGGTCTAGATTACGGTGTGGTCCTACGATTCCTCTTCATATATTAAACCAAGATAGGAAAATTAAGTGAAGTGCAGGAAAAGAAAAATTGCAACAATTTGTAGATATGTGGTTTGAGGCTAAAATTACATCCTTCATTGAGAGCTATTATTTGAAAATTTTAGTTGATTTTTTTAGTGTTCCTATCGTTTGGACTATGATCGTTACTCGGAAGTGTGGTCAAAAACATTATGCTGCCAATGTAAATATATCAATGAAGCAGTGATATTTGGGAAACGACAGCCCAACTAAAGGTTATCATATTCACATTATTAATAAATGGAATGCATTGGAAAAATGACTGGTAACAAATTTCATCCCAATAGTACTAATTAGTTTGTGTAATTTATAAAAATTAGGGAAATAGCTTTTATCCGTCCTTTCTTGTGACATGGTTGATAGCAGATGAGGATATTTTAGATTTAATGTTCCTCCTCATTCATTTTTAGTTCTATCATTCATGTTGGCATATCATTAAGGGCCACCTACAGGCCTCTTAACGCTTAAAGTATCTTTGTCTCAAATATATTTTTTTTATTATCTGTATCCTCACGAGTGTGAATGAAAATTTCTTATCTTATTAATATATAAGATATATCTTATTATATCCTGCTCTTTCAAATATTTTGACCTAAACAGTGACGCGTGAGAATGGAAAAACGGTGCAACTACGGTGAAAATTAAAGTTTATTAGCGATTATCGGTATTCTCAGTAATCTTTACCAATGCCAAAATAGCTCAGAAGTTTTAAGATAGGGTATGGTTAGAGAACGTCGGGCATAGGGAATCATAGATAAAATACAAAGGAAGGATAGTGAAAGAGAAGAACAATAGAAGGCGATAAAGGGTGGGAGATAAAGGGCCTACCATACCTAAACAATTTATAAAGTTTCGCCTGATGTTGATGTAGATAGATTAAGACCGGTCGTATTAAATTTTATTTTATGGAATCTTAAGTTAAGCTAAAATTTAATCCTAAAAGCATATCATTTTATTCATCCATCAGTTGTCACTTTGAAAATGGAAAGATAGATTTTACGTGGCAGGCTGCTTTCTTCATACCCTGCGTTTTAATTTTTGAAGATGATGTAAAAACGATATTAACAGGTTACTATTGCACACATTAGGTTATCACTGTTGTTTAAAATGGAGATATAACGACTTATTTCAAGTGATTATGTAAAGATTTCTATATTTTTAATTACTCAAATCTCATGTTAAAATGAATATGCATTGGGGCTTTCTGTCGAGAAAATTGAGATTTTTAAAATATTACCGAAATCACATCAATGAATAAGGAGAAGGCCTGGTAAATATCATAATTAATTGATGAATTCGCGAATATATACGGGAATAGTATACGAACGATCTATAATAATCACGATATATTTTATTTTTAGAACATTTTCTGCTTGACGTGGTAAATGTGACTTATAATCAACGTGAAAGAGCCAAAAATATAATGCGATGGGATCAGTCAACTGGCTTAGTTAACCCAGTAACCCATTAAATTAGATATGACATGAAGTACAAAAAATGGACCCGCTATAATGCACAGTAGAGTGTTAGCCATATTTTTATGCACCTTTTACCATAGCGTTTTAACGAGTAGTTCAATTCTTACAAAGTGCCTTAACACCTCTGGAATAGCTGTCGCGGAGGTTGTTAAAACTTTTTCATTACTTCCACCACTCATTTATTAGGTAGAAGAGCCGTACTTGAGTTCCTTCATTGTATTTAATACGCGGATTTTCGTTTAAAATGAGCAAATTTGCTAGCATGGTGCACTTGCTAATTTGCATGCCCAGAAATTTACGTCATAAATAGGCAAATTTTCTAAAATAACGCTTAAATTAACAATTATGGAATGTTTCAATCTACTTTCCAGAAAAAAAATATGCGAAATATTTAAATTCCATTCAGACTTTACGATATGTATTCTCTTTAGTCTTAAATAACAATAACTATCCAGCAAAAGTATGCAAAAAGTTTATTGATGAATTATAGTAATATTAGGAGAGCATAAACAGCGGGAAAGGTGATAAATATTATTGATAACCACGATAATATCCAAATGAGGGCACTTTCGTTCAGTTATTTTTTATCAAAAATTATGTGTCCGAGACGTTATTACTACCCCAGGAGATAATTATAAATATTACCGTCCCCCTAAGAGTTTTCGGTCATTAATTATTTTTTTCACATTGTGAAAAAATCGTCAATTAAATGCTTAATTTGTTGGATGTAGATTTTCAGAAATTTTATGCTAATAAATTATGACTATTATGATTTTCAAACATACTTCTTCTCTTCTCCGATATGTTTGTATCAAGAGGAAAATATTTGAATAACTTTGTACGCAAATGATGCAAAAAATATAACTTAATATAAAAACTTATATTTTAAGGATTTATATTTATATATCTATTTAAGAATATATCGTTGCAATTAGGATATTGTCCTGGTGGCAAATGTCCAGCCTGGTCAATTGGACAATGGACAATGGGCATACATACACACACAAGAGGAGCAGATTTGAGACAAAACCTCTAATGTACAATGATTATTTAAGATTGCCAACCGCAACTTTACCATCACCCAAGGACTAGGTTCACTCCATACGAGTACATACTACGTACCGTCCATCGCCCCACTCCGTCCATAATCACGCACTCTTCAATTTCGTATACCGTTCAAAATCACGCACCGTTTAGGCATCATTCACTTTTGCAATGCAACTTCTAACGCCATCCACATCAATAAGCAAACAATATTTTAATTACTACAATAGTTTAATAATCACTAATCAATGAAGTTTATCATCCATTGGCTGCCTTACACTTATTATTTAAACTCCTAAAATTGGATGGAAAGGGCTCAAACAAACCTCCAGGTATCTGTTTCCAATCATTAATAGTTCTGTTTAAAAAGGAGTGCTACTCCAGAAGTTTCAGCTTGCTATCTTGTTTGTTCAGTTCGATGAACTAAGAATTTGGTAGTTATCTCGATGAAAATCTTGCGCATTGCTGTGCAGATTACGAGAAAGCTTTAAAAGACCTATCAGTATTCCTGCGAACAAAGATTATTTTAGATTTAAGTTGATTACGGACAACGGTTGAGTCTTTCTTTTCTAATTTTACATTTCTAACAAACTCACTAAACTAGCACAAAAAATCAATTTTAGTAACAATTATTTTGCATAAATTGCGAGGGTTAGTCAATAAAAAACTCGCAAAACTGGATAGAGGCCATAATCATCAAAGTAACTTCCTGAAATTTATTTCACCATTCTACATCTTCACCCTGTACATTTACACACTTATCCCATTTCTTTGCTAGCCCTTGATAGCCGGCAGCAAACTAACCTTTGGCACGGCTTCTTTAGAAATATGTTATGGCTGATCACAGGCTATGTACGCAGTAGTGACTACGTAGTGACGCATCTCAAAATGATAGAATTTAAGAAAAGAATTAAAGTTCTCATTATCAGACTCGATGAGGTAACCGAGTGCTTATGCATAAGCGCGGGCATGTATTTCTTAGTATTCTTTTACTAACAGAGGGGCCCCTTCTCTTCACCGAAAAATTTGTGATTTTCACCTTAATCTGCTTTTCGTCTTCTCTTTATTCGCACCGAATATTTTTAAGAACATATAAATGTGGCCTTAGTATCAATATTTTTCATCATTGGATAAAGATATACTCGAATGTTCAAAATTTCACGTGAATAATAGTGTAATCAATAAATATTTTCTACAGAGATATGAAATATTCATTGCTACTCACATTTATTACTGTAAATATCAACTCAAAATATTTTTTCCTTAAAATTTTCCTGGATTCATCAATTGAAAAAGCTAAAAAAATTATCTTTTGTATGAAAAATCGATATTTTAAGGCATAAAATTGCCCCTCTCACAGGAAAGTAGTACCAATTGCTACTGCATCTTTTGTTTTACGACTTAATCGTACGAAAATTAATCAATGCAGAAACAAAATTCAAAATTACATGTAAATGATAATGAATCAAGCAACTATCAAATGAAGGCAATATGAATCGATTAATTTATACGCTCAGGTTTATATACTTGGTTGATGTCAAACTAATGTCTAATCTGTAAGACAATGAATTAAATTTTGATAATAAAATTGGCAGTTAAATAAAATGCAAACTTTCATTGTGCGTTTTTTACTGAGTATCTTACATAAATTTAACCCGGAATAGCAGTGGAACTACGTCGAAAAGATGGGAACATTCGCTAACTGGAATCTAGAAAATGATTTTTGTAAAGTAATATACCGGTTAAGGTAGGTTTTGGATGGACACAGCTATCAAATAAATATTTTGTGACTCCTAACGATAACAATCCAGCAACCTACTTAACATCAAGTCCCTATTCATCTCTGAGTACTTCCTTCCTTCCTTCATCCCGTCCAATATCCCATCCTGTTCCTGCCTTTTCCTCATTTGCCTAACATTCTCCCCTCTATTACAGTCTTCAGCATCCCACTGCCGATCAATAGGCCCTCATCCATTTTTCTTGCCTCCTTAGGATTTATCCCAACTAACCCCTCTCTTCGCCCTTTTGGTCCATTTCACCTTCTCCATCTTTCTCCACACACACATTTCAAAAGCCTCCAGTCTACGTCTATTCTCCTGCTTCAATGACCACGTTTCCGCGCCGTACATAGCTACGCTCCATATCAAAGATTTTACGAGTCTTTTCTCAATATCCTTGCTCAACGTCCCTGTCATCAACTCCCTCCTCTTTGTGAAAGCCTCTTTGCCTAGCGCAATTCTTCTCCTTACGTCCCTACTGCTTTGACCGTGTTGGTCCAAAACTTTTCCGAGATACGTAAACTGTTCCACCTGCTCTAGTTTTTGCCCTCCTATTTTAATGTTTAGCTTAGCCTTTTTCTTTCTAGAAAATCGCATAACTTCGCATCGCTTTGTTTTATTAATATTGATTCTCATCCCATATCTAGTAATGATTGCAACCCCTTGGCTCTCCCTCACATGAATTACAACCTTGACGTTGTAGAAGGGCTTCTGCGTTCCAATGACCCCTAGGGCAGTGCTGGCGGCAGTAAAGATAGTTGCTCCTGGTAGGGTCACCTAAGCCATATAGGCCGAAGGTTAGGAGCCAGACAAAAGGTAGTCCACGCAGCGTCTGTTCTTCAGTAAGGCGGCTGCAAAGGCTTCTGACCCCAGTGGGGCGGCCAGTAAGTGATGGTGCCATGTAAAACCACTATTGAGGAAGGCAACGGGAAACCACCTCAATTATCATACCCAAGAACAAAATGATGGACAGTATAGAGATAATGAATATAGCTCATAAAAATGCTGCTTGTCTGTGATAACAACTGTAATTATACTTCTGATTTAATTTTCAGTCGTACTATGCCTTTGTTAATGCATTACTCATTGCATTAATGCATTCATCGTTATCTCAATAATTATTTATATTTTCAAGGAGTTTGTGATTTAAAATATCTTATATCTTAGACATGTGCTACCGGCTATATTTTGAGCACGGTGACCTGGCAACCTATCTTGTAGAGTGTTTTTATATAAGAATATAATTGGGTTGTCAGATGTATGAGTGCCTATTTTTCTTTGAGGTTGCTCAACTTTACTATGCTGCCTTTTTGCATAGAGTAATTGCTGTAGTTCAAACACTTGGAACATAATTTTGATTAACTAATAGGTTGGGAATATCTTCGGCCTATTTTAAATTGTTAAACAGTCCATATCAATTTGAAAAATTCGATATTAATATTGTTTAATTTTGAATTATATTTAATAAATACTTCGCCAAATACATCAAGATGGAGAAACATACAGTTCTATTCCAGCTGACCTGGTGATCTACAGCCCGTGTTTCACGGCCAGAAGAGGGCATTTTCCATTCTCAATGAACAACTTAATGGCTTAGCCATGTGATTATATCTGACGGTTATCTTAGTCCGAAATTAGAATATAAAAAAATGAAGAATGTCAGCTATGCTACTTGTGATAAAAACGTTTTCTTCCCGAGATATTTCAGATCGAACTGCTTCTTACTTCGCTATCCTTACTCATTTATTATAATCCCGCGTTTCAAATCCCATTCGCTCTCTATCAATGAATATTATATCAGCTTTTGCCTATATATTCTAAGAGATATAAAACATAGTTACTTTCTCCTTTTACTTCAATTTTACTGCATAATTTCGATATCCCAGTCTGCCACATGTATGATTTGGGGAATACGCATTTTTACAAAGGTTAACATATTATGGCACCACGCAGGATCCGAAAAGTAGGTACAAATCGTGCATGTAAATGCATTTTCCTTCTTGCGGACAATACTGTGACTGTTTTGCTGACCATGTTAAATTTTAGCTTTAATTACTCAATCGTGAATTCAGTAAATATTAAGTATCGTAAACCCTCGACCCCTAAACCCTCTTTGCACTGTATTTAGTTTTACTATTATATTCTTCTCATTTTTAATTATTTCATAATATCAGCCTTAATTCTTACTGATTTTCAGCATTTATTGTTATATTGTACTCTATTTCATGAATATCAATTTCTGTCAAATAAGCCACAATTGGTTACGGATAAATTCTTGCATATTATCATTCACTCTGTCCAACTTAAAGGTTGTGTTGAACAATTACTGTTAATACTAAGAGATGACCCTGAACTTGGTACGAAGATAATCGAGGATGTATTCATGATTAGAACTCATAATTTTACAACTTGTGAAAGATAAAAGTTATCAAACATAACAAGTGAATTTGAGAGCACGCTGAACGATAAAGTAATGGAGTAAAGGGAATGAAGCAATAAAAGAGACAGAAAGATAAGCGACACATGGATGGAGCTATAGGAGAGGTTTTAGTGCTGTAGGGGGAAGTTGAGGAAGGGAGTGTGAGATTATTACGAGGAGTAGTGCCGGAGGGGTCTGGGAATGAGTGAGTGACCAAGTCTGGATTCGAGAAAAAGTGACTTCCTGTTCCCGAGCAGGAGGCAAGGTTCCCCTTCCCTCCAACAGAGGGTGCCCGGGAGGATGAGAATGTGGAACCCCATTCATTTTTTATGCCGCCCGCCAGGGCACGCCTCCTCCATTTCATGACCTCCATTTTCCCCACCCACCCCGTTTTCCCATCCCTCGACCCACGACCCGTGGGATGAAATGCCACGGACGTGTAGGGACGGCCAGGGGAGGGTGGAGGCGAGAGAGGTCGGAGGCCACACCCCCTACCACCGCCCCGGTCTTCGGAACACACACGCACACACTAGGGTAAAACCAAACCCTGGCGGCGGACGTCGCTTTAAAAATTACTTTCTCTTCGTGTCGACGGACCGGGCGAAGACAGCGGGTTAGAAGATGAATGGAAGATAATCTTCTGCGGGGTCCGTGCTTGGTGGGGTGAGGGGTTGGAGGAACGGGAGATAGATATGTGAGGAGTTGCTCGGGATATCCCGGGGGGTGTGCTTTATATTATAATGGACGGCCTTAGGTGTTTTGGATTCTGCGAGCGTGGAGAAGGATTCTTGTTGGATTATTCTGCTCTCTTAGAAGATTACTTTTCCAGCCTCAATGCTATTAGACATCGTTATTTGAAGGTTTTGTCGGTACAAACTTAATGCACAATAAATTTCAAGCATACACAATTGCTTACAATTGAATTATTATCCATTTAGTTATTAAGGGAAAAGTTCGGGTTTCATCTCTATTGCATCAGCTCTCATAACTACCCCACAAATGCAAAGGAGAGGCAATTCTTTTGGGTGAGGCGTCAAAATTTATTGATTTAAAAAGATAATGAGGGTAAAATACAAAAATGACTTTTAAGTTATCATATAGACACACAGACGAAGTCCTTAGAGGAAGCAAGCACGTGAAAATTGTAGTAATTAAAATATGGGCCACTCTTGAATGATGACAAATTAAATACATGAAGTCACTTGGACAACTTTTGTTGAGTAGGTGGAGAAAGGTGTCAATAAAATACTGGCAAGAAGAAGGAAAAAAATACCTCTGTCAAAATAAATTACATTAATAATGAACTCAATATAATATCTTTGAAGGAACAATGAATGAGGAGAAATAACGACAAAGACGTTGAATGACAGAGGCAAAGATGGAAGAGATCACAGCATATACCTTTGAATGAATGACGACAATGAATTGGAGGGCTGCGACGAACCAATCGTACGGTTGATAGCTTATGAGGTAGATGTGCTCATCAATTTTTTAATAATATTTAGGGATGATAGCTTAAAACTTTTGATGAATTATTAATAAAACTGTAAACAAAATTCTATTTATTTTATTTTTATCATTGCTTGAACTAGATTCTTATGAAAATGTGAATTTTTCTGTTTGGAGATGCCCATGGAATAATTTTTTTCGTTAATTTTGGGCTTGGTTATGATTGCTATGGAATGCCATGCTTATCACTAGTAATGTTAATAATTTTCAGCGCAAAGATGTACAGCTAAAGTCGTTCACTCGTATATAATTTAATCTCAAAAGATTAACTCATCTTTGATTTTTGTCCTTTGTAATTTTTACGAAAGTGTCTGTTACTTTTACTATTTACTTCCCGACCATTTTCGTTCTATCAACAATGTATAGTATTTTATTAAGCCACTGAAAATTACCATGTCACCCATGAAATGAGGCCAATAAAGATAATATTCTTAAAAATTTCCAAGTAACTTATATTTAGATCTTTTACTTTTAAGTATAAAAACAAAAAAACCTTTTTAGCAGGGAAAACATTTCTGCCTTCAGATTATTAAGGCAAATATGTGATAGATTTAAAATTTCCTTATTTTTTTACTCGCCGCCCCTAAATATCCTCTCTTAATAACTTACAAAATGTTACAAATACGTTTATAGTTGTAGCCTACATTAATGTTTAGTGAGTAACTGCAAAGTTACTGTAATTTTGGTTTCCTATGTGAATAATGTTATAGCTTTTAAGACGTGTGCCTGCGCATATAAAGTTAGGAGTCATAGAGTTAACAACAAAATCTACTCTGGCGGGTGCTGAACATACTTTATTTTCCATCTTTACAGCGAGGGAAGAAGTGCCTCCCTTTTTTTCAAGATTTTCTATCAACCAAGATCCAAGATATCCTTTACCGTTGAAATGTAAATAAATCTAATAGAGAGTCACCCGCTCACATTATTTAAAGGAACGTGCACTTTAAAATCCCCGCATTGAATGGGATTCGTCCTTTGTGTGTCCATCAAGGGAAAAGAAGCTGGCCCGAAACCATTCAAGGTGCTTTATAAATTGGGCCGTATCATTCTTATTTACTGCAAGGCATATTTCTTCGTTCCGCTTGGTGAAAGGGGTCTGGAATGAGCGCGAGGGAAAGAGGGAGGGAGAGGATGAATGAGAGAGACAGAGTGAGAGAGAGGAAGAAGGTAGGGGCAGACGTCGCTTTCAACGACACAGTCTGCGATGAAAAATAAATAAATAAAAAGCATTGCGCCGCGAAGCAACTTATTTTCTCTCGCTCCAGCTTCTTCGCTACCGCTGTCTACAACACTTCGCCAGAGCAACCCCAAAGTTGAAATCCTTCCAGGACGTATCCATGTCAGATCTTTTACTCTCTCTCCATCTTTTCGCTTTTTCCATAATTTCAACCCAATACCTATCTTGTTCCTGAAGATATCTCTTAGTTGACATCATTATTTACAAACGAGAACCGGTCAGTCCTATGACTTGGCAGCTTCCCTCAAATCTACCCCGTTTTCTTTTTATTTATATTTAATACCTTATTAGGGCCTTGTGCTGACATCTTCCATCACTACTGCTGTTAACAGTAACATATTTTAAGGGGTTTTTTCGATACAGCCTTAAAAAATATTTATTTTAGATAATTGTGCTTGTTTTCTATCATAATTTTAAATATTACGATAATTCTTTCTACTTTGATTAATTTATGTATTAATTATTGTTTAGGGAATTATTTCTAGTGAAAATTATTGATATCATACATTAAATGTTTCAGTCAAAATTCAACAGATTAACATTATTCCTATTTTCATTCATTTTGGATGAGGTTTGCATAAATGCCGACGTGTCTTGGGAGGCTTGCATGCTTGGATTCAAATGAGAGAGGCCATCATTGTTATTTTTGCCTTTGCATACCAAAGATTAATTCATTTATCCATTCAAAAGGTCATTTATTTAATAGTGACTATGTTTATTTATTTTATAAACTTGACTTTCCATATTTCCACTGTTTTCTATTTTATATTCTCTCCATTTACTTCTTTTCTTATTGAATCAAATATTTAGTCTGTTTTCTTCCCCAAAGCATTTATCTGTTGCGTTGAAAATACGATTGATAAAATCAGAAAATATATTTCTTTTGTGCTTCTATACTTATTTTTTCTATAAATGAATTCCACTGCATTGCCGCTGTAATGAATTTTGCGACGGAAAGGTATACCTCCTTTTTTCACTACTGGTGGTGGAACTTGAATAAAAAAGGACCTAAGGAAAATTGTGACAGATGCCTCATATGAGGCGTTTGGGAATATAAATGACTCGCGGACGAGATAAGGACGCTAGTAATTCTCGCGGCTTAGTCGCCAACATTAATAATATTCAAGTCACGGCAGCGGAGTTTCTCGCTCCCTTTTTCATGTTTTTTTTTATCTTTCTTTCTCATATTTTTCTTCCATGGTCTATCCATGCTATCCTATATTCTTCAGTCTCGGGGAACTTCCCTCCCCTACCGTGCATTCCCTATCCCAATGTGACCCTTGTTTTTATTCCCCTTCGAGGGGATCTGGGAAATAAAATAAAACAAACAGGTCCCATTTTTGAGGAACACGGCGCGAAGAGGAGATACAACATTCCCCGACATCCCCATTCGCTATTTTGTGCATCGCCATGACAATTTTACGATTTCACGTATTCCCTTTCGACATTTATCTATGAGTGGTATTGGCATGATTTATGGGGGACGAGGTTGTTTGGTGCCCCCCTATGCTTTGTTGCTACGTTCCACTTTCTGTTATCCATTCTCCTATTTCAAAAGGAACTCTTCGTTGGTCTTTGGAAATTTTACAAGCTCTTTATGCTAAATATTTGTCAAATAAAGTTAATCTAAGTCAGCACAATATCCCCACAGGTTGGTACATCGACGCATGAAATGGGGTATCAGAGCACCCGTAGGATACAATAAGATTAGTCACTAAATTGAAGTCTGGTATTTATTTTTATCAATTACGTGCAATTTTGCAAGTCTCTTCTAGTAGAGACCTTTCGATGAGGTATGAGACTTTTTTATTTCATAGAAATACGTAAAAACGTACGATTGGCATCTGTTTTTATTTAGCTTTTTTGTTTATAGTTTACAGAACGACACACTTTAGGTTATTAAGTAACTGTAGGACGCCTTTAATCTTTCAATGCAGCTATTGACGATCAAGAACTCTTTTCTTCAGTTATTACAATTTATTAATGAATTATTTCAAGTATGATCCCAACTTCTGGTACATTCGTTCTGATTAATTTGACTGTTAGGTACATTAGTCTTGTTAAAAGATAAAGTTGACAATATCAGGGGTTCAAATGTCCTTGTTTTTAGGTTCAACTGCTTAGGTAGGAAATGCATACGGCTTTACGTAAGAATGCTCGTAGATAGCTAGAAATATAAGGTCTTTCCAAAGGTAGTATGATTTTTTTTCCCGGATAGAAGAACGGACGGGCGGCGGTTTCTCTGGCAGGTTTTGGGGAAAGAGATCTCAGGGAAGGCTGGAGAATGGTGGTAGTTGGCTCCCAGACTTTGCGGTGTGGTGACCGTTCGTTTGCAAAACTTCAACAAGGTAACCTCGTTACGGTCTATCATGAACCGGTTATTGGAACAGTGCCACGCCATCAAATTTTCCGTAAAACTAACCAAAGCCGGGAGAGACTCATGGCATGCTCAAGGCAGCTTATGGTGATAACCCTACGGGAAGATCGAGAGTTTTGGAGAGGCACAAGTTTTTTCGGGAGGATGGAGAAGAGGTTGAAGACGCCGAACGTTCAGTACACTCTTCAATCTCAAAAACTGACGAAAATATTGCAAAAATTTAAGCTTTTTGGGACAGCGATCGCTTATTAAGGGTCCAAATAGTTTCTGATGAACTCTGTATCCCTAAAAGTGAGGTGTATTGATTTATAACCGAAAACATGGGCATGAGAAAGATGTGGGCGAAGTTGGTGCCAAGAGTTCTCTTGGTCGGTCAAAAGGAAACACGCATGCGGATCGGCCAAGATCTTCTTAGCCATGCAAGTGAGGATCCAAATTTTTTAGACAATACCCCACCAGGCTCTTCCCCCTCCCCTTGTTTCAAATCGGTACTGATTGGACGTTACCACGGCTTGGTGATAGCGTTACAACTGGCCGCGACGAGGGAGCTAAGCAGCTTTCCGGGCTCCAACTGCAGGAGGGCTCCCTTCTAATCACACTCTCAAACATCCCACAGAAAATGAAATTGATCTGAATCCACGTTGATGGATATTTTAATGAAAAATATCTAATATCTTTTAACATGCAGCCTTAGAGAATTTTCTGCCAGCTGTAAGGAATTATTAGTCCTAAAATAAGTGTAACAAAGCTCTTAAGAGTTGATATATCTCTTTATTTGTTTTCCTGAGGTGTATCGGGCACAAAAATACTACGGCACAAAGGTCACTCTTGGTAAATTAAATTTGTATTCAGGGCCACGCTTATGAATCAACTAACGGGATGGTGTACAACACTTCAGATGTCATGATATGATATGATCACACTCAAAAGCGCATAGGCGGCCGGATTAACTCGTCTTTTCTCACGGGTAGGCTCACACCTAGAAGTGCTTACGAAACCTGCACCTCTTTGCAGCCAAGGTCTCTCTAACCCCTAGGATAAGGTAAAATGACCCTTATTTCTGAATTTTACCCATAGGTCTGATTAAAATAGTAAATAATTATTTTTTTAAAAAGTGTTGAAAACAAAAATTGAAAGTGAGGGGCTTGAACTCGAGTTAAATTCTGGTCGAGCGTACAAACCATTTACAAAAACCTGTCATTCATCTTAGACGTTATATGTTAGGTAAAAGCATACCAAAAAGATACCCCCTTTTAAAATGATCCTGCAGCATGTACTGAGATAACTAGAAGAATAAAATCAAACGATATCAGTTATTAAAGTTTGCATAAAACATCAATTCAGCATAAATCAATTGTATCCAATAAATTTAGAATCCACTCAAAAAATGCATTGAGTTTTTATTCATAGCGCTTTCACTAAACAAGCAAAAATTCCAAAATAATTGGCGTTGAATTTATTCGAAGAGTGTTGGAAAGCTGATGAAAAATTCTAAGAGAAATACCACCTTTTGCTCGTTAGACCTCATTTAGAATATGTTGCTAGTAAATGGAGTATGGATCCTCATGAAGTTGGATTGATTGCCTAATGGGATCACGTACAGGGTAGAGAAGCTAGATGTGTTAAACGTTGTTATGACAAACTGAGTAGCATATCAAAATTATTACTCGATTTAGGTTGGCAAATACGGAGCGAAGAATAAATTACATATTCAATCTCTTGCATAAATTGGATGTATGCCTCTTTAGCAGTGATGTTATAAGTGCATTATAACCCCCATCATACTAGGGTAGGAGAGATCATCTCAAAAAATTAGAGAGGTTAAGTGTAGAACAGAAAGATTTCAAATGCCATTTTCCCACGAACGATAAGGGATCAGAATAAAATAACGTTTGTCCGACCGCGCTAGAAGGTAAAGATGTTTGAGGCAAGGGTAGTCTGGTGTGTAATCACCTCTTTCCACACACCCTAGTGGTGGCTCACAGGGTTCTAAATAAAACTAAAAACTAAAACTTAATTTCACACGTCGTTTCGCTAAGTGTTGGATGGCCTATATCATCGCCTATCAACCGAACGGATTTCGGGATTATAACAGTGATTTTATAACACCCACACATTGTGAATATCGGGATAAATTTGTTATTGCAAATCAATCACATTTCTCTTTTTTGATGATAATAAAATGTCACCTTGAGTATTTTTCTCTTTATACTGCCTTATAATCTTGCTAAAAAACTTTCGAAAGATTTAATACTATTTTGTTTCATACATGTACGTAAATGATTTAATTGTATATTTAAAATGGAATTTAGAAAAAGTTAGCGAAAATTTAACTGTATTTCGACTGAAAATGTTAAAAGTCATATCGTAAAAACGTTTGAATGAAAAGTCACGCTGAATGAAAAATTTTAAGTATCTCAATCTTCATAATTGACAACTTAAGCCAATCAATGGTCTTGTAAAATTGTAACCATACTACTACTAGAAACGTATTTTATCACTTCACTTGACCATTCCATTCCCGCCCATATTAAATCATCGCATCACTCTCACTCGTAGTGAAGCACTTAAATGGTAATTCATACAATGTAATACGGAGAATATTTTGTACACAGTCAGAAGGTTGCGGAGGAAAGTATGACGACTTTAAAATAGGGTTTCTTATCAACTCGACAGAAACAGTAGTATCCTTCCTGTAGTCTGAGAGGAGGCTGAAAAAATACTACATGCATTTGTGGATGGTCTTGTGGCAAAAAAATCCAACACAACGTTTGGCATAATTAGAGTCAATATTGTAAATTCAAGATTTTGTGCTTTTCTTTGACAAAAGTTTCCAATATAAATATACTGCTTTTGACAAATTGGAACTCGTATCCGTATTTTCTCTTAAAAAGGCGACCTTTAAATCGGCAGGTGTTAGCTTTAAGTGCATAATGACTTGTATGTCCTAATTATGGAATATAAAAGAAATTTCATCATGTGTAATTCAAGCCATGTCCAGAAATATATTAATTTGAAGGTTTTAGGCCATAACAATTACCTTTATGTAGTCATATACTCGTACATATTAATATATTAATATAATATTTTTTACCGAATAATGATGAAATACTCGGTTTAATTTTGGAAGAATAATAAACATTTAGATGCTCTTCATTACTTAAAGTTTTTCTAGGTATATCCTGTACAAGGTGTCACTCCGGGATTGACAAACGTGTCATCAAATTAAGAAATTATATCTTCATGGGGGTAATAATAACTAATATTTTAAAATATGCATGCATAACAAATATCTTTATCGTATTATTCAGTTGATTAATTATGATATAAAAATGCTATTAAATTAAGTTATAATACTGACATACACACCAATATGCTTCAGATATTTGAAATCTTTTGACTTAGGGTATGATGGCAAATTTTGAATCAAGTTTTAATACATGACAGATGCTCATTAATGTTGAATATTGGGATTAGGTGAGTTCATAAATTCACCGAATACTGATACCGTGTGCCTTCGTCACTTTGAAAAATAGCACGTCGTAAATGACTCACCGTTTAAAAAAGTTTCACCGTGGAAGGGCTTGGGCGAGTGGGTGAAAAATGGGTGCACAAGCAGACATCCTGTCAATCGTAGACCTAAGCCAGCACAGTAACACTGCCTATCGCTTCCAAATCCCGTCCAACTCCACTTCAACTCACTTTCGGCTCTACCTCGCGACTGCGGTCTCCCATTGAAACCCAGCTTCCCTTCAACCTCTCTCTTTGCCGCACTCCTGGCCTCGCAACCCCCTTACAGCTTCGCTCCTCACTCCAGCGCCCTACCACCGTCTCGCCCCACGTCGCACCATGCGCTTTAACGGAGTATGGCCCGGGGGAAAAGTGGTCGTTTTCCCGGATGACGGAATGAAATTTCGCGTTCGGTTGGATGGATTCAGCAAGGGCGGGGAGAGATGGCTTGTGGGCGGAGAGGGAATGTTTCTGGGGGGTGTAGGGGAGCTGAAGTCAGAAGATATGCGGGGAGTTTAAGGTGGATGGCGGAGGGGCTGAGGGAGGGATGGAGTTGAGGTAGGCGAAAGGATTTTTGGTCGAGCGGTGAAGGGAATAGGGAGGTTTGGGAGAAGGGTTCCTGAGGACCAAGGAACGTAGTAGGGGTGCAAGGAAGTGGATATTCGGTGCCCGTGGGCACAACTGTGGTGCAGTGCCCGAAACTCTAAATGACTGTGGTTAATGGGATGTTTCTCCTTCAGGCTGCGGACTTATTCGAGGATGGAGAGCGTTCTTATTATTATTATCATTACCATTTTCTCTCTTGAGGATGAGGCCAAGCGGAAAAATAAACGGCATGGATATGAATTCATAGGTTGAGAGATGGCGCGAAAGGATAGCATATTTTTTTCGGTGATGCAAAAAGAAATTCATTCTATTGACTAGACAGGAGCGGTGGTGTGAGTTCGAATACCTCTTGAATGAAAACACGGAAATTTGAATGAACCTGAAGTTTCATTACTTCTTACCAACTTGCTTTTAGTATTTGTAGTTTTAAGGGTAACTGACTGACTCACATAATGATGGAAGAAACTCCGCAGGAATTTTTTAATGAGACTAACTCCGTGGTATTTCAACATAGGGAACATCTTCTGTCAAAGCCAGTTTTTGATGATTCATTTAATTGAAGCCATACTTTTCCATGTGACTAAATCCGTCGAATTGGTTCTTTTTTCAGGATTATTTCTTCATGTGTCTTTTTTATTTTATCCACTAAAGCTCTAATTTAATATCCACTGAAAAATGAAAACAATGAAATTCTAATAGAACTCAAATGATTTGCATAATATTTATCACTGTTTTTTATTTCCAATAATTTGCTTCTATTGCGGGGAGTCTTATATTAAATATTGAATATGGCAGACTTTAAATAATGAGCAGTCAACTTTTACGTATTTTAATTGATATTCTTTTCATCAAGAAAAAATTGTCCATAACGAATACCTACTCTGCCACACTAACTGTTTAACACACATGCATGTTTTCGTTAACTTGGTTATTGTATAGTGACCTATTCTCTGATGCCACTCCTCAGTTATTCAAAACCTAATTATTTCTGTTGTGATTAATTAAAAGCAGTCGTAAGTAACGCCTAGTTTTGATGTACATGTTTTCATTTGAGTAGGCGTTTATGCAATGCCGTTTTTCCTCGGGACAGCCTATCCGTTATTTCTAGGTTAAGTCTGTTTTCAATTTAATCTATCTGATGCATAAAAAACACTTTCTAGCAATTATTCCATTTTTATTTACAGCAACAGCAGGCATATATCTTTATGAATAGCTAGGAATTTTTCGCAAGAGCCACCCTATCATTACTAGAAAATCATTTAGCTCTTATTTTTATGTTTTATTTTAATTTCCAATAATTTGTTAGTAGAGATCCAAGTAATTTTTTCTTTCTGGGAAGGCTCTCAGTCTGCATAGTGCGCAATGGAGTTTTGCGTTGAATTTGTGAAGGTGTATGTTACTAACACAGTATGATTGCGGGACTTGACAGGCATGCATTAGGCTCCATTTTGACTTTTTGATCCCGGGAACTCCGTAGCTTGTTTAAATGCTCATTCACTTAAAAACTATTGAATTGTGTGTAGCCTAATACAAATGAGAATTAAAGGATGACGTTCATGAATAAATATTAATCCTATGCTTCGTAGAAATGGAGTAGGAAGTGTAATACTAAGTGAAATTTCAAAAATTTCCATCCACCTGCGCAAAAGAGTACCAAATCGAAATGGCATTTAGTCAAAATTCCGCAATGTCCATTTTTTAGCATTAACGAAACATCATCTCCTTTCATCCATGGAGAAATTTTATCATTCCATTTCTGAGATGTACGTAGTACTAACCTCCCCATTCCATATTCTGTACGGAAATACCTCTCAGCTCTCTGAAAATATCCAATCATGACTCCAGTCTTCGTATTTCTCCCCCACTTTAACCTCTCCTTTTTGCTCTATTCACCCTCCTCCATCACATAACCTATTCCTTCCTCTTACGACTGTTTCCCATTACCTATTCCTTCATCCTCTCCCCCTTGCTTTGCCAACTCTCTCCGATGCTCTCCCACTCCAAAAATTTCCCCTTCTACGGCTCATCGATGACAGGGCCCGGGGTGACTCAATTTTGAATCGGTTATTGCCAGAAAATGAACAGCAGAAGAGAGTTGTGAGAAGAGGAGGATGTTTTTGCGGGGGGAAGGGCAAGAGGAGTTGATAGGGGAGGCGGGGGGTTATGGAACCGTTAGAAAAGAGGATGTTCTAGGACACATGCGTCTGATGATGATTCAGCTATTGGGAATTAGGGAGAACCCTCTCAGGGCAGATTTTGATTTACTTCCACTCATTCCCTCCATCCTCGGCGTTGCTTAAGAGTTCACCAATGCGCGTTACAACCGGGCCGAACTCCGGCACCGCCTGAGTATTATTCAGGAGCATTTCGCCCTCATTTCTCATATCGCTCTTTCCTTTCATTTTATCCTCTGCCATCTTTCCCCTATCACGTTCTTTTTCCAAACCATCGTTGATGCCATCTAAGTAAATATTGACAAATATTTTTCTGTTACGAGGGTTCGTTAGTACTCAAAATCAATTTTTTTAATCAATGAATGACGGTATCTTGGAAGTTGGTTCACATGTTTTATTTTCAGATAAATCGATGATTGATACAATAACATTGGATTTAATAAATTTTTACTTTACTAAATATTTTCAGGTAACGCCAGTTATCCAGAGATCGAGATAAAATGATGGTAAAGGTTGTTCCAAATTTTCTTTTTATTAACCTCGTGGCGTTTATATAGGACAAACATAAGCCTTCATCCTAATGCGGTCCTTAACTTGACTCTACGTCCTTAATTTGGTCTAATTGAACGCGATTATTGCAGATTTTTGACGAGTTGAATTATTTTCTCCTGCAATCGATGCACTTGCTGGTGTAAATGCCTTTAACACGAGGGGAAACTGCCTAGGTTTCTTTGGTTGGAGTTTTGTCAGCAGTTGAAGTCGTGAAGTAGAGATTTACGAGTGTTTATAATATTATTTACATGGCATCGCCATCCTTTCTAATACCTTAAGGTACAAAGCAAGGCAATGCTAGAGAGATTCGAAGTGGAGAAAATGTGAACATTATCTTCCTGCTCCCGTTAGGATGCTTAGGTTATTAAAATGCAGTCTACTTTTCTACAGGAATACGGATCATTCTTTTCAATTGTCCTATTTAATGAAGTCTTGTGTCAAGATTGACACACATGCGGGAGGACATATGCGTAAGTAACGGATGAACATCTTTTTCATTAGTGTCATTTTGCCCTCTAATCTGTGAGTTCATATAATTCGTTAGCTGTCATAAAAATATTGCAAAACTCTCATTTTTGTTTTAACCCTCCAAAATTGCCATTTTTATCATAAAGCCTCATACCTGAAATCAAATTTCACCCAGTGATAAAGTTGCACTAATAATCACGTGCTGGGAATGCACAAAGAGTTACATAAAATGACATGATATCATATCAGTTTTTATTCATGAATTCTAGTCAATTTTAATCGAAGAAAATATAATGAGACCTCTTAGGTTAAATACAGCTGTTATGCATTTATAGTTATATTACATAATATTCAAATCTGCTTATACAGATTAAACGTTTTCCAAAGTTTTTTTAACACAATCACTATTATTATGCCCTATCCTCAATAATCATGTACTTACAACTTGAAATAACGGAGGAAATTGGATGGACGTGTAGCAATAAAATTGATTCCGTAAAGCCATGACAATTCGGGCTCTAGTGGGGAACAATATATGTAAGAAACATTTTCGAGATCCCTATTATCCCTTGGAAAAAACAGCGACGGAACATTTTGGACGATATCAGCCTTGTCAATGAAAAATAAGGAAAAAATCCGCATTGAAGCACCTCCCTCTGACGATATTGTGAATCACTATTAACTGCCAACAGCCATTCGGGGTGAAATTGATTTCAGATATTCATGTAGGAGTAAACAATTAAATGAAAAATTAAAAAAAATCCGTCCTTGACTTGAAAAGATCATCGGATTTTTTTGCAAAACAAATTAAGGTATGTTTTTGGGAAGCGGTGCAAAAAAAATTCCGATGGAATGACTCCACTTCGCCCAATATATCACGTCCTCTTATTCTCTTCCTCCCTTTATCTATCCCTTCGTCTCTGCCGCTGCCTTTTTCCCCCGACTGCGGTTCTTCTCCTCTAACTATTCTTTTCCCCTCCCTCCGAATCCGATGCAATATGAAATGCCTCCGCAAAACCCTTTGGTCTGCTTCCTTTGAGTCCACCCCGATAAATACTGTACCGCACACTGCCTATGACATGGCTGACAACGGAACCTCCCTTCTTCCTCATCGTCTTCCTCCTCGAGCCCCTGCTTCTCGTGAAAACGCCCTCCACAAATAGCATTCTTCTCTCTCTCAATCCCTCCCCTAGCTCGAATGAAAGGGTGACCATGTAGGCCAAGCTCTATGTACAGGCTCCTGATAGGCCAAGGGGCCAGAGGGCTCGATTCGTCCGGATGACATCTGGTTTTCACCATCACCAATGGCGTAGGAGTGTGGGCGAAAATATATTGCGTACCCTCTCGGAAAGGTTTTGTAGCCTGGATCTGGGATAACGTTCAAAAGATGGACTATTTGAGAAGAGGTCACACCAAGGTTCAAATCCTTGTACAGCTAACGTTTACGTATTTAATCTGGCAGAAATAAAAACGCAATTATTTCCATTCATGCTGGGAAAGATCATCCTGATTATGATTTGCATAACGATATTTTTAATTGAGATTAAATTAAGTTTACTTGACCGAGAAAGAATTTCTTTACTTTTTTCTAGATTGATTGATTAATGTAAAACATTAACGATCCGAAGATCTGGGATTAGTATATTTTTAAAGGTGTTGGTTATTTATATAAAAAACGGAGGACGATATTTTTGATATATTATTTTGAAAAAGATATACGCAAATGATAGTTGTTGTTTAAAATTCAGACTTGACTGCTAAAGCTAAAGAGTAATAATAATTGGGTTGAGATTATTCACAAAAAACTAAGTTGGTAAACGTTGTCTTTGCGAATTTCATTAATTCATTATGGTTTAGGACAAGAGTGGAGAAAACTAATAAATAAAGTTTGTGTTAATTTGAGGTTTGTTGTAAAACTTTATTTTAAGCTGCTAATAATATTAATGCGGAAGATTGTTTTTTCGAAAAACCTACTCCCTTTTCCATCGTATCTTGAAGCACTCTTATTTACTCAGTTCGTGGTACCGATTGGTTAGTTCTAATTTATGAAATCAAGTAATAACTTATTATTTCAAAGTTTTTTTGCAAGATTGTACAAAGGTCTTGGAATAATTTCAATTTTAATAAAAAAAGTAACTTCTCACATTGCTCATTTAGTCGAAATTTCTCTACGTAACACGTACATGTATTATCCATTTTATCAACTTCAAAAAAATTTTCATCGTTGAAATATACAACAGATCAAAATGGTGAAATATTATTAATTGTATTGGTCTTATTACCTTTTGTATTTTCTGCTGGAAAGACATATAAAAAAATAAATAAGAAAAGCTGGCTATTTAGATTTACTAACATTTAATAAAAGTATCATTCCTTAGGAAAGGAATATTAATTTACATTTCTCGCAGAAGATTATTATGGAACTATTAGTAATATATAATTGATAGAGGGTATTTACAACTGATATTTTTTATCGCCATGTGTATATGAAAGCCATTTTCTGAACACACTTCAACGACGATAATAGGATTACATTTTTGACCGACGGTAATACCCCTTAAACCAAGCATGTCTGCATCAAACTTTTATCTTTAATGAATAAAACCTATCACCTTTCTCGATGCAATCAAGCTTAGCGGAAGAATTAACGCATTGAAAAGGTTTTAACGAGATTTGTTCAACCTTGAACTATAGAGAATTAATCGCAAAATGTGGATTAACGGAAATCGAAGAAAATATGAAAACCGGTAATATTTCGTAGAGGGAAAAGTGGCTAGTTTTGCATGTCAAAATATGATTTTCAAATGCAGGAATATGTACCAAAATATTGAAATATAGTCTATTCTGTCAAACTATTTTGTAGGCAAAAGTAGTATTTTTATTGGAACTCCAAGCAAAATTTTATTTATTCTTCTTGAAGGTTTTAAATATCGTTCAGGCATATCATCATCTTCACCAAAGGGCTCAATAAAGTCTCTTGGATCACACGAAATGCTCTCGTAAGGATTATTGTGGCCTAAAGGCTTCAGAGTAACCCATTCGCTTTGTAGAATTTTATTGATGCGAGAGTCCGGGTAATATTAAAAGTAAAATATTTAACTGTACATCCAAAAATTTTAATTTTAACACGATACTTTAGTGAAAGCAGCATAACATCGAATCACGTAAAAGACTCATTTTACAGTCGTTATAACTCATATTTTTCCAGCTATTATTGAATAATTTATACAGCATAATGTAGTAACTTGAAATAAGCATGAATTGTTGACTTTAAATCAAACATGGTAAACGTATTGCATTATATTAATTTAATAAGTATTTGATGCATTTCTGTATTGCGTGAATACCTTCACGGTAGTGGCAGAATATGTATGCAACTTCATAACAACCAGAAATTTTTATCAGCCACTTCATTTTAATTCAATTGATTATAGAGCTACATTGTCGTAATAAAATAGGTTTTGATTACTCTTCAATGTTTGCAGTTCTACCGCTTAAATATACAATGGAATATCGCCAAAACTTTGAGCCTTCTTTATTGACCATACATGAATATTACTCCATTCTCACAACATTCATCCACATAATGGAAAGGAAAAATCAATTCATTAAAACTAATTTTACTTAAATATAATCCAATGTTGTAAAATGTATATTAAAGGATTATGGATTATATTGTGTGAGGCGGAAACTAGGACGGTTTAGTGGTGGGTTTATTATAAGGTGTTCATAAGTTACCTATCAAAATGCATCCACCCTCCGGCATCCTCTGAATACACACTTCACCCCTCCTTGGTTTTCTCCCAAAAGCCATTTACCCTCCGGATAATATTCCCGTGCTCAATTTGATTACATAAATGTATGCCTAATTCCTTTTTTATTTAATTCAAAAAATATTCAAAACTCCGCACTATTTATAGTTGATTCTGTACGCCCCATTCTTTACAATACTCGATTATAAGCTATATCGAAATCGACTTTAAGAGAAGGTTTTTTTACATAACCCCATCATTTTGTAATGGGTTTCTTGGTATCATAATGAAGACTTCAAGCCAACTTCAGAACTTGTAAAATACTAAGCGTAGAAAGTGGAATTGTACCGAGATCTATATCTCTTATTAAATTTTAATTATAGAATAACTGATTGAGAATTTAAGGCGATATGTTTTACATGTGCATTAATATTCAACCTAAAAATTAGGTGAACCCAACATAATGACGCCCCTTCTTGGTTAATAGAGAGCAATTTACGTAGAACATGAGAGACTTCTGACCATCTTCTTTGACGAGAAGGCATTTTTCATCCATTAAAAAGTTCAGGGCTATGGCAAAAGAGAATAGATAGCCTTCACGAGAAATAAGGAAGGAAAGATAAAAATATGCGTATGTTAAGTATATGACCGTCCCTCCTTGATAAGCGATCGTCTTTAACTTCCAAATATTAAATGAAACTCTGGAAGAAATAGTTTCGAGATGATATTTTTTTCTCTCAATGGTAATCTTGAGGGTGGGTGATGAAAGTGATTGATGCGAAATGATTCATTCTTGGTTTTCGACGGTCCAATGCGAATGGGAAATGGGATTTTGATTTCCACGCTATTGGTAGAAAGGGCAAGAGACTGCCTCATCCTTATAAGGAGGCTTGCTATTACCCTATTCCAATGCACATAATACTATGAATAATTCTAAAATAATTGGAATTAAAAAAATAAAAATACTAGCGGCTCCGCCGGACTAATTTATCCGTTCAGCTGTAACTGGATTGAATTCGCATTACAGGCCTATTTCTATGAGGGGAAATAATTTCAAGACAATTTCTTTGTCACGGTGTCGTCTGTGAGCACGCGACTTTGTAGATGCTTTGGACAAATGCGATATTTCCTGTTTCCTATGGATTCCTCCAGGCATTTCCATCTCCTCCTACCATGCTTTGGCACTTACTCATTTGTTTTCCTTTCTTTTCATTTCACCTTTTCCATCATTCTTCAAACTCACATTTTATAAGATTCCAATCTCTGTTTTTCTTTTTGCTTCAATGACCACGTTCCCACGCCATACAAAAAGAAAAGAAAAAATTCACAAAATATAATATAACTAAAAGTTAAAAAATACCTGATTTTTTATGTTACATGGTTAGTGTGCAGTTACTAATGCCGCATACCTTATCAATGATGTGAAATTAATCTGTTGATGGATGGAAGCTAAGGGTTTCCAGCGATGCCAAACGGAACCGAAAGCAGGCCCACCGGTTAGGAGCTCAGAAGTCTATTCACGAGACTACTGAGCACAGAACTTAAGAAATTATTATAATCCAACAATTTTCTCCTCAAGGCATGGGATCGTTGCCACTAAAATTATAAAATTGGAGCCAATTGACTAATGATGTAATTATATTGAGAATTTATTAGCAAACTCGAATGTTAGGAAAGAATCTCGATAGTATTTAAACTTATAAAATCGAGAAATACATCATTCGAGAAGAATTTGACACCAATGGTATGATTGTATTTTAAATTTTAGGAAATTTTTAAACCATATACACAGTTCTAACCTTTGGTCTGTTTTATCGCCAAGTTATCAACCAGAGATATGAATCGCCGACATAAGTGACATAACCTTCTCCATGGACTACAAAATAACGTTGTGAGAGGGCATGTGCGTTTTCATGACCCCTTAAACTCTAAGCTCTAACTTACCACTGGGCATGTACCTTTAGTTAATATGGCTTGCATTATTATTTAATTTATATTATAAAATTTATTCGTAACCAAAAGCTTAAATAACCTTAATCATTTATGTGGCATGCCAAGAGTGTAATCATCTTCTGCCTTTCACCTCGCGATGATTTGTGGACACCAGGTAGATAAATGGATTTTTTCAAGAATGATGAACACTACATTCGAAAAAAACGAGATGATTCACTCTAAAAATATCTCTTAAAGAAATAGTTCAATCGAATTTTGCTGTAGCTATTAACCGGAACAAATATTCCCGGATGCCCAACTTTGAGGGACCAATTTATCCTCTATGCCCAAACTGAAATAATTTGTAATATATACCTTGTTATCTCCACATGCATAGAGGTAGTATTCCGCACGTAAAAGTATAAATAATTCAAAATAAATTAATTGCTTTAATTAATATAGCGTTATTCTGGATTAATGCCATGGTAACAAACCTTGGTGTATGCATGATGAAATTTTCTACGGTCTTCCACCGGTTCAGGGGTTCCATGTTGGCCGACGTTTCGATGCCTGACTCGTACATCGTCCTCAGGGTAGATCTACCCTGAGGACGATGCACGAGTCAGGTATGGAAACGTCGGCGAACATGGAACCCCTGAACCGGTGGAAGACCCGAGAAAACTTCATCAAGCAGATACGCCGGGAAAGCACGAGATCTTATTGGTGTATGCAATTTCGTAATTATTATGAAATAGTTTTAAGGGGTTTTGCTTTTGAATAACAATGTTTTTTTCAAAATAGTTTCTCATCATAAGCTACCAATTAAAATGTATGCATTATTATTATTATTAGTATTATAAGGTAATCTACATTATCGGTAAGTTAGGATGTTAGGTTGGGTTAAGGTAGGTTTTTGGATGGAAACGACTAATAAATAAATATCTTGTGACTCGTAACAAAACAAAATCCAGTATCCTACTCTACATCAGCCCCCCTTCATTTCTGAGTACGACCTTTCCCCCTTCATCACGTCCAACATTCCTATCCGGTTCCTGCCCTTTTCTCTTTTGCCTAACATTCTCCCCTCTATTAAGGTTTTCAGCAACCCACCATCGCTGAATACGCTCTTCATCAATTTTGCCTGCCTCCATAGGATTTCTCCCAACAAACCCCTCTCTTCACCTACCGTACCAAGTACTTCCTCATTTGTGTCCCTTTCGGTCTATTTCACCTTCTCCATTCTTTTCCACACCCTCTTTTCAAAAGCCTCCAATCTAGTTCTATCCTCCTGCTTCAACTACCACGTTTCCGCACCGTAAAATCAAATTTTTGATGAGTCTTCTCTTAACACCCTTACTCAACGCCCCTATCATCAACTCCCTCCTACTGAAAGACTCTTTGCGTAGCGCAATTCCTCTCCTTACGTCCCTACTACATTGACCAAGTTGGTCCAAAACACTTCCGAGATACGTAAACTGTTCTACCCGCTCTAGTTTTGGCCCTCCTATTTTAATGTTTAAATTGGCTATTTTATTTCTAAAAAATTGCATAACCTTTGTTTTATTAATGCTGATAAATTTATATTAGTAACACTATTGTGATTACTATTATTTTATAATTACGTTTCAAATGGGCGATTTTCCTGGTGGCAACGGTGAAGTTTGGTCATAGAACACTTACAACGAAAATTACATACATACACGAACTAGAAAAACAGATAAGAGACACAATATTCTAACATACAATGACACTTCCGCATCACACATAAAATGCCGTCTATATAACATACAAACAATATTTTAATAACTACAACGAAAGTTTATTACCCAGTGGCTGCTTTTTTCTTACTTTCTTAGGCCACCATGCGGAAACAGTACTACATCTGTACTTGTAAAAGACAAAATAGGAAAGAAAACGAGGGATTAGAAAAAGATAGAATTTGAAAGGAATTTAGAAGATATCCATAAGGGGCAAGTAGTTTGGTTTTAGAGGAACCATGAGATAGGATGTATTTTAAATGGCAATGGAGTGTTAAAACTTTCATGTCGGGGAAGTTCGTTACATAGTTTGGGTGAAAAGAGATTAAGTATACTAGACGGAATGAAGGGAGGTAGCATTTTTGCGAAATTGAAGATTTTTTCAGCTTTAGTTGTTAGGTTGTGTCTTTTCAGACGAAAGTAAAAGTGATGGGTTCATTGGATGCGCTTGGCTGGACTGGAATTCTGGAATTCTTTTAAGGAGGAAAGACAAAATTTGAATTTCAAGAGGAAACGAATTTATTTGCCCTCCATTGGGAAATTTGCAAATAATTGGCCATTGTTTTCATATGTCACATTAGGTGAAAAGGTTGAAGTTCAAATGGCCTATCTTTAACTTTTGTTACTGCCTCTCCGATATAAGGGAAAAATGTTGCATTGGTATGTGCTTACGGAAAGAATATTCTGGTGTTTGCAATATATTCTGTTATAAGTAAATTTCCAATATTTTTGTATTTCAGTAGTCTAGGTGAAAGGTTAAATGGCAACCTATTTAGAAAATATTTTCATGAATGATGCTTACATTACTTTGCAAATTATCCGTATGGGGAAAAGACGGTTCGGAAAAATCTTGTAATTTCGAGACACCCTGATGCAGATGCGAAGGAACTTTAATTATTTTGAAGTACTCTTATATTTATTTTCATGTAATTATATAACCCTACCATTCACACACACACACAGATATATATATATATATATATATATATATATATATATATATATATATATATATATATATATATATATATATATATATATATATATATATATATATATATATATATATATATATATATATATATATATATATATATATATATACATATACGAGGGTCATCCGGAAAGTAGTACCCGTTCGTGAAATAAAGACACAAAAGTAAATATTAACAAACATAAAAAATTTTATTTGAAAGAGGATACTTTAAACTACTTCTCAACATAATCTCCAAGCAAATTAAGGCATTTGTCATAACGTGTGACAAGTTTCTGTATTCCTGCTGCATAGTCCTTCGCCGCCAGCTCATTGAGATACGCGAGGGACCCATCTTGCACAAATTTTTGCATAATGCAGATGGTGTTTAACAATTTCATGAACAATTGTTCGAGAAACATTGGGAAAATGCTCACAGATGTCATCAATTGTGACGCGCCGATCGTTCCTCACGAATTCGTCAACTGAGCTCACCAGTTGGTCTGTAATGACAGACGGTCTCCCCGAACGCTCATCGTCGTGTGTGTTCCCCCTCCCCATGTTGAAGTTGCGACACCACCGCCGAACAGACGACTCGTCCATTACATTGTCTCCATACACCTCCTTTAATTGGCGATGAATATCACATGGGCGAACGTTTCTTGCATTGAGGAATTTAATCACTGCCCTCACTTCACAACTGGCGGCGTTCTCAATTTTTTTAAACATTGTAAACAATCACAGAAACAACACAGGCAATGCTAGCGTCACGCAACTTGGCTCAGAGAAGGCAGACAAGCCACTGAAGCGCACTTCATGCGGAACGAACGGGTACTACTTTCCGGATGACCCTCGTATGTATATATATATATATATATATATATATATATATATATATATATATATATATATATATATATATATAATAGAATTCATACAACATCATACAGGAAAGGAACAGTGCGTTTCGTGGCACGCATAGCCAGAAGAAAGAGATGAGCCACATTGGCCAAATACACATTCAAACACGAAATCCCGCCAAACGGCAAATAAATACTCATATATACAGAAAGAGATATAAGGAAAAGGGATAGGAACACACATAAAGGACGAACACAACAGAGGTGGGGAAGGCGGAATCGAACGGATCTCAAGAGTAAAAATATTTCCTTGACCGGGACTCGAACCTCGGATCTTTCCACTTGCCGGGCGGATGCTCTTAACCCAATTAACCCAATGAATTCTAACCCACTCACCTTTCCTCATGTGTAATGTCTATTTCTCCTTTGGTGGGTGAAACAGCCCCCTGACGCCATCTCTTGGCTAAAGAATCGGGGCGCTTGGCGACATATTAGACCCACGGATCTCAGGGTAAATTACGTTTCCTCGATAGCTCAAGTGGTTAAGAGCCCGGCAAGTGGAAAGATCTGAGGTTCGAGTCCCGGTCAATGAAATATTTTTACTCTTGTGATCCGTTCGATTCCGCCTTTCCCACCTCTATTGTGTTCGTCCTTAATGTGTGTTCCTATCCCTTTTCCTTATATCTGTTTCTGTATATATGAGTATTTATTCGCCGTTTGGCGGGATTTCGTATACTATATATATTTCGTATTACTATATATATATATATATATTTATACATATATATATATATATATATATATATATATATATATATATATATATATATATATATATATATATATATATATATATATATATATATATATATATATATATATATATATATATATATATCCCCTCCTGGGCTGGGCGCGCCGCTCCAGGCGCGCCCAGCCCAGGAGTCAGTACACTTATTTTCCGGACGAACCCTGTATATATATTTATATTCATATAGAAACAGATATAAGGAAAAGGGATAGGAAACACATAAAGGAAAAATACAGGAGTGATGGGGAAGGCGGAATGAAGCAGATCACGAATGCAAAAATATTTCCTCGAATATTTTTGCATTCATGATCTGCTAAGCATTTTTAAGAGTAGCTTTGCTAACCAGGGGAATGAGACGATTTTTAAAATATCTAAAATGGTTGAATTAGACATTAGACTATTAGAAATTTTGTATAATACAAACAGATTCATTCGATGCAAATAATGAAATATGGAAAATATTTTATTACGAGCTTAAGTAGTGTATATTTTAAGCTAAAATGGAAAATTTAGTTTCCTCAAGGGAATTCGGTACCTATAGAATTGGAGTTTTAAGGACTAATTGCATAATTATTAGCATTCCATGTCTATTAATTTACCGGTTGGAGAGGTTATGATACCCTGAGCGTGACTACAATGATGAAGTTGACTACGCGTTCATTTTAGAAAGAGACAGAGGAGATTTGTGAGCCATCGTTTAGGTTAAATAGCTGGCAGGTATGCTGATTATTCGTTTCTTGGTGTTTGCTCATGTTTTAAGAGATATTTAAAAGATAATATTACGCACTTATATGTGTATGACAAATTTCTGGTCGCATTTGCTTCAATGTTGGACATAATTTAATGGGATAATATGCAGTAAATTTATTCGAGGATCAATGACTAAACAACATAATTGGGATGTCATAGCTAATCGAATAACTATTGATTAAGTTTCTGATCCCGTTGCACAATTAGCGACTTTCCCTGAGAGCCCAATCGGGGTCATTTCTGTTACAAGTCCGGTGGAAAGAAGAAGAAAAAAGAAAAATTTGCCACTCAAACAACTACTTTAGATTAAGTAGTGAGATAAATGGCAAAAAAATAAAAAGCTTCTTTAGAAAATATGTTTAGGGCTATGAAATGGGTAATTACATTGAGAGGTATGCATGTACAATGACGGCTTTTGCCACAGATTTCATTTTTCGCCACAAATAAAAGGGCAAATGAATAGATAACGCAGTCGTGAGAGTAGCGCCAACAGAGGATTCACGAGGTACTATTTTAAAAAACACCCGTTAAAATTTTGTAGATAGTATTTTTTAGTTGATTCATGAATACTTGTAGTCTTTTTTGTTAGACAAGGGCTAAAAATGTTGAATAATTTTTACTTTAATTTTGTAGCTAATTTGGTAACAGCTATAATTTCTTGCAATGCCAAATTGTCTTTTACTTGGTATTTTATTTGGAGTACGAAATACAGCATTTGAGGAAGAACGGGAAAAAAACAAAAATATTTTGAAATATGCTTTAAATGAAGAGTTTACTACATGCATGGGAAAGATTTCACTTTAGAGTCTCTCCGTTGCTTCGTTAATTCGTTTTGTAAGCCACAACCAATGCTTTATGTCAACATCCTATACCCTTTTGGCTTAAACGCTTTGATCAATAAATATCATTGTTTGCATGGATAGAATGACGCTGTCGCCAAATCGCGACCACACGGCCGACACTTGCAAAAATTAATGAGGAGACCGTATTTCAATTCTGCATGTGAGCATGGAGAGGATGTGTAATTAATTAGCGTTTCACAATTGTGGTCATCCGCAACGATCGCCTACCCTGTATCAAAAGGAACGAAATAGGTCGGACGGTCATTGGAATCGAGCGCACACAAGAGGCCGCGCACATTGCCCATACTAAAACCCGTATTCCTTTGCATTCTGCTGAGGCATTCCAATTGGAAATGAATTTACATTCCTTGCATTCGCTGACAGCTCTTATGCTGCACTGTGGTATGGTCCTACCCCTTCTCTCGTTCCCTCGCCGCGTAGGCAGTTAAGCCCACTCAGAATGCTGGGAAGGAATAGCAGGAGGAGGAGGTTTTCCTCGTCTTTCTCCCTACACCGACAAGTTCCTCCCCGATCCAAATTGCTTTGGTGCTATCGAAAGGAAATGATAGTGCGCGGTCGAATGAGTACCACCCTGCGGCACTACAGCTGCGTGCACTCCGTGAATGCAGTTATGCCTTCTCGAGGTGAGGGTAGTGCTTGGGGATGCGATTTCCTCCTTTCCGCGATCCCGTGATTGCTTCACCCTCTCGCATCTACTATTTCCCTTACAAATCCTCCACGTTTTTTTCAAATCGTAAACAAAAAGTAAATATGCTTTTCACTTGGTTCATTTGTGTATAATGTACCATTGGTACGATTTAATTAATAAAAATTAAGGGTAGCAATTAAAAGCTCAAGCGTTACCAATCTCTTGCAAGGAATATAATTTTTTCGTCACAATATTTAAAAAATCGCTGTAGATTTCACGAAAATATTGTATTTTTGTACTCGTAGCTGAGCTGAGCCTTGTGCCAACTATTTTATGATACTGGTTTTTTCGAAATAAAACTCCGTGAGATACACAAAAATTTTATTCGGCTTCACGCCGGTTTTTAGGCTCGACAAAATAAAAACGCAGATATTAAATTGAGTCACATATTAAAGAGTGTGATACATTACGACACTGAACTAAATATATAATGAAACATATAACCATTTATTCGATTTCCATAATGCTAGCTAGCCTGTACTTGCCAAAGTCATCATCATCTGGAGTTAATATCGGGACTTCTGTGCTATCTCGTTAATGATACATTAAATTTTATGTGTCAGTTGTGATTGATAAAAAACAAACTGCATCAATGTTCAAATCAAGCGACTTACTTGATAGTAAAATATTGCTTAATCATCCCAATTAGTGAAAATCGGCATCAAAAATACAGTGTTGAGGCTCGTTTGTGTTCAAGGTCATGTCATTTTGCCAAAGAGAAGGTCTCCAAGTGTACAAACATCGTTTACTGTTATTCAAACTTTTCTCGATGCATACCTTCATCAATATATAAGATCTTTCTTGAACTGTTAAAAATAACCTTTTTCCATAAAAACAGTGCTAAATGATGCGTTGTGTTTAGAATAAAATTTGACAACTAAGAGACACAATACGTACTCACACGTCCCATTAATTAAGCATATTGGGCTTGCTGTGCTTATTTACCACGTCATCTCTCTATCTCAATCACGTACTGAAGGGAAAGGCAGAGCTATAGCTGCCTTTAAGCCTGAACGCCACTTCCAAATATTTCACAATAAAAATAATGGCAAATCTCTCATAACTCATGTGTAACAAAATTTTTCATTTTCTCTGGTGGCAGATAATTTATTTTCTAATTTTTGTATTACTTAAAACCTATATCCAGTCCTTGGCTTTTTGAGTATTGATTAGAATCATAAAACGCTTTCTGGAAGACCGAGTTCATTTATGTTAAGAATATCAAGTAACCGTGTATGTGTTATCATAATTTTTGTTTAAGTATGTTGTTTAAAATTCTAATCTTAAACTAAATCAATTAATAAACTTGAAAGCATGTATTGTTAATGAGATAAAAAATTAAATAAAATTATTACGATACATAAGCCTGCATATATTTGATGAAACACAGACTATTTTACTCTTAAAAATATTTAGCTGTATACGATGGTTGAGGCTTTCGGGCATTCCTCAGCGTCAGGGTGTTTCTTGCGAAATTATTGTCGCTATATTTTATCTATATACCAATGCTAATTGAATATTACTATAAATTTGCTTTCATTTGAATAAATTAAATACGAGGTTAATTGAAACATTATTCCATTAATATTTAATATGAGATTTTATGTAATATTGTCAAGTATAAACAGGATATTGCTTTTGGGTTTACGTTAATGTTAGACATTTCGTTAATTTCAGTTGAAAATAGCTAAATTGCCATTATAGTGTAATTTACTCATTTTCCAACAGTTAATCTGGAAAATTCAGTGGCATGGAATCTATTGATATTCGGGGCAAAATTAGAGCAAATTTAGTAGCTAGCATGTTAGGACAAGAATTTAAACAAAAGTGGGGATACGTTATAATTAGTATTCTACGGTCTAAAGATTGGTTTTGGGGGAATACATTCTGAGTAATGATATACTTCTTTACCCATCCAAAACAACCTAACCTGTCATCCGACACTACATTAAAAATTTCCTCAATTTTCGTAATACTTCCTTCCTTCCCAAATTCTATCAAACATCCCTATCCTATTCCAACCTCTTTCTCGTCTGGTTAACTTTCTCCCGTCCATCTCAGCCATCCCATCTCCAGTCAAATTGCTCCACATCCACCTTTTCTGCCTCCTTTGGATTTCTCCCTAGAACCCTCTCTTCTCTTCAAGTATGAGGACACTTCTTGTGTTTTCCTTTATGACATTTCACCTTTCCATCCGTCTCCATGCTTGCAATTAAAACGTCTAGACATAAAAGGATCCGGGAAAATTTTAATATAAAGGGGGTGTGTAAATTAATTTCCCCTACATTGACGTGAAACGGCTACAAAAAATTCCCTGGGTTTCATTTAAATTTGGAAGACGTATATGTGTTAGAATTTAGGATGTCAAAATGGATGACCGGAGAGAATGAAGGAATGGAACATCTGATGAGTGATAGCATAAATATTTCGGCTGAAAGAAAGAAACTAGTCGAGTCAGGAGAGGATAGGGATTCAAAATTCAGAATTGGATGATGGAATTGGTAACAAAGGATCTTTCGAGGCAGTTTTGTAGGAATTGACGGGTTTTCTTATTGTTTAGCAATATATCTCAAGGTAGTTAACATTCCTTCAGATTAGATTCAAACATGCTATACCAATGAATGGGTTTTCTTTCAATAAATTGATCAAGAGCGTTCTTTTGGCAGCATTATTGATTGATAATTATATCAATCAGGTCATTTTACTTTATGCACGCCGACTTGCTGTCCGAAAAGATAATAATCCTCCTTTTCCTTCCCTATTTCTCGAACAATATCCCTTCCACTGTGATCTTAAATATTATACTACCTCTCATTATCTCTACCGATCAATCTCCTGCCTTCTTCGAATGTCACACAACCTCATTTCTATTCCGGCTATATTTAATACTTCATTATTCTTCCTTTCCACTAAACCTAATATTCCTAAATTATTCTCCATCCATCAATAAGAGGGTGGAGAGCAGGATAAATGATTCCTTAAGGGTTGAAACGTGTAGGTTCAAGAGGAGGATACGTATTGATGCCATTGCAGTAATGAGATATAACGGATGGACATGGAATGCAATCAGCATATACGAGGCCTCTCCGAAAACTATCCAGTTATGCAATATTTTGAGAAAATTGGCCCATCTAAAACAATGAGGCCTTGGTCCCCTTCGAAGCACCAACCTTGGGAGCTAATATAAAAAAATCATCTCATGCAACCTTCTCCTCTTCTATCATTGATCAGGTTTTCGACCCTAACGCCTATAAAAATCTTGAACAAAAGCTTCCCAAAATCTTTATGCAACGCATATTCCTTCAATTTCCTCCTCCTTGTAAATGCCTTTTTCAACAAAATAAACTGGCCGGATATACAAGCCATAATATTGCGAATGGTTGGTCTAATACGTAGCTATTAGACACTTTTATTTATTAACTCAAGCGCATTCCATTAGAATCATACTACCTTGATCAAAAATTTCCCGGAATTCATTCAGAAAATTAAAAATACAAGTTTATTCATCTAAATCTATATTGTCCCCTTCAAAGTAATCCCCATCGACTGCAACACACTTATGCCAGCGCTTGATCCAATCCTCGAAACATTTTTTATATTCAGTTTTCGGTATGTCCATCAGTGCTTCCTGCGATTTTTCCATTACTTCCTCTCGGCTGCTAAAACACGTTCCCCGTAATGGTTTTTTAACTCGATTGAACAGAAAGAAGTCACAGGGAGCCAAATCAGGTGAATTCGGTGGCTGTTGGATGGTATTTGTTGCATTTTTCGTCAAAAAATTACGAATAATGATAGCACTGTGCGACGGTGCGTTATCATTGGTGCAAAATCCACGAGTTTTCTGCCCACATTTCTGGTCTCTTTCGGCGAATTGCTTCACGCAAACGTCTCATAACGCCCAAATAATACTCTTTGTTTACTGTCTGGCCTTCTGGCAAAAATTCATGATGCACTAGACCGTTGTAATCCATGAAAACCGTCAGCATTGCCTTCTTTTTTGACTGAAAACGACGTGGTTTTTTTGGTCTCGGCTCATTTGGTGAACGCCATTCACTTGCCTGATGTCTGGATTGCGTGTCGTACTCATAAACCCACGTCTCGTCTCCAGTAATGATCCTTTTGATGAATGTGGGATCGGATTCAGCCTCGCAAATCATGTCTTTTGCGACGTCAACACGGTCTCTTTTTTGCATGAAATTGAGGTCTTTTGGCACCAACTTTGCTGCTACATGCTCAATTTTTTCACCGACTTTCGATGTCGATGGTCTGCCACTGCGTTCATCATCTTCGATTGACTCACGACCACTTCTGAACCGCTCGTGCCACTGGTAAACGACCGTTTTTTTTAGAGAATCGTTGCCGAAACACTTTTCCAACATTTCCAACGTCCGTGCGCCACTAAATCCGTTTTTTACGCAAAATTTAATACAAGTTCGTTGTTGTAAATTTAAATCCATTTCTGCAATTGTAAAAAATCGCCAACACACACAGAGATAGATGTACTCTTGGCTACGTAACTTTTGCAAATGTCAAGTTATGACACTAAGATTTAAAGGGAATATCAACAACAGATGTACCAATTTAACAAAAAAAACAGAACTCAAATCGGAACGATGGGAGCGCCACACGGTGGTAATTCCGGGAACTTTTTGATCAAGGTAGTATTTTGAGTCCTGGCAACCACGGGGCTCGGCCCAATCGGCCGTGTGTCGTGCCCGGCAGCGGGAGAGGCAAGGCTTCCGCGGTCGTCATCCCACGAAACCCTTGCAAGGGAAAACCAGCAGCAGCAGGACAGAAGACGCAGGATAAGAAGACGAAATTAGTTAGAATAGGAACGTGGAATGTTCGGACAATGATGAGGGCAGGGAAATTGGAGAATGTTAAGCGAGAGATGGAAAGGGGAAATATAGATATTTTAGGTCTATGCGTGGTGAGATGGAAAGATAGCGGGGATTACTGGAGTGATAAGTATAGAATAATATACAGCGGCGGGGACGAGAGTCAACGAGGGGTTGCCATTGTATTAAATGAAGAGGTAGGGAGAAGCGTAGTCAACATAGAGCAGGTAACGGATAGAATACTACTAGCGGAGATAAAAGCAGAACCGACGAACTTAGTTATTATTCAAGTATACATGCCACCGAGCAACCATAAGGAAGAAGAGGTCGATAGGATATACGATCAGTTAGAGGACATGATCGCGTGTGTTCCTGCAGGGAAACATTTGATAGTGATGGGGGATTGGAATGCGACGGTAGGCGAAGGAAGAGATGGTGATGAGGTGGGGGACTACGGTTTAGGCACGAGGAATGACCGCGGGGAGAATGCAGTTGAGTTCTGCAGAAGACAGGGGTTAGTCATCACCAACACTTGGTTTAGACACCACAAAAGACGCAGGTATACATGGAAAATGCCAGGTGACTCAGGAAGATATCAGCTAGATTATATCCTGGTTAGACACAGGTTTAGGAATAGTGTGATAAATTCCCACAGCTTCCCGGGAGCGGATGCGGACTCAGACCACAATTTAGTTGTTATGAAATGTAGCGTACGTTTCAAAAAGATAAGGCAGGGGCGGCGAGTTAGAAAATGGAATGTAGAAGCGTTAAATGGGTTGAAAAGGAAGGAATACAAACAGGCGGTAGAGAAAATCATGGAGGATGGTAAAGGGCTTAGTACTATAGAAGAGAAATGGGAAATGATCAAGAAGGGGTTGTCTAAAGCCGCAAAAGACACTATTGGAACCGTTAACGCTAAAAGGACTAGGAAACCATGGATCACGGATGAGATGATTACAAAGATGGATGAGCGGAGAAAATGGAACGATGGGAGTGCCACACGGTGGTTATTCCGGGAACTTTTTGATCAAGGTAGTATATTGAAATTCATGTGAGCCAGACCGTGTAGGCAGGATATACCTACGTTTTCAGAACATATATGGCGACATTAAAAAAAAATAAATACTGTAATCTATTATCGAATGAACTCTATGAGGCTATAACATTGCAATAAATCTAATAATGAACAGAGTTTGTACAGAAATTGATATAAAAAGGGTATATGGTGTAAAATTGCGTCAAAACTATGGTATTTATGAAGAGATCATTGATTACCAAGATTTCTTAAGAATTATGATGTAATAGAAAGCTTGTTTAACACTTTGATATTGAGCGAAGGCTTGTATGATTCAGAAATATGGCCTTTAAACATATTTTATTGTAAATATACTACCTTGATCAAAAAGTTCCCGGAATAACCACCGTGTGGCGCTCCCATCGTTCCGATTTGAGTTCTGTTTTTTTGTTAAATTGGTACATCTGTTGTTGATATTCCCTTTAAATCTTAGTGTCATAACTTGACATTTGCAAAAGTTACGTAGCCAAGAGTACATCTATCTCTGTGTGTGTTGGCGATTTTTTACAATTGCAGAAATGGATTTAAATTTGCAACAACGAACTTGTATTAAATTTTGCGTAAAAAACGGATTTAGTGGCGCACGGACGTTGGAAATGTTGGAAAAGTGTTTCGGCAACGATTCTCTAAAAAAAACGGTCGTTTACCAGTGGCACGAGCGGTTCAGAAGTGGTCGTGAGTCAATCGAAGATGATGAACGCAGTGGCAGACCATCGACATCGAAAGTCGGTGAAAAAATTGATAAAGTAAAAGAAATGTTGGTCAATAACCGCAAATTAACCATCAGATAAATAGCGGAGGACTTGAACATTGCCTATGGATCCGCCCAAGACATTGTGGTTAATGATTTGGGTTTCCGTCGTGTAGCAGCAAATTTGGGCCCAAAAGACCTCAATTTCATGCAAAAAAGAGACCGTGTTGACGTCGCAAAAGACATGATTTGCGAGGCTGAATCCGATCCCACATTCATCAAAAGGATCATTACTGGAGACGAGACGTGGGTTTATGAGTACGACACGCAATCCAGACAGCAAGTGAATGGCGTTCACCAAATGAGCCGAGACCAAAAAAAACACGTCGTTTTCAGTCAAAAAAGAAGGCAATGCTGACGGTTTTCATGGATTACAACGGTGTAGTGCATCATGAATTTTTGCCAGAAGGCCAGACAGTAAACAAAGAGTATTATTTGGGCGTTATGAGACGTTTGCGTGAAGCAATTCGCCGAAAGAGACCAGAAATGTGGGCAGAAAACTCGTGGATTTTGCACCATGATAACGCACCGTCGCACAGTGCTATCATTATTCGTAATTTTTTGACGAAAAATGCAACAAATACCATCCAACAGCCACCGAATTCACCTAATTTGGCTCCCTGTGATTTCTTTCTGTTCAATCGAGTTAAAAAACCATTACGGGGAACGTGTTTTAGCAGCCGAGAGGAAGTAATGGAAAAATCGCAGGAAGCACTGATGGACATACCGAAAACAGAATATAAAAAATGTTTCGAGGATTGGATCAAGCGCTGGCATAAGTGTGTTGCAGTCGATGGGGATTACTTTGAAGGGGACAATATAGATTTAGATGAATAAACTTGTATTTTTAATTTTCTGAATAAATTCCGGGAAATTTTTGATCAAGGTAGTATACATGGGAATAAGAGTAAATTGGGACAGCATAAAGGGAAGAGGTGTTTCAGTTCCACGCGCTGAAAAAGGCATCTGTAACGCGATAAAAATTTTCATTTTTTTCAACGAACTTTAGACCTAAATTTATTCAGTTAGAAAAATTCTGACGTTGAGTGATAATTTTCCTCGGTAAAATCATATTAATTATGAATTATAATATATTCTTTAATAATAAACACTAATAAATAATAATAACACTCTACCATTTAAAGTACTTAAAGTCTGTAAACCCCTCTCAATGGAATAAATATCATAATGCAACCCGTGTAGTAGTAGGATATTGAATAAATAATATCAACTAACATATATTGATATAAGGACTATTTTTTAGCGACATACCTATTATGAAAAATTCGTTTTCACCTAGAATCGCTTAGTTATAACCTGGGGTTCTAACACCCTCTCCAACACTTTTTATGGCTGACCGTTGGGGTTGCAAATAGAGTCAACCTGGATTTAATTGATTCGACCTTTATTGACCCAGTAGGATAAGTTTTTTCGAATCGTAATCCCTTCCCGGGTGATCTTATATTATTATTACATTTTTAACGCATAATTTAGTAAATTTAAATGAATCGCGTGATTATTTTCTTTTTTGTGTCCACTAATTAAATATATTTATTCTTGGTCGCTCTAGCAGAGGAAAATATTAAAATAGTTGATTGAAAAATTTCTCTTTCACTCTTTTATTTATTAAAATTTCCACATCAGTCATTCTCCAATTTTATATTTTAAGCGTAATAGCTTCACACGCGGTTGCATTTAGAGTGATAAATTTCTGCCTCGTCTTAGGTTGCGATGTTTATAACTACTTTCCTGCTTCGTATGCATGGGGGCAACATTATGTATACTCAAGAAGTGTATTTATGGGTTTAAATTTTCATTTAGTTCGGGATTATACAGCAAAAGTCCAAAAGTAAGTTTAGCCACGTAGAGATTGAGCCTCGAAGCCTGGTTTAATAGTCATATTTCGGTAAATGACGATATCATTAGAGAAAATATATTAACTTTTCTGGATAAATGCTATTGATCTATTAAGAAGAGCTTTAAGAATATTAAATAGATCAAAAACACACCTACCAGTGGATTAATAAGTCAGCAGAAGAGGTAAAATTTGATGGAACCGTTTATAAATGCAGAGAGCATAGGGTGCCTCATTCACAAAATGTTCACTACAGCTGTCAATTATCTTTTAATTTCAGAATGGTGGAGAATAGCAAACAATGAATAGCAATAATCAAGTGATAAAGGGAACAAGTATTTACGTTTGAGGACTTGGCTAGGGAAGAGCGCAAATTTGATTAGTCTCTCCCGAATACCTGAAAAATAATTGCAGTTTGATGTTTATTATGCTTGTGACGAGGTTCACTCTCAGAAATGAATTACCCCAATCCAAATTGTGATCCCTCTCTTCACCTCAGTATGTAACATGCGAAGCACAGCGAAAATATTTTTTTTAGTTAAACTTTGGTGGTACAGCTGTGGAAAAGCGATGGCTCTCAGAACATAGGTATACACGTATAATGCGACAGGTATGCGAATTGTATCAGACTAATTCAGGTGAACTGCATCGGAGGACCGCAGCTCATTTAACGCGCAATAATTTCGATTCGTTTTCCTGAGGATTGCATTGTCTAACGAATGCATTACTTAACCATTTCAAGTTAACTCTCGAGAGTTTTTGCCGCATAATACGTACGTAGTCCCCCTTCTCCCACCGGGATGGAACCGCTTTACTCCAGTTCTGCTTGCTCTCACTACCTCATTAATGCAGGATAATTGCACTGCAGTGCGCGTCATCAAAGAAAGGTGGGGGTACTGAAGAACCTAACTTGTCCCCTCCCACCTTACTACCCAACCTAACTACGCTCTCCACCCACCAAGTCCCAGGCCCCCTGTCGCCCGCGCGCCCAAACCCAACCTGCCTCCTGCCCTCCTCCGGAGACCCGACTGCGCCTGCCAACTACGTCTCCATTTCCCTTCTCCAACCAAGAGATTGAACCGTAAGAGCTCTCCGGCCAATCTTCAGCCCATCCGTCAGGGAGACCTCTCGTTCAGTGGGGTTGATTGAGGTTCAATTTCGGTGTTTATTAGATAGAAGTGCGCCACGGCTAGGAAGCCCAATAGTGTCTCCCTACCGCGCCGACAAACCCTTGTCCCTTTCCGCCCTCCCTCTCAAAATCCCACCCTTCCATCTCCACCTCTCTGAACCCCTCCCTTCCATCTCCACCTCTTCTGCACCAATTACTTTACCCCGAAGTGTCTGCAACCATTTTACGATGTGATGCCTATGCGAGAAATTTACTCGGCTACAATATTTTCCCTCTCAGCTGAGGTTATCAAATCCTGTGGGTATCGGTGTGCGCTGGTGGAAAGTCATTAAAATAGAAGCGCTGTACTGGTGTTATATGGTGCTTTTTCAAACGGGGATCTTCATCCATCAGGAGGATTTTCCCCTTTCTCGAGCTTAATTAACAGGCTCTGTTGTATATTTTTTGATGCTTTAATCTTAAAAGTGCCTGAAGGTTTAGTAAAGTGCAGAATAAATATTCAGAAGGTGGTTTATAAGGGATTAATTAAGAATAATAGTGAAACATTTCCAAAGGGATAAAAAAATTATCACCCAATGCGTAAAGTTAAATTTATGAGAGCAAACTGTAATTTAAGAGGTAAGTCGCCAGTGGTCATTCGACAAAATTCAAAATGGTTACCATTTTTAAATTTAAATTTACCTTACCAGCATGATTTTTAACCCATGTGAAGCTCTAGACAAATCAGAGAGCGAATGATTAAACATGTCCTCCGGGGCAGTATGCTTTCAGGCATCTGAATTAATATAGTCCTGCAAGCTACTTTATCAGTTACATATCCATAATACATGTCGAAAAATTATTTTGGAATTCTAACAAGCCGTTCATATAAGAGCAGTGAAAAATGTAAATTTCGGCCAACGGCGTAACTTTAGTGAGACAATAGAACCCTCTAAGATAGGGAGCTGGCAAAATTATTCAGTGATGGTGGCTCTAGAAAGCATATTTGCTAAGTTGACTGAGGATACAGGTAAATTCTAGTTGTTCAGAGAAAACGCCACCAAGATTTACTTGTTTTTCAAGCGAGTAAATATATTTAAGGAATCTTTTTATTTAACTTAGTAATAAATATTCCAGGTCTCAGTCATTCAAATCAGTTGATACCCAAAATTCTATAGACGAAATCTTCTCACTTAGATAAACATCCTCCATTAAATTGATATCAGTTGATTGCTTGCAATATCAGAAAATTCTGAAAAATATAAAATTCATATTAGTATTCCCTTTTCACATTTCTCACAAAGCGGTATATACGAGTACATTTTACGTTTAATGCATTACAAAAGTGGTTTATCTTTTATTGAAATTGAGGGTAGATTCTTTTGACAGCTTAGGAACACCAAAAGATATTATTCAATTGGGACCAAAAGAGCATTCTAGACCTCACTAGAATTTCTTTCACCTACCAAAGGAGAGCGGAGAGCCATTTTCATGCAGAGCTCCAGCCGCAAAAGAAAACATAATAACCGTGAAAAAGGAATTTAAAAAATACCAATCGATCCCGAGAGTGGTGCAAACCACGACCCAATGAACACTTTCAATCTTCTTCTGCCTCGTAAAGGGAAGAATGAAACGAACCCTTTGCCAAGGAGTAGGAAGAAGTGGGCAAAATAATAAGGGGACAAGGGTGGGCAAGGTCCTTGCCACGTTGGTTGGAAAGTGGCAGTGGAGATTTGGTGGAAGGAACGGAATGGATTGGGAGGAGAGACGTAGGTATAGACGGGGGGAAGCCGTAAAATAGCGCAAATTGGCGCTCCTTGACTACTCGTAAGGTCGTGAGAAAAGGGTTTTCGCGGGGATTGGTCGTTGAATGAAGTTGTTGAGAAAGAGGTAGAGGGGACTGAGATGAGGCGGCGAAGGAAGTCAGAGGGAGTTTGTTGTAGCGGGGCAACATTGGTGGCCGCCCGGGACATGGTAAGGCGGTACGAAGCAGACGAGAAGTTGATAGGTAGGTAATGGAAGGGAAGGGTGGGGGGAGTAGAAGACTTCACATTTACCGATGCGTCCTCCTCCTTCCGACTCTTCATTTCATCATCTTCTTTGACCTCTTCTTCATACCTGCCGCCGTCCTGTTTGGTACCACACCCTTGAAAGTTTCTCCTAAGTCCTTGTCCCATCCTCATTCTTTTCAACTATGAGTGCCTCTGATAAGAGTTTTCCCCCTCTCTTTCTATTTCCGCTGTTTAAAAGGGTTTGGAGGTCCTTTTCAATTTCTCCGCTTTGACATGGCCGCATAATTAATTGGTGATATTTTCCGGTATAAATCTCGCCGAACCATATTTACAACTATACCAAAACGTTTGACCATACCGCTACCATTTTCATTCATTCCTTTAAAATTTTATGGCTAAATACCATTCAGTACAATTCTATGATCTAATCCTTTCCAATTTATTTTTTCTTCGTCAAAGTTTGAGCTGAATTATCCTTTTTTGATTACTTGTATCGTAACACCTTGTCAAATTATTTTCAAGAGGTCATTAAATGGTTTGAGGCGTCACTTTGTGGAAGTGATTCATATCGAAAAAGAAAATACATTGTGCTGCCACATATATTTTACTATGCACGACCTAGGTTTTGACTTAGTAAGAGGAACCCAGATGATGAATTTGTGAGTTAAAACCTAGGTCGTTCATAATAAAATATATGTGGTAAAACCAAGTATTTTCTTTTCCAATTTGATGGTATTCTTTTAATTTTATTTTGAAATGATAGACAATTCAGAACCAATAAAAAGTAACTTTTTCATTTCCAAAATAAGGAACGATATACAAGAGCGTTCGCGTCTAAAATAAAATAACGAGATACATTCAAGAAAAAAAGAATTAAAAAATAGTGTCTAAAGCAGGAATAACAATTTCCTGATTCAATTAATTAAATACCTAGAAACGCGTAACTTATCCATTAACGAATTCTCATTGGTTTGATATTATTAGACTTTATAATGAAAGGCTTCTTCTACTTGATAATTTTCTTTAAGTCGTTAGAGCTGTGAATAACTGATCGTAGCACTTTCCCACTCGACATAAAGTGGAATAGTTCTAGAATCAGTTATTTATTATGTTCGACTTCCACCACATAACGCCTGAAGCTATTTAATTTGTTTTTAGAGCTGGTTTCTCATCGAAGGTATGGAATAAGAAGTTGTGTTGCCTCAATTTCATCCGGGATGACACCAATCCTTTTCTCCCTTCCATTCGGAGAGAGACGAGACCTTCGCAATCCAACTTCGGGAGGATCCTTACACGAAAGCCAGTGGGATGCGTTGAAAGGATGAGATAAACAAGTGAACCGCAGGTAGTAGGAGGACTAGGTACTTCACGGAAAGGTCGGGTCTCGAGGAGAGGCCAAGTCTGCAGCAAAGAGAAAGAGAAATGGAATGCATAGACCATGAAAATGGGTGAAAGGAATGACTAACTCCCCGGCAGCGGAGGATACTAGATAGATCGTTGTATAAGTAAATTAGAAAATGGTGTGTAGATTGTGAGGACGTTTAGCCACATCTATAATAACTGCTTGCCTCCAAGAAACAAGCTTTCCAGCCTCGTCTTCACCGCACTATACTCAATGATTACAACCCCAAATTACCAGGATTTTTATTCACGACATTGAATTTAGCTTTTGGTGGAAAAAATATATAGAATTGTTATTTTCCCAGCAGGAGTTAAAAAGAAATGATATATTTTCAAATTTAGGTATTTAGGCATGTCAAATATAGAAACTTGAGCAAATTAAAATATTTCAGTTTTGGTCTGCTGGCAGAAATTGCGAATGCTCTAACATATTGTTCGTTTTGAAACAAAAAAATATTAAGTGAAAGAACTTCTGGAACTAGGGTATCCACATTTATTGCATGCTAGACATGGTAACAAAAAATTAGTGGGACTGAGATAATTTTCACATAATATATAAAAGATTCCCTGTATGTAAACACAACTACGCCAGTCCATGAGGACGTTGTGGATGAAGGCTATTAAAAAGGGGTCGGTGAGAGGAATATCATTCCCTGCAAGACCACTGTCCAGTAATATTACGAAATGTGCTTGCGTGACTAATAATGTTTGAATAATTGCGATTCATATTAAATTTACTGGGTGATGGATATTAGCTTTTGTACTCCATATACGTTGTCTCACGTGATTTTTTCATATACTTGGCGAACGTGATTCCACGGAGACAACGAGGCACCGTATAAAGAACACAAAAGCGTGGCAGGTTGGTGAACTCTAGAAGGCTCTAGAAGAATGTGCTTTTAAGAGAGGAAGAGCAGGCGTGTTTGAGAGCAAGAAACCCTTCCGGGAGACATTAACGCACTCTTAACGAAGTGGTCTTTGGCATCCCATTGTTTAACTTAGCCTTTTAAAGTAAGCATAGCCTTACTAGGATGTTCACCTTTCAGTAGGCAGGTGATGGAGAATATTCCAAAAATACATGCCCTACTTGGGTTATTGAACCCATACCGGTAATCTCGGTGGCTCAAATCGATTACTGCTTCATGATCCGGCTATAGATAGAGAAGAAAATTAATTAATTTCTGGAGAAGCTGAGACTTTTTGTGTTTACAAAATATCCAATGATTTTTAATCCTATCATATTATATTTCATTGACTGCCGTAAAATGAATTCTGCAGCAAAAAATAACAAATACCAATTATCTGCCTAATTTTTATCTGTTCAATACCAGCCTAAAATTTGATTTAAAAATAGATATAAAAAAATAATGTTCTTTTATTTTTCTCAATTTATCCCGTATGCCAAACTAAAGGCCTAAAATAATTGCTATTTGGAAGGTGAATTACTTTCCATTGCAATATCGCGCGTAGTAGGAGAATCAATATTTTTTTAAGGGAGTTGTGTCCATTAAAATTCAACCATGACGGATAGATTTCCGATAAAAGAATATAAACTATGAAAAATTCCCAGAAAAGACTATTTGGTGTGCGATTTTTATTTTTTAAATTAAAACGCTTCACTTGTCAACTTAACATACTTATTTCTCTAGTTTAAGGCGACTTAAGCTTAGGAGAAACTATTTTAGTGAATTCAAAAAAGATTTTTCAGAGATAGAAGAGATAAAAGAGGAGAGTTTTGATACATGATCTCTTAGTACTTGAGAAACAAAGCTGCATTGTTTCAAAACCAAATTTTATTCAGGATGTGACTGCAATGCTCCCAATACACAAAAGAAATATTATTTGCAATCTACAAATAAAAAACTCTGTACGTATTAGTTATTTTACCCCCTCCATTCATCTCATAAGAATTTTATAATTACCCTGTGTTAATGTAACTATATAACTAGATATTTATCAATTTTCATTGAAACGAAAACCTTTTCAAATTTCACTCAGAAATCAACGTGTACGTTTTTCTTTTTGCTTCTTTTTAGTCTTATTTATATTTTACCTCATAATTTTTGAGTCAACATTTATAATTTTAATTTTTGGAACAAATAGTTGTTGTTCATATTCATCGATAGGGAAAAGTGTTCACATTAATCACGCAAGTGAAAACCCGAAAATTTCATAACGTCCCCGTAACCTATTGGTGTCAAAAGTATCACCTAGATTTGAGGTCCTGGAACCTCAGTTAAGTATTAGTAGTTATGAGGGAGGCGACCCACCGCTAAGGTAATTTGCGCCATTAGGAATGGATAGGAAAGGAAGAAGGGTGGAGAGAAATGGTCGTCGGCATTAGCCTACTCTTAACAAAAGGCGCCAAGGGGTCCGCTTTAGTTTAGCCTTCCATCCGATGGACATTGTACTCAATCAAAGTTCTCTCCACAAAGCACCTAAATTAGGGGTAGAGATATCACTAAAAATATCTGCGGACTCCAGGATTCAAAACCAGGTGGTCTGGGTAGGAAGCCAATACATTAGCCACCACATTATTCCAACCCACCTCCTCAGTCAATAGCCCTACGCTCTTTCCATTGGGTAAACAAGGCGCATCAAGTTAAAGTTGGTCATGGATAGGCAGCTTACTTGAAGTTGGATGTGTACTATCTTTAACCACCATGTCATTACTTCCTTAATAGTTTTACACCACTGACTACTCTACTTACCGCCTCTTTCCTAGCTATTTTTTTTGTTCCTCGATTTCCTGGCTTATTCAATTGTACCACAATATTCACCATTTCTCCGTATCTTTGTAAAATACGCAAGATTTGATGTAAATTTTTTTAGATTTATAATTAAGGATTGGAAAATGGGGCTTAAAAACACTTCTGCTTGGATCGTTCTTCGGTGAATGATTCCTTGCATGCCTGGTTAATGTTTTCGTGATGACGGGGACGGAGCAGAGAGTCTGGGAACATGACGACCAGTCGCAGCCGCTTTTCCGGTCTCGGCCGATCGATAGCCATCCCCCCATCGTCCGCTAAAGAAAGAGCTGGATCTTTGCCTACATAGAAAGCTCTCTAAAGAGAGTGGAGAACGAATCATTGGCGTAAGACGGAGGACCTTTCCTTTCTCTGCTCTCTCTTTCGATACGGCTTCAAGATACTACAGAGTGCTAGGCAATTACACTACGCGACAGAGGACAAATTTGAGTAAGTATTTACTTGCAATATCTTTTCATTTCATCTCACTCTATCCACTCATGTGCGTTATTTCAAATGACAGAAACCTTTAAGAATCGGTTTGAATGGAACTAAGGAAAAATGTTTTCATGCTTAACATTACGTCACCCTTTTTCTTAACTTAACGTTCATCCTCCATTGTTATGCACTGCACGTTGAACCAATATCCAAATTCCTTGCCAAAAATTTAATAATAATGTCCAGTTGCAAAAAGTTAACCTCAGCTTTACATTTGTTCTAGTTTTTGATCATAGCCAATAAAATCTGCACAATTAGGCATTTGAAACTGCGATCATCTCACTAAATTACTCAATTATCAACTACTCCGAACATTTTCAACTTCTACGTAATTATAAAACGCCAGGAATCAGTTTAACAGCGATAGTTTATTTATTAATACTCATATTTTATCTGAATAGGAAGGAATTCCCATCTGAAATATTATAATTCCCGTTGAAAATATTTACTTGATCCTTATTGGAAGGTTAAGCGCAACAAGACTAGTAAATGGTGCTCTTCACTCCATTTGTACATTCTATGTAACGGTGGTAAAAGCCGCAGCGGTAACATCATCATTGTCCTCCAATTTTTGCTCGCAAGGGTGAACATTTCACGTTGCATATAAGCTTACTTTTCAATACCCGGTTAAAATCGCGAACAAAAATCAAGAAGAGCAAGAGCCTAATTATACTTCTCAGAGGTACACCCAAGGTCACTCGCACACTATCATAACTTGCGCCATCAACGACTACCCTCTGTGCCTGTCTGGACAGAAACCCTCCCAAATTATTGCGGTGTATTCCAAATGAAGAAAAATTGTATCCCTTTTCTCTCGATAGAAGCTAGTCATATGTGAATTGTACGGGTTCTCATTGAGTCTTGAATGTGCCGAATTCCGAATCAGTGTTGATCTTTATGTATGAAGTAAATCCTTTTGAGAAATCAGTTGACTAAAAAATCCATACATAACTATCCAACAATAGAATGTTACAAGATTTTGTGACAAATTGATGGGAGGGAAATTGGTGGGAAATGTTGAGATACCCCGTTAGCACTTTAGAAAAATAGGCGTGGCCACTTTGGTTTACCAATCCTCAGAGGCTTTTTACTCTATGAGGGTTTAAAAGAATAACACTCCGGGGTACGGGACGATTGTAGGAGTTATTTGCTTTAACGCTCTAGACGGTACATTTTCAGGGACCAGGAATTATTTGGGTTTAATCTCTTAAAGTATATTGTTTATTTCATGTTCGCCCGCTGTTACATTTGCAATCAGTCCGGTTTGAAGAATATATGAGAACTACTCAATGACGAAATCTTTCGTGAAAACACTTCAATTTAATAATTTATGTAGCATTTTAGATTTTCCCTTGCTAACAGCATGGATGATATCGTTAAAATCCCTGTAGCAGGCTACGGTGTGCTCACCTACTCTTATATCCCTGGCATATGACCAGAACGCTTTATAGTCACTGTCCAAGTTATTGTATTTAATTAACGTTAAATGCCTCGTAGCAAGGCATTAAACGATATTTTTTGTCTTTTAAAATCTATACTTGTCTAATAAATGCCTTTTCTTCGAGGAAAATATATATACATGTATATATATGTATATTTATATATATATATATATATATATATATATATATATATATATATATATATATATATATATACTAGCTGAATACCCGGCTTTGCGCGGGTTAGGGAGAAACAATAATATAAATATACTACATAAATAAAAACAACAAATTAAAAAGTACAATAATACACTACTTCATACAAATTTAAGAATCTTGTTTATTTAACACCTGTTTATAAACTACATTTTTTGTTTCATATCCAGGAGAAAGAATATATAAATTTTTAGGCGAACCTACTCTGGAGCAAGCACCATAAAGTTGCCCGTGGCTAAAACATGGTGATCTTAGATCAACACCACAAAACTTTAAAGACTGTCCCTCTGGTTTATTAATGGTAATTGAAAAAGCTAGACGTACTGGAAACTGTAATCTTTTAAAGTTGAAGGGAAGATCAGTTGGGATTAGAGGTATCCGTGGAATAAAATTATTTCACCTTTTCCTTTTCCAGTTAAAATTACTGCCTGGATTATATTTTTTATTAATTTTGTCACACACAATCGTGTCCCATTGCAGTTGCATTGCATTGAGTTTTGGTGGATCTAAATTTCGCAATAAAATGATTGGAGATCCTACTTTAAGTATAAGGCGATGTTGTGGCAATCCAGCTGGATCAAGTGAATTTAGGAATTCCGTTGGATAATTGACGGTTTCGTCAGCATCCACTACGGTATCAACCGATTTATATTCAATCACGTCTCCTGGCAGCATGGCTAGTATCTCCTTGTTAATTTCATTAACATCATCGTTCTTAGGAGCAAGAATGGCTCTTTCTCGCAACCATTCTAAATTTTTATAATTTTGATTAACGTTAGGATAGACTGCTTGTATCATATCGCGGACAGTTTTCACCGATACACATAAATCTGATGACAATTTTATCATACCAGATGCTTCAATAACTAATCTATCTTCTCCAATCTCCAAAAGTTTATTTGCAAAATTTTGAGCATTAACATCTCTTAAGAGGATTCGCATGTTTTGTTTAAGGCTAATTTCTTAGACATGATTCCATAGAACAGAATGTTTTAAACGGGCATAAATTTCATCGGCTGGAGTCGATTTTGGAATGACAGGCAGAGTTTGACGGAAGTCTCCACCCAGGAGTACCAGAGCTCCTCCCATTAAACAGCAGTTTCCTCTAAGATCTTGAAGTGTTGCGTAGAGGGCCTCAAGAGATTTTTTATGAGCCATCGTACACTCATCCCATACTATCAATGTATATTCTATAAGAACTTGTGCCTGGCCGCTTGTTTTATTTATATGACATGTGGGATTTTCTTGTCGGGAAATATTAAGTGGCAACTTAAGGGCAGAGTGGGCTGTTCTTCCTCCTTCCATTAATGTCGCTGCAATACCTGAAGATGCAACGGCTAGAGCAATTTCTCCATGAACCCTGATTTCAGCGAGAACTAAATTAATTAAAAATGTTTTCCCCATGCCACCAGCAGCATCAAGAAAAATGATACCTCCTTCTTGTTTATCTACTTGATCCATTATTGTTTCGTACGCGAATTTCTGATCTTCATTAAGAAGTGGCTTTTTATCCGCGATGTATGCTTCTAAGTCTAAGACACTGTATCTAGTTTCACGTATATAATCTGGATAAAATACACCCTGTTGATCTTGTACAGGTGCAAAAAGACCGAGTTCCACTAAAGTCTTGTTAACCATGGTGATACACTTTTCCTCCAATATAATCAAAGTTTTATTAAAAATGTCGGAGTTAAACGTAATATCCAATGTAGGATTTTCACTTCGAACTTTAGCCAGTATATCCTCACTCATTGAGTCTTTATATTTTTCCCATATTGTTTTTGGGTTAGATGGATTACAGGAGGTTATTTTGATGGCAAACAAAATTCGGATTTGTCCTGGAAGAGAAATCAAACTGGCCTCTCGCAATGAGTCATCCCAGTGTTGATCTCCTTCTAGCAACCCTAAATTCTGGCAAGCTTCTCTGAATGTCTGACATATTTCTCCGTTTACCATTCTTAATTCTGCAAATGAGCGAGGTCCTCTAATGGTATGTAGAAGCATTCTTAAAAAATAACATTCGGCGTTGTTAGGATGGACTGTGTAGACTCCGCCCAATGCGTCACATGAATAAATATTATTCTCAGGATCAAAGTTTCCCATTTTTCTTCTACAAAAGACTTTCCTTGACGTATTCCACGTATAATATCTCGGCAATTCTGAATACAATAGTGTTCTTGCAAAAGTATCCTGCTGGCATAGTTGGAAAAATGCTGTTTCTATGACAGCAAAAAAGTAAACAAATTACATACATACAAACAAACACTCTCCTTTATATATATATATATATATATATATATATATATATATATATATATATATATATATATATATACATACATATCATATACATATATATTTTCAAACACTATATATATATATATATATATATATATATATATATATATATATATATACGTATGCATATATATATATGGGTGTGTGTGTGTGTGTGTGTGTGAGGCGCCAGTAAGTGATGATGTCACGTTAAAAACACTATCGAGGAAGGCAACGGGAAACCACCTCAATTATCATTCCCAAGATTTACATGATAAACTACACAGAGATTGTGAGTCCTGGCAACTACGGGGTTCGGCCCAATCGGCCGTGTGTCCTGCCCGGCAGCGGGGGAGGCAAGGCTTCCGCGGTCGTCATCCCACGAAACACTTGCAAGGGAAAACCAGCAGCAGCAGGACAGAACACAGGAATGTTAGGACAGTGATGAGGACAGGGAAATTGGAGAATGTTAAGCGAGAGATGGAAAGAGGAAATATAGATATTTTAGGTCTATGCGAGGTGAGATAGAAGGATAGCGGGGATTACTGGAGTAATAATTACAGAATAATATACAGTGGTGGGGACGAGAGCTAACGAGGGGAAGCCTTAATATTAAATAAAGGGGTAGAAAGAAGCGTAGTCAACATAGAACAAGCACGGGTAGAATATTATTAGTAGAGACAAAAGCAGAACTGAAGAATTTGGTCATTGTACAGGTATACGTGCCACCGAGGAATCATAAGAAGGAAGAATTCGATAGGATGTACCATCAATAAGAGGACATAATGGCATGTATTCCTCCAGGGAAACATTTGATAGTGATGGGGGATTGGAATGTGACGTTAGGCGAAGGAAGAGATGGTGATTAGGTCGGGGACTACGGTTTAGGCATAAGGAATGACCGCAGGGAGAAAGCAGTTGAGTTCTGCAGGAGACAGGGGTTAGTCATCACCAGTACCTGGCTTAGACACCAAATGAGGTGTAGGTAAACATGAAAAATGCAAGGAACCTCAGAAAGGTATCAATTAGATTATATTATTTTAGGCATAGGTGTAGGAACGGTGTGATAGATTCGCACAGCTTCCCGGGAGCTGTTGCGGACTCTGATCACAATTTATTTGTTATGAAATGTAGCGTCCGTTCCAAAAAGATAAGGCAGGGGCGGCGAGTTAGAAAATAGAATGTAGGAGCATTGAATGGTTTGAAAAGGGAGTAGTACCAACAGGGGGTAGAGGAAATCATGGGGGATTGTAAAGAGCTATGTATTATCGAAGAAAAATGGAAAAGTATCAAGAAAGTGTTGTCCAAAGCCGCAAAAGACACTATTGGAACCGTTGACGCTAGAAGGACTATGAAACCATGGGTCACGGATGAAATGATTACAAAGATGGATGAGCGCCGAAAATGTAAGAATGTAAATACAGAATTAGGCAAAATAAAGTACAATGAATTAAACAATAAATTGAGGTGGGCAACAAATAAAGCAAAAGAAGCATGGTGAAGACGCAGCGCGAGGATATGGGAAGTCTGCAGAGGAAGGGTGAAATCGGTGCGCTGTGAAGCAAAGTTAAATCTTTATCGGGAAGTAAGAAAGGGAGATCAATGGTAGCAGTTAGAGATAAGGCGGGTAAGGTAATAGTCGACGCAGGAAAGACCAAAGAGAGATGGAAGGAATATATAGAAGAACTGTACACTAAAGAGCTTAGACCAACAAAGTTAGACATTGAAAAGGAACATGACGTATAGGAAGATAGCTCATGTCCGGGCATACTAAAAAATGAGATAGAAAGGGCATTAAGGGAGATGAAACTAAATAAGGTCGTGGGGGTGGATAACATTCCCTTGGAACTTTTAAAAGGCTTAGGCTAATGTGGGAGGAAGGGGCTATATGGTCTGATCCGTAGTATTTATGAGGAAGGAATCTGGCCGGTAGACTTTGTGAGATCAGTTTTAGTTCCTATTCCGAAAAAGGTAAAGGCTACATCATGTGAGGACTACAGGACGATAAGTTTGATATCACATGCAGCTAAAGTTGTTCTCAGGATCATAAAAAAAGGGTGGAAAGTAGGGCAAATGATCAGTTTGGGTTTAGGAAGGGGAGAGGTATGCTTGATGCCATTGCAGTAATGAGATTATTAATCGAGAGGAATATGGAATACAATCAGGAGCTATTTGCCTGTTTCGTTGATTTTGAAAAAGCGTTTGATAGAGTGAATTGAGAAAAACTAATCAGCATATTGCAGAAAAAAGGAATAGATTGGAGGGAAAGGAGGCTAATCCGCAACCTTTACATGTCTCAGACTGCTCAGGTGCGGGTGGGAAACGGGGAGTCAGGATGGGCAGTGTTAGGAAGGGGTGTAAGGCAGGGTTGCCCATTATCACCGTTGCTGTTCAACCTGTATGCAGAGGAAATGATCAAAGAGGCATGGGAAGAACTCGAGGTAGGAATGAAAGTGGGCGGGGGATTCGTAAAATCAGTTAGGTTTGCTGATGACCAAGCTTTAGTTTGTCAGTCAGCCAAGGGGCTGCAAGCATTGCTCAGTGAATTGGAAATTCAGTGCGACAGGTATGGGATGAGAATCAATATTAGTAAAATTAAGGTTATGCGATTTTCAAGAAAGAAAAAGGCTAAGCTAAACATTAAAATAGAAGGGCAAAAACTAGAGCAAATAGAACAGTTTACGTATCTCGGTTGTGTTTTGGACCAATACGGTCAATGTAATAGGGAAGTAAGGAGCAGAATTGCGCTGGGCAAAGAGGCTTTGACAAGGCTGAGGGAGTTAATGACGGGGACGTTGAGTAAGGATGTTAAGAAAAGACTCGTAAAAACTTTGATATGGAGCGTAGCTATGTACGGCGCGTAAACGCGGTCATTGAAGCAGGATGATAGACGTAGACTGGGGGCTTTTAAAATGTGGGTGTGGGGATGAATGGAGAAGGTGATATGGACAGAGAAGAAAACAAACGAGGAAGTACTTGGTATGGTGGACGAAGAGAGGGGTTTTTGGGAGCAATCCTATGGAGGCAGGAAAAGTGGCTGAAGGGGGCATTGACTGGCAGAGAGATGTTGAAGACTGTAATTGAGGGGAGAATGTTAGGCAGACGAGGAAAAGGAAGGAACAGGATAGGATGGTTGGACGGGATGAAGGGAGGAAGAAAGGACTCAGAGCTGAAGAGGGACCTGATGTAAAGTAGGATGTTGTGTTTTGCTGGGGGCCACAAATTGTTTTATTAGTAATTACGTCCATCCAAAAACCTACCTTAAACGGTAGATTACCTAATAATTAAAATTTTATGTATACATACATATAAAAATAAATAAATATAAATTTATATGTGTGTGTATATATATATATATATATTTGTGTGTGTGTGTATATACATATATCTTCGAAATGGAACGCTCTTCGCCGAGGCACAAATATTTAAAAACAAAGGTGTAGATTTTTTGACCATTTTGATTCTGAAGACGACGGCCGAATCATCGAAACGTCAGAAAACATATTATGAGTGTCCTTTCTTTGTGTCTATATGGTCTAAAAATCTACATTTGTGTTTATATATATATATAAATATATATATATATATATATATATATATATATATATATATATATATATATATATATATATATATATATATATATATATAATATATTCGAAATGGAACGCTCATCGGCGACACACAAATATATAAAAACAGACAGCATGCTGTCTGTTTAAAAGATGTCTTAAAAGATGACAGCATTTGCAGCATGCTGTCATCTTTTAAGACCCTCCCCCTCACTCAGTACCAACTCCCAACCACTCGCCACCTGTACCTCAAAAAATATTATATATCGCCTCTCCTGTAACTTCTGCCCTGCCTTCTACGTGGGCGAATGCACGACCGCACTTTCCCTCCGCATGAATAACCACCGATATTCCACCAAATCTCCCACCTTTCTTAATTATCCCATCCCTACTCACATCGCTTCCCACAACCAATCTTTTGACGACTACTTCTCTGTTTCGGTGATTGAAATCCTTCCCAAATCTGCGAGTATAATAGAGGTGAGAACCCGCGAGATGGCGCATATCTGGGTGGCCCAATCATTCAAACCGCCCGGGCTGAACCAAGCCCACTGAATGCATCAATTGGCTGCCTACATATCCCCCCCACCCCCTTGTTCATTTCCTATTGGTCCCTTTACCTCTCCTTCCCCCACCTCTCCCCCGCACATCCTCTCCGCTCTTCCCCGAGAACGCCATTCTGAAGACGACAGCCGTGCTGTCGAAACGTAAAATAACAAATTGTGAGTGTCCTTTCTTTGTGTCTCTATATTCTAAAAATCTACATCTGTGTTTATATATATATATATATATATATATATATATATATATATATATATATATATATATATATATATATATATATATATATATATATATATATTCTCCCCTGCACTCCTTACTGTTTTGTGTAAGATTCGGTGAATTTGGATGCTTTTTCCAAACCTCATTATTTTACCACCCGGGGTCGCGACTCGTACGACGTATTCATGCCTCAGAAATGATGAAAAATTGGATTTTTTCAGTCCAAATTTACATTAAAAATGCTTGCGTACAGTGGCTTAATATGAATATAAGGGCTTAAATATGGTTCACACCCTTTTTATTTCTCAGCCCATCTTGCAAACCCCAATTTCTTTTTACCTCAAAGGCTTTCACTTTAAATAACTGATCAAATCAGATGATCTGTCATATTCTAGTGACTCTCTGCATGTGTCTATATCTTATTAAATGATGAAATTTGCTCCGCTATTTTCTTTTATTCCATTCACTTCTCTCTGGTCTACAGCATATTATTCATAAACATCTAATATATTTCTATGCAGTACCGTTACAAATTTTACCCCATGCACACTGGTTGGTTAACCTTTTTTTGAAATTCATGTTACTTATGTTATTCGTACATGTTATTTCTAGGGTAATTTTCAAAGAATTTGCGGTTTCATTTTACTGATAAATACACATTATCGCACTCTCACAAGCGGAAGAACACGGGCTCTTCAGGAAAGAAGTGTGCACGATGCGAGAGATACAAGGCTCTTAATCGAAATTCCTCTCGCATTACAGCCAGTGAATTTTTTGCAGCCATTCCGAGTCTTACACCAGAAGAAATTTCTCCCCAAAATACCTGTTCCTTTTTGTCTCCCTTTCCCCTCCTCTCAAGATTTTCGCTATCCAGGTTTTCCAGACTATAAACTCTCTTTTCCTGCTTTTCATTCTCAAAAGATTACACTCACTCCATGGATGGTTCTGAAGCAAATATGGTCGATAAGATAGGCGCCAATGAAACTAAAGTGATTATTACAGCTAAGAGCTGTCTTTAAGTACAGAATTCAATATCACATTTAGGAAAACAAACACTTAACTTTGAATGATGTTTCAAGTCGTGAAAATGTTCCTGTGCATCAATAAAGAAATCGATAAAAATTGCATATGTAAATAAAATAAATATGTGTATATATATATATATATATATATATATATATATATATATATATATATATATATATATATATATATATATATATATAAAACACTTTTTGAAAGTCTCACGGACGTGAATAATAATGTATAACACTTAGCACTAGTGGACACAGACAAAAACACAGAAACACAAAAAAAGAGACTCACTATTTTTGTGTTTCTGTGTTTTTGTCTGTGTCCACTAGTGCTAAGTGTTATACATTATATATATATATATATATATATATATATATATATATATATATATATAGATAGATATGTGTGTGTGTGTGTGTGTGTGTGTGTATTTAACGGCTGATAACTATAGTAGAAACTTTGCTGCTGACAAGGTATTTTTAAAATTATGTGATTTTAGCAAAAAGGCATTGCTTCAGTCATTCAATTGATTCCTCGTTGATAATTTTAAATACGATAGCTAATATTTAGGAAGGAAGAGATTTGACCTAAGGCCCAAGGGCGTATTTGTGAGGTATGGGTTTCAAGAAGATTGAACCGTGCAACTATAAATTTTCGAAGATAATGTTACCTAGACAGTTTCACATGTTTTATGACCTCACTCGCTAAAATGCAGCGATTTTTCAAAGATATGGAAATTATAAAAATTTCAACATCACATAACACGTTTTTATAGTGTTTGGTGCTGTAACTCACAGCCAGCAACGCTTTTGGTGTAGTTAATAGTTTGACTAGTGGGTCGCATGATTCTAGACCCGCAGCATATGCAGTTCCTTATCCCTTTTAGATATCGTTATCACTTTCTCTGAGGTTTCCATAATTTTCTTTTGATCCAAAGCAAAAACGCTTCTATTTTTAGCTTACATTAGCACCAACCATTACTGAAATAGCCTATTAATTTTTTTAAGTAAATTAATGGCCATATTCCATGAAAATTACGTGTTCTCTTATTATTTCTTCTGGCACGAGTTCTATTCATTTAAACAATAATAATTGCATTATTATTTGAGTTCATTAACAAAAACTACTGTGGTGTAATATTGGGTATACAGTGCATATTAATTATACTTTGTTTATATTTCATCGTCAATAATGTGAATTAAGGCTTGCTGTATCATAAAATATTATAAATGAGTTGCGTAATTCACAATTCTTAACTTTTAACTTAAAATTAATAGCTCCTTATCAAAGCCCGAAACAACTCAGTAATTTAAAAATATCGAGCATTTAAAAATCAATCATTAGTTGCTCTCCACAAATTTTCGGTGAAGTTTCACATCCACCGTACCAACTGCCAATGGGGTGCCATACCTTGGGCTTTTACCTCTAATAATTGGTATTAAATTAATTCTTAAATACATCTATTACTCATCTATGAGCGCTTCAAATGTTAATTTTGTCATGGTTCAACTTATTTATCGACCTACTCATAAGTTTGGCCTGTCAGCATACTATATGTACATGCATTAGACTTCGACCATTTTCGTAAATGATGACGCAATTTTCATTGAATTTAACTTGTTTAGTTTTAATCTGATCTTGTTACAGACTTGAAAGGAGGAATAAATCATAGTGGCTTGCAAATCAATATATATCTAATGTTAAATGATGAAATATCAGTACTACGTATAACATTTAAAGATAAATGAAACAAATACCTGAAATATCCATAATAGAAGTTATAAATGAATAGAAAAATGTATCATTAATTATAAAATATTTCTTTTAAATTATCATACGAAAACCAGGAAAATATGGTTCGTAATTTAATATTTTTTTCCGTAATTGCAATTGCTCGAAAACAGTAATGAAGAATAATAAAGCGCATTTTATTTTTATTTCTGTAGTTGATAAAGATTGGCTAAATTAATGAAATTTACCATGGTCATTGCATGTAACTGTGCCGATGAAGATTTTTATGATAATGGAAACTGATGGATGGCTCCAGGAAAATCTATTAATCGCATTCTCTTCTTTGAAGCTATATCGGAAAATTGTATAGATCAAGTAAAACCTTTAATATTATATAAATGTTAAATATACATGGGCATGTGGCGTCCATGTCTTTAAACACAAAATGAAGGACGCCCGGCCTATTACGACACCCATTTGGTTTCTTGGGATATGATAGCTCCGAGTTCCAGGTATTTCATTCATTGAATGAGTCATACGAGGAGGTAGTGAAGCTGAAGTACGGGTAGCAACGGAGAGGTAATAGCAGAGATGAAAAGCAAGACGAAAATAGGAAATGAAGAGTGGCGGAAGAAATTTATTTTGTCCAGCCCTCCTCCAAACACCGAAGAAAATGAGGAACATGCTTAGAGCGAATGGAGCGGGCGAGGAAGCCAGAACAGAAAGAATGTGAAGGGTGGAAGGAGGTGGTATGGGAAGTAAATGTTATCGTGGATGGGGAAGAGATGTTATGTAGCGGTCGCATCGGACTTTGGGAGGTGGAAAAAATGGGGGCCTTTCGAAATGGAAGAATCGACGCACATGGCCTCTCCTTTCATTCGGAAAATGGTGTCTCGCGTGCAATGGGAAGAAATGAGAATCGTTCAGAACACGGGCGTTTTCTCCTTGCGAGAGGAACACAATGCAGGTCTCAGAACCGTGAATTTTCTGGTAAATAATTGAATATTGAATTTATATTTCATTTAATCGGAGGAACCTTAAAGGTATTAGAACTAAAAATAGGTAGTACGTTGGAAGGGAAAGGATGTAACAGAGGCAGAGTTTTTCCGATGGGCGCATGATTTATAATGCAGAAGGAAAAGATCTTTATAGCCTTGGAAAGGGATTAAGGGAATATTAAACTTTCCAGCAACAATGGTTATTAATTTTTTCTTATAACTTGAAGCGAGTTCTGATCTCTTAGTGTCAAACTCACTTTATACAGACTGCAAGGTGGGATGAAAGTCAGTTTGAGTTCTGTTAGATTTTACCTCTACTGCTTTTTTCATTCACTTCGTGGAGTTTTTAAAAATAAATTCACAAATAATTTTCATCTTCTTTAGATTTTCACGTTGCTCTCCCGCAGAATTTTATTTTTACGACGAGTTTCACCATGTCACTGCATCATAAAGAACAAACACTGAATATGATAATATCCCTTGGGTACAAAGGATTAAAATCGGGGGAAGGATTTTTCGCTTAGATTAAATGTTATCGGTTGACACACGAATAACCGTTGAGAAGGCCAGAAAAAGAAAATTAAGATTATTGGGTTAGGTGGACAATTTTCTCTGGAAGGCGACAGAGAGTAAATTGGTAGTTAATTAGGGGTATTTATCGAGGGGAAATGTTAATAGGGTAATGTTTGCGAGTTGGAAGGGAGCTTGCTGTTTGTCCAATGTTAATTTCATTAAAATTAGTGAGAAGAGTGAACCATGGAGAGTTAATGCTTGTAAGGTGTTTGAAGGTCCAGCGTTCATGTGCAGCAATGCAAATTCTTTTCTACAAAATGTTCTGACATGGGACATGGTTGATGGGTCTAATTTTTCAGGATATGACCTTGTATTCAAATAAGATGGTAAGAAATTTACAAGGAATAACAAGTTTGTATATTCTAGATTTTTCTATTTTTTATGAAAGTTGATATTTTTAGCCCAATGGTTACACCAAAGTTTGTATTATTGGATGATAAAATTACAGCCCCGAAGGATAAATTCCAGAAAATAATCGAAAAACGTTAAAATGATTTAAACCGTGGTGGAATAAAATATTGCCCACAGTGAATTTTCGGGTTGATGTTAATGACAGTGGTTTTGAGAAAATTATTCGAAATAATAGGGTAAACTGAGATAATGGCGGGCGAATGCTGTCAAAGACATCCTGATAACGACGGCTATAGAACGTTTAGGATAAGGCATCATGCTTGAATATGATACAGGCAAAATAGGTCTGCAAAAATGAGCAATTTGCCAGGACAGAGTGCGAGAGAGTTAATAATATTTGTTCAAAACCAGGCTTTTGTAGACATTGCTTATTTAAAATTGAAAGGCGGGATATTTATATTTGTTTTATATCGTTTAATGCAGGTTTTGGAGGTATACTTTCCTTGCCTCGCCTAACAAAACATGAATGACATTAAACAGAACATTAAGCTCCTCTATAACTTCTCATATTTTTTCCCTCCCCTCATTCTGTCAATGATGCTTATCCCATTTCTACCCCTTACTTGTTTGCTTCGTGTTCTCTTCTCTATCACAGACGTCCATATTTCATTGTAAATCAGAATGATCCGTTGCCATCTTTCCTGCCTCCTTTGGATTTCTCCAAACAATTATACTTTTCCACTTCCTCATGTGTTCTCCTTTTGGCAACTTAACCTTTTCCATTATTCTCCACACTCAAATATCCAATTCCATTTAACTGTGGCTTTGGTCTTGCTTCAATAACTATTTTTTCACAATGAAAAAATCCTTGCTTCGTTGTAATGTTTTGACAAGGGTTTTAATATACTTAATCGTCTCTGGCATTAATTTTACATCTACATCTACATATTACCCTGCAAGCCACCGAGAAGATATGTGTCAGGGAGTGTATCCACACCATAGAAACATATGCCAATGAGCAATCAAGTGGGAAAATGGTAGTATGTTGATTACCATAACCACCTCAAAAATAAATAGAATGTATTTGGGGAAAAGTTTATTGCAGACCAAAGTACAAATTTCTAAAATTCTTCACAATATCACCTTAATGTATTGCCACTCCAATACCAGTGTCTCTGCCAGTTGTAGTGTGCTTCCTGTAAAGCATCAGCAGGACTCTCGTTCAGGCACATCGTCATGGCTTTTTGACATAATCCAGTAGTCCAAAATGGTACTCAAGGTAGTTAAACACATAGGGGTCGTACTCAAAGACCCATGTCTCGTCACCAGTAACCACCTATTCTAAAGAAGTTCCGATCACTTTCACCGTGGTCCAAGGGGTCCAAGGCAACATCCAGAAGGTGACAACTATCTCTCATAAAGACGTTGGAATCCAGGTTGAAATATCTGGGTTTTTATCTCGTTATCTTCTCGTGTTAAATGTTTAACATATTCGTGGACAACCAAGATTCGGCTAAGCGGTTAAAGATGCTTTACGACATAAGATTAGGCTAAACGGTAATAATGCAATTTGTAACTTTTGCATTTTATATGCCAAAACGCCATAAAAATCTGAGTTAAATATATAGATATACTCGAGAGAGAAGGCAATTACATGTTGATGAAATAATAATTAGAGCATTCTCTGTTTTGGATGGTATGATTTCCTAAGTGTTAAGAGCTCTAGGAGACCGTGTTGCTTGATATCGATTGCGGGTCTATATTGCTACAGTTATGAAAAATCATCCTACCGTAATTTGTGTTACTCTATGGATAATTGTAGAAAGTAATTTTTCATCGTGAACATGTAGAATTATACACCATGAAGGTTGATTTTTGATGCATCTCAGTGCTACTGAAATATATGTGTTTTTATTTTAAATAAGAAAGAGTATAACATTAATTAGACTAATGGCTTTAAATAATTATTAGATTAGCCGGAACAACTTTAGCTAAATGAAAATACGGCGAGTCATGCGTTGAAACATATAGTCCTCTAATCAATCATTTCATTATGTACTCAAATGACCAGGCAAAAAAATTGAGTTTTTAATCATCAATCTTACTAAGTTACTCGATTAAATGTTATTTCTTTCCAATGAGCAATGATCTTTATAAAAAGTAATGATTAAGCTATACAAAGTCTAGCTGTTAAGCAAATGTAACTTAAATAAGTACGAGATAAGTATATAGAATGATTCATGAGAATTCTTCTATTTTTTTCCTTAGTTGAATTTTCATAAATTGAAATAAATTTTCATTCTTTCTTAAATAGCACTCTGGCGCGGTGTTGTATAAAAAAAACTATGGAGATGGATATTATTGAACGAACGAGAAATTTTCGCTTCGGATTTTTGGATGGCTTTGAGTAATTTAATACCTGATATGTACAAATGTTTTCATTTATACTGACGGAAACAGCAACTCTCTATTTTGTTTGTATCGTTAGTAACTTGCCTGTTATACGACTGCTGTTTACTTACTTTCCTTATCTTCCATTTTCACTTATTTTCTCTAATTGATTTTTGCATCTGGATATCACAGTGCTTAATTTTTTTGAGAAATGTGTTTGAAAAGCTTTCCTTAAATTTAAATCAAGGTCAGTTTAAGTGTAGGTTTAGCCTTTAGTTGATAACTTCTAGTGGAATTAAGGGTTCATACGGAAATTGAAATGAAATAGTTTTTACGATGAAATTTCAGCTATGTACAAATTGAGTAGCTTCAGGCGTGATGTGGTGGAGGTTGAACATAATGGGTAACTGAGCGTAGGACTTTTCCACTAGATTAATTTTTTATTTTACGACCGGGTTACGATATATTACATCATCATCAGGCCTCACCGTAACCCGGTTGTAAAATAAACATTTTATCTAGTGGAAAGGTGTTACGATCAGTTATTCATTCAGCTATGCAGATTTCAATTTTGTCTACACATCTCTGTTAAATAACCAAGAATATTAACAATAGGTATGGTAGGAAATATCTATTTTTAATCACATGCCACACGTTGCAATGGTCTAAATGAATTCACAAATTTCTATGAGGAAACCAAATTGGGAATGTTGGGAGCATTTCGATGAAGTTCAAGAGAAATTGTAGCTTGAGAACGGGATTTTAATTCACATCCGTACCAAAAAATTAAACTTTTATCAAAATAAAGAATAGCTACATCATGCAATATGAACTGTAAAACTTACCCTGGGAGTTGATGGAATTTTACTGAAAAGTTTTCAGTTACAGTTATACCAGTTTTTATCAGTCTAAATAGCTGTTTTGGTCGGAATTCTATCGAATTAAAATGAATAACCACACTAAAGATAATTATATCGATGTATAATCTGCAGAAATACTAAAGCACGGTTAATTTCGTTGGATAATATTGCACAATACTTTCATTGGGTTGTATAAAACTACCTCGAAAGCTGATTTTTACATAAATGAACATTGCCTCGTATTGTTTGGACACTATATGCAAGTATCTTCTTTATTTGCGGGATTGACGCGGTATGTAATTCGCGCCTAGCTTTTCCTAATTAAACAGAAAAATGTGCTTATAATATCCATGTATTTTATACATAAGAGAGATAAACATTGTCATCCTTTTAAGTTTTTTTATTGGTTGATTTTTTTAGTATTCTTTACCTAAAGCCTATTGTTGAAGCTGATCTAGCATATCCATGGTGTGTACATCCAATACACTCATGCAGGATTATGGGCTTCTCTGTACATGAAATGCTCCAAATGGCTTTTCTTCTAATTATTTACTCCATTTAAATTTAGTTGTTCCTTATTTGAATCACCTGTGTCATCAATTGTCTTGCTGCATTTCCTTGTCAATCTGATTAATTTTCAGACTCTCCAGAAAACGTGATGGCATTTATTTAATTTAAACCAACGAAACCTAGAAAAAAGAGTATTAAATTCCAAAAATTATGTTGAGGATACTGTGAAGTGGTCTTCGTAAAGTAATTACGCAAACTTGCTAATTTAATGTTTAAATATTATATATATATATATATTTATATATATATATATATATATATATATATATATATATATATATATATATATATATATATATATATATATATATATATGAGAGTCGGTAGGGGTAGTCGTATGGTTGGCGACCTAACACCCCCCGCCACGCCCTTGCGGCGGCTTGCGGGGTATTATGTAGATGTAGATATAGTCCAGGGGGTGGAGCAATAGACTGATGAGGGCTAGAGTTCCATTCCCGGTCAAGCCTCATTTTCATTTTCTTCGTAGGTTCACTGAATTTTAAGTAAAAATAAATATATTAGAATTGCACGGATTATCTCCTAGTTATTTTTGCCTGTAGAGGGAACACTATAGTTGGTGCATGGGGGCACTGAGGAAGCACAAGAAAATTAATTGCAAACCTTAAGTTAGGGAATCGTTTATCTATAAGATTTTATCCGAGTGATATGCAATATATTTTTAGAGGCGCAGACGGCTTATATTGACCGTCTGCGCCTCTAAAAACTTTTTCCAAACTTGAGCGCAAACATGAAAATACAACATTCTTGAAAATGTTTTATTTTAATTTTGAAAATCCTTTCAATGTGAATATTCACCCTGTAAATTAATGAACAATATTTGGATTAAAATTACTTGTAGTTATACCCTAAGCGATTATTGGGAATTAATAAATCGTTGAAAATAAAGATGTTTGTAACTCTCCTAATATATTTTCCTTCCCACTACAATATGCTATAATATTTCCTGCCCTTTGAAAGATATTGAGAACTGAACCCTTGTGTTTACTGGCTTACAATATTCCAATGAGGTAGCACAGTTACTGTAATTTTAAACTCACCAAATGTTTTCAGGAGAAGAATCGTTCTCGACGCTGATTTTTACTGGAGTAGCCAGAAAATGTTGACGTAAAGTAATTCTGAGACCTGCGATTGTGTGGCAAAATTTGGTCCTTATAGCAGTCGGTCAGGCAAGCACGTACACTACGAAGCCACACCAGAGGTTGGCTGTATCATCAATCCGGTGATTTGGTGGAATCTCGACTGCACTGAAGTCGTAGCAGCTGGAGAAACACCAAGGGATTGAAGCTGCAAGCTTCCTTTTGCATTAGTCAGTATAGTTATAAGTTGTATTCATTCTCCAATGGAAACTCAATAGCTGTTTTCTTAGTATTCATACACTAGAGTAATAGTAACTTTGTTACTTACATTTTATTGAAAGAGTATCTGGCTGAGGGCAAAGTTTTTTTTAGGGGTGTAGGCAAACTTGATAGCTTCGTGCTTCGCATTGCAACTAATTTGAGCACAGTTATTTTATCAAATTCAGTATAAATATTTCATTTGACGAAAGAAATTATATTTAATCTTGACGAGGGTGGTTATAACTCAAAAAGTTCAACTTTCTTCTACCTTTATTTTCAATTGCAGTTGTTTCTATACTCAAAGAAAACATTTTAATATATTTGCTTATTTAAATTTTGAACTAACAGTCATAGATTACTGATATTATTTGAGTAACAAAAGAATTACATAAATGTCTTATTGAGTGGTATAGTTTTCTGTATTTTCATTCCAGTGGTTTTTACGTGAAGAAATGTAATATGGCAGGCGGTCAAGTTTGGAATGCTTTCCGAGCGGGAAGTTGATGTACCTAGATCTCCAATCCGTGGAGAATGGAACGTAGACATCATGTGAGGAGATTTCCCGAAAGTTAACAACATCATAGATCCAATGAAGAATTAATATTCAAACAAATACACAATGCAGGCAGAACAGTTGACATCTTTGGATTGTATTTTGGAGAATAGAGGGTACACAAATAAGCATAATAGATGAAATGGATTGAATAAAAATAATTTAAATGAGAGGGGAGATGTTGACTCAAAATTATTAATGATAAGAAAAAATACATCCATCTCATTGTGAGGGGTAGCAATGAGTGGTTGTAGACCTGGCCTTTGAGGCAAACGGATGGTTGTTGATTTTGAAATTTTTCTTTTGAAATGTCGTTGTGAAAAATGATTTCAACAGCCAAAAAATAATAAAAGATACGCTAAATAGAAATAGGGTACGCTTCTGGGGCCATGTTAGAAGTTAGACTAGTGATCAGTATGGAGATCTGAAAGAATAAAATAATTTGTGTAAGCCAAAAATAAGACACTCAATGTGTAATTTTGTAGACTTTCTCTAATCTACCATTTATAGATCGTGAATGGTGACTCATTTTTCCTCGGTATAGTTGCTAAATATTTCAACTGTAGTAAAATTTTCCATATTTTGCATTGCTATGAAACGCTCATAATTCAATGTGTCATGAATTATAATTTTATTTTTTTATCAGGTTTGGGAATCTTGTCCACCTGGACATTGGATATGAAGTTTTAATCCCAACATAATAGTATTATCCAGGGTTATAATGTATTTGCGTTCACGAAAATGTTTGGAATATAAATGCAACAAAATGGTCACAATAAAAATTACGTGTTATGGTTTATTCGCTCGGATGACATCTTAGAGGCAAAACCTGAATACTTCTGTTAAAAAACAAACCTTTCAGGAAAATTATTCATGATCCACGTCATGTTTACAACTGTGTAAATATTGGTAACATAAATGATTCGGTGCCATTCTTTGATTGACAGTTTGTTCAATTATTAAATGCTGATCATATCACTCCATTTCCTCCCTACGGCCAATTCTAATCATACAGAATGAAAGTATGAACGCCTTTTTTTATCTCTAGATAAATTTGTAAAATTCTTCACCATTTACATTATTAGTAAACTGATATTGCACTGGAAGTATTTCTCAGAAAATAATTGTTGTATAAATTTCTGACTAACGGTTTACATAACGTATAACTGCAATAGGTCTTGTTTTCGGGTAATAAAGTTGAAATTTCCATTCGAAAAAGTCGGTAGATTATTCTATCTTTCTTTTGAACATGAATTTGACCAATACTCCACCGTGACAAGTTTTCGAGGCGGCAATGCGTGCAGTGTTCTATTTTAACAGTTCCCAGGAGAGGCGTCGTTTTGATATTTTTTCGAAACGATGACTCCATGCAAGCGAAAGGTTAAGATTTGGGGACAAAAAACTGACAGCAAGCTTGTGTATAGAATGATGCTGTTTCGGATATGCAAGGCGCAAAAGCAGCTAACACCCGTCGTAGGCGAGAAATTTAAAAATAAAAATTGAGTTTCTTTTTCTTTCTCTCTCTTTGCTAGCGAATAAAATCTCTTCTTCCGCCCTTTCCCTTTCCACACAGCTCCCTCGTTTCGTCGAACAAACACGACGATGAAATACGCGAGAGCCGTGAATATGGCTTTGAATATCCTTCCAAAACGTGCCATGATTGGCCAAGTGCCTCTAAAGGCTTGGAGTTCTGTGATTTCCTGGAGATTTTTTCTGTCTCCCCACTTCACTCCCTCCTTTCCAAAGTTGAAGTCCCATCGGGTTATCTACATTCTCGAGAGCAGTCATGAAAACGTCAAGAGTAGAGCAGTAAAACTTGGTTTTAAGGAGTGGTGCAATATCAACCCGGAGCATTCTTGTGTTTATTATCACAATGACAGACAATAAGAAGTAAGAAATTAGAATGAATCAATTTTTTTTCGCGTACTCATATCATTTCATTATATCGAAGCGTATTCTTTCTTGTGTTGATCAATACATAAAAGGACTGAATACCACGCTCTTTCAAGGAATGACATGCACAAACAATTTATCGATTAATACAACCATTTTAATATATTGGAATAGTTAATATAATAAATAAAAATTATTTATTTCCGCACTGTTGGTTGGATTAATTTTTATCTTAAAATTAAAATCACACAATAATTAGACTTTTTCTGGAAAGTACGCCAAAAAACCAAAGATCTGATATTTGGATCACACCAGCCAACGTTCCTTTGTGAGAGTTTTATATTTTTCCAATCATAAAATTTAGCCTCATTATGGTTCCTGATAATGTTAGTTCATGTTCTGGAAATTTAATTATGCTGATAGAATAACTTGTAATGGTGGATAAAAATTAAACTTTAGACTCAATTAAAAATTCTATGCGCAGTACATGCATCACTCCAACTAAAACTTCGACAATATGCCTTTATTGAAAGATATTTCCGGTAATATATAGTCAAACTTATAAGTAATCCTTTTCATAGATTCTTCAGTGGCAGCCTATGTTATGATACTTATTCTTCCGTTTTCCGGATGATGGGAATTATCAAGATGTTTTCCTACTTCTTTCGAAGACTAAACAGCTATGGTCCCTCTCCTATTTACAGAGAACTGTACTCATTCGTGATTCCGCATACCCAGAGTATCCTTCTTCGAAAACTTTATATTTACAGGCAATAAAACCATATTTTCCCCATTATTTTAAGGATCCAAATCTCACCGACGTACAACAAAAAATTTACACAAATGTCATTTCTTAGTTTTACGCGGAGATTGCTAGAAATAAAGAGCTTCAGATCTTGTCAAATTCCTACATTAAACCCATTTGAATTTCGTAATACTACTCGAAAACGTTTTATTGTTTGTTTATTTGTTATAATGTTTATGTGATAACTTTTACTTTATGCTGAAAAATTTTATTTTACAAATTTAGAGCGGAGAGATGTACCTTTGAAAAACGTAAATCGTGGAATTTCAACGGGAATTCAGTTTTGGCCATTTGTTTCATGACATTTATGCATTCAATTTAAAAGTTGAATAAGACAGAAACAATTGAAGACACTTTTTCTTATTTTTTTTCCTTTACTGCGTTGTTTAAGACATTGAGTCTTGAGATCTTCAAAATATATTAATATTTCCATTGAAGTAATCGGTTGCATTATATTCAAATTTTAAAATAACAGCAAGAAAGAATGCCCCACCAAGATTTTCACCATCAGAGCCTAAATAAACCTCTATTATGAAAAAGTAAAATTTTTTTCAATGAGACACAACACTCAAAAGCAAACCGATATTGTATATATCCCAAATTAAGCCTACATACTCATTAATGCTATTTTAGTCTGTAAAATTATCCAAAAGAGGAGCAAATAATAAATGTTCATATTACTGTTTTGTCGTGGTATTCAATCGTTCAGTAGAGCCAGATTAAAAGCTGGAGTATTTGGGTAACAGTCAGAAAGTGACACCTACCTCTCACAAAGAATAGTCTCACGTATTATATGTTTGGCATGTATGCGTAAAACTTTATGGCTAAAGCCATCACAAAGGCTGGATTTAAGCATATCACAGTAGAATTCAAATGTTGGTATTTTTATTTTACACTACAAACTAGAATACATGTCTATGCGGGTATTGGAGGGATCGCCGATGAAAATGCCAGAATAGCGCACGCAACGTTAGATCGGAAAAGTAAAATATAAATTTTATGTTTTATGTGTATTCCTAAAAAAAAGGTTAAGTGGCCATGGATACTCTCTCGCCATAATGTGACTGATAAATATAAATTAATGAAAACTCTTCGGCAGGTCCGTAGGTTTGTATGGAAGAAACATTTTTGAGACTAACAGAAAATTTTAGTTTAAGTAAAAATTTGGTAGTGGCACCCACAGAAGTGATTTTATAGTTACGTTTTCATTATAATTCATTCTAATAAAGTATAATGTACGCCTGTTCAACTCGTAAAATTGTATGTTAAGGCCAATAATCAATTGATATGATCGAGTATCGATAATAATTGAAAACACAATGAATTATTAATTATACTCATTATTCAACGTATAATTTTGTTTTCAAGCGTTAGAAAAAATCAAAAGAGAAATACATCTCTGTCCTGTCCAAGTTGAATATTATCTAAGTGTTCTGGAAAAGAAATTTTGCCACAAAAGGTGGGATGCTTAAAACGTAAAAAAATGCTGCCTCTCAAAGATCGTGAGGAATTTTCACGGTGTAGTGGCATTCTCTTTTCATATTTTTAGGCGAGGAAAGCCAGATTTTAGCGCGCAGGGGTACACAATTTTACGATCTTTCTGACATTCTGAGAATTGAAATACATAATGGGAGGTGAAATGAGTGGAAGCTTGAATTTCAGCCCGAGCGGTGCAGTGACTTCTTTACGGCTCTGCACCAGTTCCCTGGTGTGCACTCAATTTACCTTTCTCACTTTTGAGGGAGTTACATCTCATTCCTCGAGACGATTGAAATTGCTCCCCAGCCAACTGCTAAACTGTCCTCGGTCTTGCTTCGTTTCATGCTCCTTTACCTAAGTAACTTTTCTTTCCTTCCTTTCTGTCCCTCATATTTCTGTCACTACCTATATACTTTGTAGCACACTTTTGAACATTTATTTGTCATCAAGCCCAAGTTATATTATAATTACGTTTTTAAATTTCGGATATTAATTTTTAATTAAATTAAACTTGAAACGATTCAAGGATGTGGTTAAACAGTGTAATTTCTCGTTTATACAAATATAAAAAGTATTTTGTCATTAAATGGGTTTAAAGTCGATGTAATTTGAATGTTGACATTAAATTTTGGGTGAATTGCATTAAAAATTTACCTTTTGGAAGGTAATCTTCCGTATAATTTATGTACTGCTGCAAAATCGTGGAATTCAATAAAGAGTCATCCCTTTAATGAGTCATTCCGCGAGCAGAGACGAAAATATATGAAGAGTGTATTACTTGTTTCACTAAATTTGTAATATCCTCTAAGAAGTGCATAATAGTATTCAACCACTGGAAAGATATCTTATGTACCGTAGTTGTTTTTTAAGTTTTAACAATCCTTGTTTTTAATTGTACAATGAATTTGCGTTTTAGAGGGATAATAGAAAAACCGTTCTTCCCCAAATAATATTTGTTGTCCATGCTGATTTCATGGTTGGTAATTGATAGTAATTGTGGAAATGCTACGTTTTTATTATCCATAAAATAGAGAACTTCCACGGTGTGATTTGGAAAAAATTGTAATATAATTTTGTATCCAACAAATAAACAAAATTTCTTTGATGCCAGTGAATAAACATCCTGACCGTCGTAAACTTTGATGGATGCAGTCATTCGCGAAATATAACCAATTAATTAATTTTAAGGGTCTATTAATCCCATTTTTCCGAATTAATGACTACCTAGTTTTATGTGAAAAAAAATGATATTCCGTTTTCCCTCCGTATCGAGTTCATGCCTATTATGGTTCAAAACACCAGCCATTCACCATTTATTCCCTTTTTAGATGTCGTGTTCTACGTATGACACCTGAATCTATCAATAATTGATTTCGTGTATTTTTGTGACACATTAAATGAAATTTGTGGATGGATCAGTGGTACACATCACATCATCTACTGCACCATAATAATTATTTATCAGAGTGGCGGTTGGCGGACTGGCGTCGGTATTTTTCCGCTGCTTTATTCATGTGGAGTCACACGTAGAAAGCTCATCCTTCTGTCGTCAGCAAAGCCTTGCGTGGGTTCTTCAACTCGACAACAAACACGCAGACGGTTTCCGGTTGGCGTGAGAATGACGGAGGCATGGCCGCGTGACATCCACACCGAAAAAAAAGGAAAGGGGAAAAAAAAACTTTCAATAAGTAACGTTCCCCCAAACTTGATGGAGACAAGGATGAGGGAAGATTCGGAGTGGGACGCCTAAAATATAATATAACTGGAGCGTAACGTTGTTTGAGGGGAGGAGAAGCTTTAAATAGTTTATTCCCTGTTACGAGATCACTTTCGCCAACTTATGTCGTGACGTGCATTCTCACCAGGGGCATCCAGCGCAAATATTTTATGCATCCTTCTCCTTCTGCCTTTTCTCCTCAACACACGCGGTCGTCTCCCCTCCTACATCCCGCGTCTCGGGCCCTTATTTGGGAGTTATTTCCCCGTCCTAAAAACCAAACACACCTACTGTCCTTTTTGCCCCCCCCCTCCTTCGCTACCTTCAAGGACTGACCGTCACCACACTTTTCTTATCTTTTTCTTACCAATTCCTCCCATTTAACCGCTATTCCAACTCCCTTCTTGCCCTTGTTTTCGTCTCCCGCTCATCTATTTAATCTTTGTACCCCTTTCAGCTGACCTCTTCACTCAGCCATGGATCAGCATCCTACCCTCCCACAACACCTCACATCTTTCCCCACGAAGCCCTTTCTTCGTTCCACTCCTTCACCCACCCCTTACCCTACCCGGTGCCCGCAAGACGTGACCAACCCTAGGCGTCTGCGCGTGGTAAGGAAGTTGCAGCAGCGTGTATGCCTCGTCATCGGTGATGTTTCCAAGTGGGAATGGAGTGAAGGAAGCTAAAAGAGGAATCATCCAAATCCGTATTTCAAAGACATTCTGCAAGTTACCTATTGTGCTTCGAGATAGTAAATAAACTTTCCAATTCTGGCATATCCTACACTTTGGCGTAGATATGACTCCTCGATTCTCATAAAAATGATATTTTTCATGGTTTCTAAATTAAAAATTTTAATTTATTTTTTGAGATTAAAAACAAATCGTGTTTATATGCATCTCGTTGTTTAAAATCGACTTTTGTACCAGTGAACATTATTTGGCTTAGTCAAACGACTAAGCCAAATTATTGACTGGGATTATCGACAAATCAGAAGGCTGAATTTAACATTAAATTGTGGTGGAATAAATAAGAAGGCGGATCGGTTTACCATTTTAAAAACATTTGCTGGTAAAGAGGTAAGTGAGCATAGTTTTTGGGATTTTAAAAGAAGGATTGGGCTAGCAAAAGTGGCATTTGCAAAAAGACGAGAATTGATGCATTTATACAATGATTACAAATGTAAAGAAAATATTAGTAAAGGATTAGTTACAGAGTGTAGCGTTTTAAAATTGTACAACCTGGTCCTCGGAGCTACAGGACGCACGTAGACTGGGAGCTCTTGAGGTATTGGTGTGGGCTAGAATGAAGAAAATAATTTAAGCACAGAGGAAGACGAACGTTGTGGTTCCAAGTGCAATGAACGAAGAGAGGAAGTTATAGGGAGAAATCTAAAAAAGCACAGAAAACGAATGGAGGAAATATGGCAGTGAACTGGAATGTGGTAGCCCTTTATAGGAGGGATCACATTGGGTAAGCGGGGTAGAGGAAGAAAGAGTCTACGCCTTTGAGGTCAGGATGAACGCAAGCAGAAATTACGGAGAAATGAAGATAGAAATCATGTAAGGGAAAGAAAGCGGAATTTATACCGATACTCTGAAGTATATATTCTATGAAGGCAGTTATAAATTTTAATAGGATGGATAATTTGAGTTATGTTATTTCTAGCAGACAGACATAGAACAGCTTTTGGTTGAAACCCATGTGAATCATCTTGGGTGAAGAAATTTAGATGATTTACTTACAGTTTTTCCCTGTTGAAGAGGATCTAATAAGAAGAAGAATAACTCAATTTGGTCAACGAATGCTCATCTTTTTCACCAGAGTTAGTACGTTTTTTCATTGAAGAATACAACGATTTTTACCATTGATTGATCAAACGCTAGGCGTTTATCAAATTTTTTTTTTTTAAGTACCGGTTGATTATTACCCAGTTTTTTGGTAAAACAAGAAATTCTATGTAATTGCTTAGCTTTTTGAACACCAATCTTTAACATCTTTTTACCAAAATAAAAATTAATTTAAATAAATGTGCCCAATAATTTAATTGTCTAGGTACATATTCTTCAAGAGAGAAAATTGTTAACTTCCAAATGGTGTCATTAGTTGATTAGATAAAATAATTGAACATTTTATTACTTCTGGGAATAATCCATAATCAATGTTTTTCATTATATTTTCAATCATTCTGCGGAGGCATTTTTGACTGTCCAATTGAGTGTTCAATCATCAGTAATCCATTATTTTTTTAAGAAATTAAAAGGCTGATTTTGAAGAAATCAACTGAAACCTCAAACTAATTAGTCGATTAATTTCCAGTAAAGTGAACCCTTTAGTCAATCTAATTAAAAGTTCGGATTCGGTGGATTTATATTTACTGCATTATCCACAGATGCCTGATCTTATATCAGCACAAAGGAGAAATGGAGCGAGGCTACAGATAACGGATATTTTATGGACTTCTAATGAAATGATTTTCTCTTCCGTATGCCCTCTTGATTCTGCAGATAATTGCATGGACTATTAAACATCCTTTTAATGATGCTGGTTCTCGGTATTATTTCCTTATTTTTTAAAGAAGGTATGAAAATCCCATCTTACCATGTTATTCTGCTGTTGGTAGTTTCGCAGTCATTTTTTGTAGACTAGGAGGATCATTTCAAGACTTGACCCATATATCTGAATATGAGCCAAGAGTGTTGATTGCTTCTTAGGACAATGCCGTTTTGTTTTTCACCTGTTTTGTCTTATAAATACTGTTAATGGGACAACATTGTCACTTTTACGTGTCAATTAAACTATACAAGACAAAAATTCAAATCATGCTTGGTTTTCATGCATCAGTTTTCTATTTCATTTAAATCTGCTTCTCTAAAAATTATAATAATGTTAAAATCTGACAGATGTCATGTCGTTCGTTTACAAAGAATGATATTAAAATGGAGATGAATGAAAAAGAAAATTTACGCCATTTATCTTTAAGGAGAGGTCTATTCAAATAATGTTTTACTGAAACGAATGTTGACGAAATTAAAAATTAAAACTTTCTCTAGGATAGCTGGTGAAATTAGCACGTGATATTCATATATAAAACTTACTTTAGGTGAGCTATTTTGATTCGTAGAGTGGCTTTGGGTGAAAGGAGGATGATAGTTTTTTTTCTTTCAAAACAGGGAATAAAAATTTTGCACGCGTCATCTTATGGGTGAATGGAAGGCACCGTGACCTCCGGCTGCACCTAATCTTACTTCAGGCGAAAAGGTCACGAGTGAGCCTACCCCTGCAAGGGCTGCATCGTTGTGAAAGAAGACCTCGACCCTACCGCCTCCTACTTTGGACCCTCGCTCCCCATTGCATACCCCTCTCCTCCGTTTTTAAGGCTCAGCTTCCCTCGCCCCAAAGCATCATGCCTTCTTCAATCCTGCAGCCGATATCCTACTCCCGAGGCCTATACCCCAATAACCTCCCACCTCCAGTATCCTCGCCCTCCTTCCCATAAGCCCTCCGCACCCCTCCCGCAGTTAGCTGCCCCCCTCTCTTTGCTTCCACGTCGTCTGCTACACCCCACTGGCACGCGGACTTCACCTCCTCATCTGTAAGCATGGTTCGGACGAGCCATAAAACTCCCGCCAGCCACCCTTTCGTGCTTACAAAGATGTCTTCGTGATGGAAATACGAATCGTGCCATGTCTGCGGCCTCTCTGGTCCACAGAGGAGTAAAAAATCGTCCCTATCCACCCCCCCCCCCACGCTCCCGTCCGGCCTCCTCGCTCAGCCATCCCCTGCTCGAGTACCCCAGATCCAGCAGCACCCGAACTCCCACTCTGGTCACGCGCTTGCGAGATGCATGTAAGACTCACCGGCCTCAATAGTTTAACTGTCCAGCAGTATCTCGAGCAGATTATTTACCTTGCTTAAAAGCTGAACCTAACAATTCATCGATTGGCACATATGATATGATTTCCTACGTTTTGCTTTCCATAATATTTATTTGTCTTTTTTTAAGAGGAGAATGATATTTATAGACGTATTGTAAGTTAGCCAACCGATTTGGAAGGAAACATCAATAATTATGTTGTATCATTAAGAGGGTGATTCCAGAAGTACCCGGCCCAGCAAAGAAAACACAAATATTTTGGATGAAAATGTATTTTTATTTTCAACATAATCTTCTTTCAGATCTACACACTTTTCCAGACAATGTTGAATATATTCGATACCCTTTCCATGATTAGAACGGTCTCGCTCGTAAAAATACCCATTAACTGCCGGCATCACTCCTTCACGGTTGGATAATCTCTGACCACCGAGTCATTTTTTCAAGTTTGCGAACAGAAAATAATCTGAGGGGGCTAAATCTGGTGGATAGGGTGCATGAGGTAGCAATTCAAGCTTTAATTCGTGAATTTTGGCCATTGCAATAACGGATTTATTAGTTGGTGCATTGCCTTGGTGAAACAATACTTTTTTCTTAGCCAAATGCGGCCGCTTTTGCATGATTTCTTCGCTCAAATAGTGCAATAAGTTTGCTTAATACTCGCCTTTGATATTTTTTCCTTTTACAAGGTAGCTAATGAAATTTATCCCACGCGTATCCCAAAACGCCGACGCCATGACCTTGCCTCCAGATGAAATGGTCTTCGCCTTCTTTGTAGGTTGTTCTCCCTTCTGAATCCATTGTTTTTATTGCTCTTTTTTCTCGAATGTTAAGTAATTAACCAATGGCTAATCCATAGTTATGAAACGACGCAAAAATTCTGCTTTGCTGCCGTGAAACTTTGCTAAATACTCAATTGAAACATCTTCACAACAATGTTTTTGCTCGAGTGTAAGAACCCATTTTGAATATAGCTTTCTTATGCTCAAATTTTCAGTTATATTTGATGTACCGAACTTTTTGAAATGCCTACTATTTCTAATTTCAGTCGACGATCATCCTGAATCACTTTGTGGATTTTCTGCACCGCGTCTTGGGTCGTCTTCTTATTTGATCGACCAATGCAATGTTTGTCTTGACAGCTAGTACGGCCTCGTTTAAACTCTACTAACCAATATTTTACTGTTGTAAATAATGGAGCAGACTCACCCAGAGTAGAATCCAGTTCATCCCATATATTGTTTTGGCTGAGATCGTTCAAATGGAAGTATTTTATCGCATAACGATGACCAATTTTGTCTATTTTCACAATTTCACTAAAATGGTTCACTATTGATGGCTTCCCAACAAGTACTAAACAACGTAGCGTCTTCAAACTTGAAAAAACACATGCTTTATAGATTGCATATATTTCTACTAGGTCAGGCCGGGTACTTCTGGGATCACCCTCGTACATAATTATCAATCCCACTGTATTAGATAAGAGTTGGTAGACAACGTTCGCATAATTTTCCCAATGCATCCGGTACATTTACTTGCCCATCTTTCATCTTTTTTTGAAGACGTGATCTTCAACTTGCCAGCCTCGGTGGCGGTGGGGGTTCTCCCTTCATGGTTTTACCTGCACTTAATTTCTGAGTGTTGGTAATTTCCGCCTATGCTTAACTTAGTGCCTACACCTCAAATTCGCCCCAAAAATAAAAAAGAAAAAGACGCGGAATAAATATATAGGTAACTTTGGTCATGTATTAGCATTTATATTATTTTATTCGCAGGATAATAATGCCAGCATAATGTCATCATATCATGAGAAAAATGCCATTAGCATAATAAATGCAAATCCCAATATTTTGTGAGCATATTTACCTGAGTACATTCAAATACACTTTCTCTTAAGTTTTAGTTTCATTGCCCCTATAATGCTAAGAATTGAGAATAAACATGTGAATTCCTTTATATAACACAGTTATATTTAAAACATAATTACTTCATTTTGAGAGAGGTGGTGTAAATAACGGAATTAATGATCGATAATTATAGTCTTAACTATCAACCTGGAATAATATTTTGAATTAACGCAAGAGAGCTTTTTCGTCTTTCAAGCACTATTGATTCTGCTTCCCAATTATCAATGACTGTTCAGTTTTAATATCTAAATTTAGCTCTAAGTCCCCGCCACTGATTATATTTGTATTTAATCTGAAATATCCAGATTGAAGGCTTTTGAAATTCATTTTAGGTATTGTTATGGTTATCCTTTCACCTTTGTACGAGTAAATCGTCGTAGAAATGCTTATTACAGCCTCGTCGAAACGAGAAATTTCTTTGATGCATAACAGCTAGCTAATGGCAAAGTAATCAGTGATTGAGTTAATACACAATTCGTACTAATGGAAATAACACAGCCTGTTCTATAGGGACTTAATGCCTCTTTACGTATATTTCAGCCTCCATAGTTTGCTTTGCACAAGCAATTGTTAAATGACTGTAATTTTGTTCATTCAAATTGGGCTAATACAATCATCCTTTCCCATTCATTCTAAATGCTTATAGACCGCAGATCTCTTCACCGATGTATAAAGGCTGCCATTAACTCTGTGACCTGGCGTTTGCTTTGATCTCACAAAATCAGTAGTTAACGTTCGGTCTTTTTTGTTTAATTTCTCACCTCGAAGCGTCAGAGGGTGGAAAGGAAGCCATTCATCTGACCTGATCGGATAGCATTTGCCTCATGTCCTCATCGACATACCGCTGCATAAATAAATGCTTCGAAAGGCACGATGAATTGATGTATCGTCCATTTTCGGGATTCACATCAGGAGAGGAGAGCGCTTTGCAAGGTTCAAGGGAATACTCCGGTCTCTTGGCTGTAAAGAATGGTGCGATGTGGGTTTGGAGATTATTCCAGCAATCAATCATTTGACCAAAGGGATTAGGAGTCAGGTGGATGTGGTGGGAATAAAGGAGGATATTTAAGGGGGGCTTAATAGCAGGAGAGGAATCGCGATCGATGAGCCACCATGCGCTAAATAGGAGGAGATAAAAAAACTAGATGGATGAGAGGGGGCGATGAGAGGGTATTTCGCTCTCCTGTGGACGATGCACCATTTCCTCTTCATCTCATTCCTTTGCTACGCTTGCGAGGCTCCATGTTTTGCTAGATGCTGTCCACATGTCTTTGTTTGGCTGCATTTGTTGCCACTTTTCTGCGTGAACACAAGTTTTTAGGGAACCCGAATATGTGGTTATGTCTTCTTTTTTTAACATTTAGAGAAATATTTTGCTGCATCTACAAAAAACGATAGCAAGTTAAGGAAGCAATGATCTGCTAGTTACCAGTTTTTTATTATGTAAAGATACCATTGTTATATTTCTACTTGTACATATACCCTAGTTTTTTCAAAAGGAGCGTTCAACCCATTTTCTGTCCCTATTTGAAATTTAACATTTACTTCTTCACTTATGTGGTGCAATATCGGCACACTAGCAATAATTTACTCCAAGAATTACTCGTGGTTGAATGGAGGTTTCTCAGGTTATCAGGAAGTACAACGAGTATCCAGTTGGAACGTGAAGTTTTCATGACTGAAAAATTCTCCTGCCATCTTAAGAGTTAAGCCATATTCAGCTCTAAACCAGGAAAGTCTGCTTTTCTCAACTGTAGGCTTATTAATACACAGCCTCACTTTGAACTTCAATATTTTAAACTTAAATTGCGAACAGACGAGAAGTTTCAAATAAGGAAACAAACAACTTTCAATCGTCCCCAATAAGGCTCATCATAAATATTAAAACCTAAGGTTTCGAATAAAATGCGTCGTTGTTTCAAATGGAGTAGAGTGTGTTTTTGGAACTATCCTTTCTGTGAAAACCTATTCATTTATCAACAAGGAAAATTTCAAAGAAACTTCACAGCTACAAAGGTTTAATTTAGGCTACAATATTAACTATATTTTGATTAATGATCACAAGAAAATAATTAACTATATTTGAACTAGAAAATCGAAATTATATTTAAAAGTGAATTCAAGCATTAGGAATCTTAAATTATAGGTAAAGGTGATAATAGTTGCTCTTAGTTTCTTAATAGTATTTTTTTCATGATGTATGTTTTTCGATGCAATGATTCAACTTAAATTCCTATTTAATTTTAAATGTGCCCAATTTTCTTTATTGAGCCTAGTAACATTAGCTTTTTTTATTTTAGTTTGTAGTGTAATCGAATGGGAATTTTAAAATCAGTATTAGCGAATTAAAAGGTCACAATTTTATAAAAATCTGTCTTAATACTTTTTGATTTAATCCACTGAATAATAATTGGCTTAAAATTTTAACTTAGTTTTCAGCCATAACTCAACGTAATCCTTTATTTTTAAACTTAAAAGTAATTTTTAAAATGTGTCCCCATTCTGTCTAATCTACAGGGAAAGGATTGTCTGGCTTTCAATTGATTTGAGTTTAATTTGAAATTTGACAGGGTTAAATCGTGGCGCCTCTGAAGGTCGTGTGGTGAAATATAGGCAATGGGGAATGTTTTAACCCGCAGAACGCAGGGTGTCAGTTATCCGCGGGGTTGCTGTTCCTCTCACGTCATTGACATTTCTTCGACCTGAAAAGTGGTAATGCTCCAGCGACCACCAACCTAATCTCTGGGTTATATTTTGAGTATTTTTTTTAATCCAGCATGAATGTCACAGAAATTCTTGATTAACGACTGGTTGAGGCTTTTGGAAACGGGGCACCGTTTTAAAAATTGGTGCTAGAACTAGAAATTTCAGAAGTTAATCTGTGGACGATGAAAAATGATTGAGTTTTATCTTCCATGAAAAAATAGACGTGTCGGCTCGACTATTCATTGTCCCTAATAGAGTCAAGTTCAGGATGAAAAGTATTAAAGTCAGAAAATGAATTGAGTTCCTTCCCAGTTTCGCTAATCTTCCACCAATTCTTTCTCACTAAAAGTACCATTAAAATACTTCACATATGTGCATATTTGTATTTATTTATTGAAATTCTCTTGACATTTTAGAATGCAGATTGGAACCACGGATTGAACGAACATGGATTATAAGGAAATGGTAATCCTTCCAGTCTTCTTTCATATTTTTCTTTTCGTTGAATTGAAAAGCAAATCTGTAAAGTTATGAGAACGATGACTTCCAATTGTTGCATGTTTAACTTTATGCATATTTTCAGCATCTAAGAAAAATTTAATGCGACATTTATTTGTTTAATGACTAAATTGGGGCTTTTTCCACCGGACCCCTACATATTATATTGAAGAAAATAGGGACCACCTTAGGTTGAGAAAAATATACGTAGGCTTAAAAGTATATACTACATATACTTTTTTAAATAAATAAATAGGCGAGATTCGATCCCGCGACCCCCAAAAGTATGTACAACACATTGGCTAAATATTTTCAACGTCTGCTTATTTGATAACAGGAGTAATAATAAACGGTGGAAATAAAGACCCGTGTAATAGTATTTTTGAAATTATTCCTCTATATTTTAATCCAAAGATTTATGCATGCAATAGGTGAATGATGAGAATGCTAATGTTTCAAATGAGTTTTGATCATTAGGATATCCTAACAGTGAGCCAAGGATCGCGACAAAAGAGGACGAAATATTAAAAATTAACATGCTAACAACATTAGATTTTAGCGTAAGAATTGCTTGATTTGAAAGATAGAGTCAGTCAAAACGTATGTCAAATCAGCACATACTCTGTTTAAATATTTCAAAACATGGATTATTTTCAGCATTTTAGTGTGAAAACTCGCAGCATGTAGGTATTTCCAAATTCAAAGTAATATATAATTATGTCAAATATGCGTAGACAACAAAATCTTTCAGGTTTCTATATATCTATAAAAAATCTTTCAGGTTTAATTTTGCGAGAACACATTCATTTTCTTTGATGAAAACATTGTTTGAGTTGATTAAAAAAATGCCATTTTTATTATTCCAAGCAGCTAATATACGTAATTGGTCACACCTGTTTAGATACTATTGCATTACGTGTCATGACCAATAGGGTACGACGACATCTACCTCAGTGACGTATTACTAGCCCAGCTACAGATGGATGAGGGTGGAAGAGAGGTTTTGGATGGATAAAATGGCATATATATAAATTCCGTTTCCATGCACTCTACTTTTAAAATACATTACACTACATGAGTGAACTCTTAAACTCATGATCTTCCATCCAAACTGACCTCAAAAATCTTTCTCCAACTTTACGCCCCTCCAAGAAATACTTTGAATGCTTCAAAAACCTATTTCGTTTTACCCTCGTGATGACCATGCGAAACTTGATTAGCGAAACTTGTCAGGGTCTTTTATTGCATTGTATGTTTTATAACAAAGGTCCCTTCATATATCCATGCGATGCTTTCAAGTTACCACATGAACCATCACTTTCATTATGGCCTCATTTACTCACCATTTGTGGAAATATATCTTCAAGTATATTTATTGCGTACCGCTGGCGAGTAATTTATCCTGAGGGAATGGTAAAATCTATATTATTAATTCGAGCTAATGGTGACAATAGCTACCTATTTGTATAGAGATATCATCATCAACTTAGAAATAGTTAACAAGATATAAACTTCCTTTAAAAAAATGTAGGGGCAGCCACGAACACCTAGTGAGTTCAAGAATTAAAAAAAGCATTTATTATCTTAGGATGCCAGAGGCTTAAATTAATTAGTTACTTTGATCCATTTGAAATATTTTGGAGCAATTAGTTTTGTTAGCTAAAAAATTCTGAAACATTTTCATAGGAATTATTGACAACGTTAGAAAAGGGTTGGTTCGAAAAGAAGAACTTATCAACAATAACCATCAGATTTAGAAAAAAGCAGATGTAGACGTAACTGTACTGAAATTTAAGCTATGCAATTCCTCGTTGAGAATATACAGCTTAAGGACCTACAAACTTTGTTTTCATTAGATTATTTTGAAAATACCATTGAAAACCTTAATTTAAACCAATTGAAGCAAGAAAGTAGGCTCAAATTAATTGAGATGATAAACAGCAGCAGGGTGTGCTTCCATGTTCTGAGACCACCCTAGTTTTTTCTTGTGACTTGGAGTTGGTACAAAATGCGATTAAGCTTACGGGAACCATCTTTGTAAATGCTACACATAGATGGCGGCACCGTGAAGTGCATAGCTATCGCTAGGGCAGGGTTTTTAATATTTGATATGGTGTCGTGGTGGACGATAACACCGTGTAATCATGCATTTAATCGAATGATTTGGTGAAGCACACATCGAAATTCATCTTCAATTGAACGAGACACACGGTGATGGTATTATGGTTGTAGAAAATGTATATTCGTGGGCGCAACAGTTCGAAAAAAGGCGACCGTTCTGTGACAATGAACCCAAGCACCCTATGGCACGATTAGTCTAGCGTACAAAAGGGCTCCCTACAGAAGGCATTCATGGAATCATGAAAGTTAGGAAGATGATATGCTGAGAAATAGCCGAAGTTTCAACTTAATAGTTTGAGTGATTTCACAGAAAAAGTAACAGATCGTAGAACTTGAACGCAACTTGTAATGGACTGCACAAAGTAAATGATGATAGTGGAGAATTTGAGGAAATGAATAAAGAATCAAGAGAACATTCACATTAAAAATCAGATAATTCAGTATATTCCCACAGATTTTCACCAATTTCTAAATAATTTGCCCAATATCAATATTTAAAACTTCCGCAAATTAATGCCTAAAGCAGATAAGTTTAATCAAGATGATGCTCGAAAAGTGAACTGAATTATTGAAGGGTTTTAGAGTATCAAACCTCTGATTGCTATTTACCGATATTATTGACGCATGATTTAAAATTGATAAATAATACTGTGGTATCATCTCATTACCAGTCATATCAATCAATAATTTCATGTACGTTGATCATTATATCTATGTCTCCAGTAACTAATGATATTCAAAAGTTTAAATGAGTAAACCTGCGTAGGAATTAAACATGAAAACAAGAGTTATCGCAGAATAAAGCAGATTAAAGCATAATTTAAATGACATGAACTTGCATAACATCTACCTTAGTTTTCCACGTGTGCTCCCTTCATTTTTGGACAATTGCAATTTACAGTAACTGCACGTAATCAAAATTGCTACGTAATAAACGAATGGATGTTTTTTCCTGAGATAATCTTTGTGCTGACTCATTTGTACTATCCTAAGTATATTTGGCAAGTTTGGTTTCACGCTCTATTAGTCTATTTACAATATCATTTTCTCAAAGTTCCGTTTACGATCGACCTTGAGAGATCATCAGGGGAACTTTCGAAAGTTTTGATGGCTCTTTTAACTGGATGATTGTGACACCAATGCGAGTCGTACGTTTTATACACCTAGATATGTCTTGGGGTTTTATGCCGAAATAAATGGTCTTGCAGCACATGACAGTCTAGCACTCGTTTTATAAATCTTTAAGATGCAAGGAGTTGGAAAAAGAGCGGCATAGGAAAAGGGAAGGAAGAAAGTGCGGAAGAAAACTTACCCAATGGTCAAAAGAGCTCTGGAGAGAGGATAGATGCAAGTGCTTGCGTAAAAACAGTGGAAAACAAATAAAGTAGCTACACCCTCGATTCGATCGACCGGAAAAACAGGGTGGCGCTAAAAGACCCGAGATTTGTGGCGTGGTAGGAGGAATATGTATGAAAACAAAAAGTCGTGGTGGAAGTGGAGACGACCAAACCCTTTATTCCCGCTCGGATCTACTTCCCGTAGTGTGTGTGGGTGGAGTGGGGTTGGGAGCTGAACCTGTGTTCAGTTGGAGAACAACTAACTTCGATCTCTTTCCTGATGCCACCTCCATTTCTCCTTCGACTACTCGTTCCTCCCCGCCCCCCATTTCCTACCTCTTCCAACCTTTCAACCGTTTTTATGCCGTCCAGACCGCCTATAAAAGCGATAAAATAAAAAAAAGGGGAAACGATTTCGTCTAAGCGAAACCACATCCCAAGGCCGAATGATGCTCCTTTTTTTGTCGTTATTTAAACTGCGGTGTCGCTGCCTGTTGGGCGATTGGAAGCACACCTTAAAAAATGAAATCACGCCGAGCAGAAAAATGCTTTTGGACAGGTAATATGGGCGTCCTCTGGGAAAGGTTACCCTAATACCCTTTTCTCTGCAGTGGATCTTTGCTACTCCTTTTTACTGCATATCGAGACTCCCATTGCAATCGATGGTCCTGGTCGGTTGTTTTTTTTTGTTTGCGGGGAAAAGGTTTGGTAAAAGGCTGTGTAAACATATACGGCGACGCGATATTACTCTGAGGAATTTTTGAAACTATTTTTGGGATTTTTTTTTAAATTTTCAGTGTATACTTTGCAATGTAATAATACTTTGTCGAAGCAAGGCTACATAGATTTCATGAGGAAAAAACGCATGTTAAAACCTCATTTTTTATCTCTTTGAGCATATCAGCGTCATAGCTGTAAAAAAATAAAAACTAATTAATTTCAATGCCACCAAAGGTAACGGTAAAATTATTCTGATGCAATTGCATTTGAGTATAGATCTGATTCGCAACGAAAATAAAAATAAAATTGTCCCTCAGTCATTCTAGATGAAATTCATGTATGGTTAGGAAATGCACAAGTATGTCTTGGTTAATAAGTTTTTCCCAATAATTTCAGTGTTGGACTCTGTGAATGCAAATAAATATTGTGTATACATTTGTATACACAATATAGTTTGCATAGACGACAGAGGGATTTAGTGTAAAGACCAACGAGGCAATAACCTACTCCACATGCTTTATAAAAAAATAGAAACTCGGGGAAGATTCAGTGGCTCAAAAATTGACATGAATATTGCAATTCGTCGGCAATTTGAAAGGATTTAACAAATGAATCAAGCATATACGTTGATTGCGCGCACGTGGATAAGCAGTTGTTTCTGCACGGCCATCATTTTACACAGCGAAGCCAATTTTCAGCGTACACAATAATTTCTCTCTATCCCGTGCTTGAAAAGGCTAATAGTTAGCATTTCTTATATTAGCATGACCTAAATCGTGTTGCGTGGATCAAGTACCGGGGCTCCTCAAGGGGAAAATGCAATCCGGCATTACCCATCTTGAAAACTTTTCCGTCGGCATAACGCTAACGGTGCACGGTCTCGCGGGGGAGCAGGAGACGTCGGCAGAAGGTTTAATTTCAAAAAGTTTCCTCGCTTTTGATAAGACCGGCGGCGTGTCTACAGACGGGGAATAACACTTAAAATGCCTTATTTGGGGCTTTTCGGTGTATTCGAGCGAAATGTAAGTCGAGAAGTTTCGCTCTAGAGATAAGGGGAGATGAGGTGGAAAAGAGAGGCGGGGAGATAGAGATATGGGCTGGGTAGAGGGGTGATAGGAGAGGAAAAAAATCCGGAAGTGGTGGGGATGTGGTTCTGGAAATGGAGGGACTTAGAACCGTGGAGGTCTGGAGAGAAATTACTTCGACCATTTCTTAAGAAGGAAAGTGGCGTATAAGTCGCGTAAAATACCGCCGTTATCAAGATTAGCCTCAGGCCTTGTAGATTTTGCTTCGACAGAATCATCGATTGAATTGAGAATTGAATATAATCGCTATGTTGAAAGAAAGAGGATTAAACTTTACTGCTTGCCCATTTAACCATTTAGGCTTGCAGATTATTCGGTAAATTTCCATTTAATTTTAATTTATGATGTTAATTTTAACACAAGCATTTGTCATAAATATTTGAAATATAAATACCAAAATTTTCATGAATGTATTGACAATAAATGAATACTGCTAATTATTGAACTAAAATAGATAGGGGTTCATATATGTGCGTTAAAATAATTAAAAAAACATACCATTAATGACCTTTGCATTATGGAAGGTCTATTTTTGATGTAAATACACCTGAAAATCTTGGTTTGAATAATAGATTTTTAATGCTTTAAGTGGTTTTTGTAGTGATTTCATTTCTCTCACAAAATATGTTGAAACAAGTCAGGATCCATGTTGAAATAAGTCAGGATCAAAATAGAATCCATGCCACGGATATATTTTACATAATTTTTTTCTTGCGTTTTTACCATCATTCTTCGTTATATTTATACTATTAAACAGCTATTTTTCAATCTTCTAAACCATTCATATATTCATAACAACTCAGTACAAAAAAGCTATTTTTCAATTCAGAGCCTTTAAGATTGGCCAAACTTTAAGGTTGTGTATTAGTTCCTGTGATTGAAAGACTTTCTGCATTTGGACTTGGTTTGTATCCATTTCTTATTTCAAAGTTGGCGATCAAGTCTCTTGATCATTTTTTAAATTAAACTGTCAGCGCTAATAACTTTGAATACTTTTTACCCAAAAATAATTTTTCGTGGTCCTCGTCAACTTTAATGACTAATGGAAAGACATTATATCTGCTGTCCTTTTCGCTTATTTAATTTACCTCTAATGTACTGCTGTACCTGGAATTATTCGGTATGTTTCCTTTCATTAGTTTATTTTATGACTTACTTTTTGATATAACCTACAACTCGTTATCACTACTCTTTACTACTACTTTACTACCACAACATTATTATATATTTTCTTGAAATGTGACATATATATATATATATATATATATATATATATATATATATATATATATTTTTTATCGAACATATAGAAATACTCACACGAGCAGTATAATGTTTGGACGGCACAATAGAACACAAATAAAATAGTAACACTTAAAAAGACACTCACTTTGTAAAATGTTTAAACTCTCGGCCCCTTCCAAGGCCCTCCTCAAGTAAGACTCACTTGAAGTCAGTCTTACTTGAAGTAGGCCTCGGAGAGGGCCGAAAGCTTAAATAATTTACAATGAGATGTCTTTTTAAGTGTTACTATTTTATTTGTGTTCTATTGGGCCGTCTAAATATTACTTCTATATCTTCCGATGAAGATGGAGCAGAATTCCGTCGAAATGATCAAGAAATAACGTGTGACAAATGAGAATATCAGTGGAAGTGTATCCCCGTGAGATATAAAATGATAAAAATGGAAATTAAAAATTTAATTCTTATGAAGTTCCAACGATTCTAAAATAGATAACAATAATGTTAAATAAATTAAATTGAAAAGTTGTTCCACTAAAGGTTCAATTACGTCACACGTGCTACTTTTTATCTTCCGATTAATTTATTTTTATGTTTAAGCCTTCTAAAATTATATAAAATGGCATTTAATTTCATTCGTAAAAATCTATTTTGTTTCTCCTATTAGCTTTGTGAGTAAAAATGAAACTAGCATGAACATATATTTAACACTTTGAAACAGTTATATTAAGAGGTATGAAATTAAGAAGTACCTTTTTTTGCTGACCAAACTTTACCTTTGAATCATTTAAAGTTTACCTAAAACCGAAATTAGTTTGTTCCGATGATTGACAAAATGTAAGTAACAATATCATGTACAGATATTGATAAATGTAGTTACACATCTGTTCAGCTTCCGTTTACGAAACATTAGAAGGAATCGCTTACCTCTTTGAAACTTGTGGATTAAGGATAAGTTTTCCACCTCCTTGTCCTGCTGTTCATATGATTATTTTATACGGAAACTATCACACAGGAAAATCTGTTTTGTCGATTATATATTCTTTTTGAGAATTTGCGTTAACTTCAATCATTCCCTATGTTCATATAAGAGCCCTTTCATAGGCAATAAATTGCATCGTGTTGCATCGCTCGTTCCTGCTACACCGCGGTGTATAAACTAATTAGTCCCACGAGAGGCCATTGCGCATGCACAACAACGTTTCTGAGCTCGAGAACGACGCAAAGTGCCGTCTTAGCGCACATTAAATAAAATTAAAAATAGTCTTCCATTTGGCTGCTTCCACTAAATCACGGCCTTTCTGTCGCATTTTGCTAATAACGCCCTCAGTAATCAGGCGTCCTTGAATCGTAATCGTTAGCTCGTCAAGAAAGTAAGAGAGGTAAAAGGAATGCATGGGATTTAGAGAGATTTTTTCCCCTGAGCGAAGCTCACTCTCTTTTTTTTCGGTTCGAGTGTGGAGGGGTTTTTTTTTAAGTCCCCCACGAGGAAAGGCACTGAAAATACATCCCAAAGTTCAATATGGAGAGGTTGAGGAGGACGTTGGAAAGGACTGTGGACTGGAGAACAGAGGGGAAATTTCACTGCGGAGTGCTGTGCACGCGAAGGAAGTAAGGTATGGTGAGAAGAGCTTTCTTGGATGGAAGAGAGTTTGGTAAGAATTAGGTTTAGGTTCTGGAGCATGTTGAGGAATATAAATGGGGGAGTGAGAGACATGGAGAAAAAATGGATATTATGGGATATAAGAAAGTTTGCACATAATATTTTTTGTTTTGGGCAAACCTTTCCCTATATATCTTTCATGATTTTTTCAAATTTATTTTTGCTCCATGGTAAATTATCATTATCTTGTCGAGTCGACTTTAAAAGTATCGTATCTTAAATTATATCGTCTAAATGTTTTACAGCAGATTTTTGCGGCTTCATGGTGACTTTTTGTCCTTGTATTAAGTGAAATACCATTCCTCAGATAATCCATCGGTAAAAATAACAGTTTCAGGTTTGAATTGGTGGAATTCCTTCATTATGAGGGTAAAAAGAAACTTTACACTTCCACAATACAGATTTAATATTTCACGACCATGGTTTCGATTCTGTGCATCATCATCAATTAACATACATGAACACCCCCCCCCCTAATTAACTGTAGAACACAATGTGTTCGTCTATTTTTCCGCCGCTATTTTTAAAAACTGTGGAGTGTTATATTGTATTCTTAATTTAATGATCATTTAATTTATATAAACTTTCACCAGTAACCTTCCAATGCATACGCTCCCCTTCACCTAGACCACTAATAGGTTGCTGCACCTAATCTCGATTTACCCTCTCTCTTTTACTCCCCTCTTAGAACCAGACTGTATAAGTTTAAAATGTTGATCTATGTTACATGATGATGATGCGAAGCATCGAAACCATGGTCGTGAAATATTAAATCTTTATTGGGGAAGTGTAAAGTTTCTTTTTAGCCTCATATCCATCGGTAGCTTGATGTAAGTTAGTCTAGGACCTAGTAAGATGATGAGAAAATATATAAAAAGAGAAACTATGTTAGTGAAGCCAATTCACAACAAAGAGATTTGCTAGGAAATGACTTCACTGACGTAAGTAACAAAAGCCAAACGCCGTAAAGGGGGTTACGGCACTAAAATTTATTACATTGTAATACATAGCTGAGAAAGACTTGACTGAAGTTTCATTTAAGATAGTGCGATTGCGAATTGTAGATAGTTATATAAAATAATTAGGTCATTGTTACGAACGATGGATTTCACGCCAAGCTCGGTTGGTATTCTATTGAATAATGTTTTTACTCCGCCAGAGTCATAACTAAAAGTCTCCAAGAATCGGAATGTGATTTCATCTGACACAAAGATGTTACCATGCAATAACACTAATTCATATATAATTGAGAAAATTATTGCAATTCTCTAACCATACATTAAAATAAGTAATTGCTTTTCCAGTTCCACATAATTGTTTAATGGAAACGAATGGGTGCAATTCAATCACTTTAATATCTAACAACCATACAAAAAATTCTTTTCGGTTAAACTTCCCCTCCTTTCTCAATTCCCGGATTAAACGGAGAGAAAATCCCCCAAATAAATGTTACTCTCCGGTAATCATCGGTGCGAAAGAAAAGGGACTGGGAGAGTCACGCGGGAGCGGGATAACTTGGTTTGGAGGGGAGAGAGAAGGAATGACAAGCTAATTCCGTTAATTCATTCTCCTCTAAAACTCTCCATAACGATGTGTTTCCACCTTATTTCCCCCTTTACGGCATCTTCCACCTTTTTCCTTTTTTAACCGTTACGCTCACACACACGTGCGCGCGCACACACATATTCCTCCTATCTCTCTCACTTTCCGTAGTGGTGGAACGAAGAGGAGGAGAGGGGAGAATAGGAATCAGAAAGGGTACGTTAGAGAAAGGGAAAATGCGCTGGGGTTGGAAATGGGGGCTAAGGAGTTTCCAATTTGAGGGAGGGGTAACCTGGTCGCTAAGAAACCAAGCCTCTGGAGCATTTCCATTACGGGTGAGAGTCGCGACTTGGAGACGTTCGGTGGAAGGGAAGGGGGCAGGAGGTCCCCTGAGCCCCGTGGGAGGTCGCTGGTAGGGGAGAGGAGAGAGAGGAGTGCGATAGAACGGGCGAGAGTGGAGTGGGAGCGGGTGTATTTCGGAGCGCACCGCTCCAGCAATGAAGGTGTGGGCGCAGTGTGCGGAGACGGTGGTATCGTCCTGGGCGGTCTTTAGGCGTCCTGAATGGGGGCAGGAGAAAGAGTGTGTGCGTTCCTCCGTTCTGCTTACCGTAGCACGATATAAACTGATAATTTTCCCAAGTACTAGTATCGTTGCGTCGTTACATTATTTATTCCTTGAATTAAATGCCTGACTCCCCACCGTATTGTTTCTGATTCGATAGTTTGTAAAAAATTTATGCAATAACAAACGGATCACCAAATCACCAAAGTCAACAAATCCTACTCGAGTAGGATTTGGTGACTTTCTGTGGTCATGTGATATCATGTAATTCTGTTTCAGTTGGCTTTGCAACGTTCAATTATTTTTTGTGATTTCCGTTTGTTTGGTTTTCTAACCAATTCTATATATATATATATACAGGTATATATATATATATATATATATATATATATATATATATATATATACAGGTATATATATATAGGTATATATATATATATATATATATATATATATATATATATATATATATATATATATATATATATATATATATATATATATATTAATACACGTATATACGTATTAAAATACGCATATATATACGTATTTTAACTGATTTTGGAAATTAAAGGTTTGATGTCTATTTAATCCAGAAGGCTTGACTCTCAGTATTGCATTAATAAATTTTAATGACCCTTTATTTCTCTTCCATTCATGCCCTTTCCTCTATCTTTTGGAGACACTGCTCCTAATATGACCTAAACGATTAATACTCGATTCGATTCATCAACATCGACGTCATGATACACCATGCAAAGAAAAATGACAGTAGTGCACGGGAACTTATCTTAATGGCATAACCTTCGTAATTGTTTCCGAACTTCATGACTTACCTTAGAATTGATATATTTATCGACTTACCTGCTCTTTATCTTAAGCTAAGTTAGTATTTTACGGAGGGGCAATACCCGAAAAGAAAGTAACAGAGCATAAGTGTGCATAAAGGTGCGACTCATTCCTCTCCTTGTTAGTGGCTATGCCTCCTATATTTATGGTTTAAGATCATCAAACAACACAGTCATTTGAACTATTATCACACGTAGGAGCATAGGAGGAGGGCGGTACGAGCTGGGAATTATAGAGGAGACTGAAGGGGAGGGTGAAGACGGAGGAAACGTGGCGAGGTTGCCTAATTAAACGTCTTGCCAATTTCCCTCCGTCTAGGTAAGGGGAGGCCATATTAAGGGCCTCGCAGCTCCTTCTTCAAGAGTCCCACGCTCCAAGCACTTCGGAGGCAGTCCCTCACCTGCCTCTGGTCTCCTTCTCCACCCAAAACCTCTCCACGGTTAAACTCTCACCTCTCCTGAAACAAAAACCCCCTGATCTCCTCCCTCGATCTGTTTTTAGGGGTCCTCTGTTCCTTTCCTCAACGGGGTGAAGATATGGTACTGAGGGGAGAAATTTCGTTGAGGAAGGAAGGGATTCGTAAGGTGGCCTTGTAGGCAACTCCCCGAACGCCGCCGTGACCGTCGACCCGATAAATTTCGATGAAACCGAGGACCCACGTCGAGGGAAGGGGGTGGCTAGGCGTAGGGGTTTCGTGTGACTGAGGGTGTAGTTGGTAATAAGTAGGCGGGGAGAGATAAGAAAGAGTGGGAAGGAAGGAGGCGAGAAATAAAAGGTAAGGGGCATGCGTATAATACGGAAAATTTAAACAGTTTATTTAAAAGAGGGAGATGGAAAAGATTTAAATAAATGAATCAAACCTCTTACTTTTATGAAGGAAAGTGCGGCCTCTCATGTTAAATTATTTCCATTTTCTTATGTGGGTCGAGTTTTTGTCACAGGCTAAAGGATAGAAGTATAGGAATAAATTATTAGAATTCTATGAATTCCTCTATTGCAAATTGTACCCCATCCTGACCGTGTGGGCATCAACTAAATTTGAAGTCGGTTTTACCTCTTTATTAGATAAGATTAAAATTAAATTATTCAAATTCAATGAATTACATTTAAGAAAAACGATTCTCACCTAATTATTTGGCCTCTTTCCTGATTGCAGGAAATACGCCTAGGATTTGTTACTTTTGAAGTTAGTTCCATTTGAAAATAAAAAAATATATTTGTTAGCTAAAACATTTTTCGTCGGTTTCAGTCTCCTGAAAATCTACATCACTTTTCTACATAACCGCTCTTTACCTCTAATCACTTTTTGTGAAGCTGCACCAGCTTCTTTAAACCTCAGCATAGGATTTCAACCCCTTGGAATTGAACCAGTGAACAACGGTGGTTTTGAGTACCTCGTCATCTTCAAAACCAATATCCACGAAAGCACTGTTTTAAGTGCATTAAGGGGAAATAGTCAATATGTGTAAGTTCGGGTAGATGTGCAAGGGGGATAGCAGTCCAAAAACTACACAGCATGCACAGACCACTCCGCTTTTCTTCATGCATGTTTGCACGGCCATTTTTTTAATCTCGGCACTGCTTCACTTTTACTGTAGATCCATAAACTCTGTACATCCTACGATGCATTTGGGTGGGTATTTATTTTTTGCTCATAAAAATCTAATAACAGCACGCACTTCATACCTGGTTGGAGCAATGATTTTCACGGACATTGCTATATGTATTCACCGACAGGCAATCGACTATTTAATCAAAGCAATAACTTTAGTGGCTTCGGAAACAATCATTAGATGGCGCTGCATCCGTACAATTTTATTCTGAACCGCCAACATTCAAATTCAGGATAATGGCCCTTACTTCTAGACTATACCTCGTACGTGATTTGGATTAAATATTATATTCCTTACAATTTATATACAATTTAAAATATGTGCACTTGCCTGATTTTATTTTCAGAAATAGACTACTTAGTTTCTTATAGATAACTCGTACTCTCCTTAAATGCTGGAACTGAAACGTGACGCGCTAAACTATAACACTGACAGCTTTACACACTCATGGAAATAGCGGAGAATATGCATAACTTCTAATTAACATTATTTATCGAGCTTAGCAAATGTGATGGATGCTGACTCTCTCTCTTACAGATCCAGGTTCGAATTGCAGCTGAGGCAGATGTTATCAGTGTTATCTCGATTAATGAAGCGATTCCATGGAATTTTGGAATGCTTTCATGAATGACATTAAATTCTCCAAATTCTGGGTACAATTAGCGTTAAATTACTCCTTCTGAATGAAAATTTGTTTTTAATAAGTGGTCAATATCGTATGGGCTGTATTTGCAATAATATAGCTAACACTTTTTTCTTAATTTTTTATTATTTTTTTTGGCATATGAGTGGAATAATTTTATTATTATGGTCTTTGAAGTGATCGTAAGGAATACTATGATGACTGACCTTAAGCAATATGTTGTCGATGAAGATTTCCATGCAAACTAACATTCCCATACCGATGGCATTTATCGTAGTTAAATAATTTCTCCGGATTCTCAATGCTAGTAGGACAAAATATGAGGAGCATCGTATCCTGGGTTAATAAATCTTATCTCGAATGAATATTGCAGCATCCTCTCTAAAACATTCAATATGGCCCTAAGTAGTGATTAAACGTACCGTTTCGATAGTGATAGGGACCGAATAATTCCGAATCAGAGCCCCACAGCGCCACGGGTGTCCGCGGCGAACCGCGTAAGCCCAGCTTTGGTCCAAATGTCCAATTCCCTCTCTCGGGTCCACTCCTACCGCCCTGCAGGGTGGGGACTTAAAACCGCAAAGTGGTTGACCCTTCTCTATCAACGAGAAACGCCTTTTCACCATTCATCTGATCCTTAATTGAAGCCATTTGTTAAAGTCAGTTTGAATCACTGCAAGGATCCCTGTTCCTTTTCTGTGTCCACTCCCATTCCACTTCGAACGATGGTGTGGTTATCGAATATGCGCGCTTTCCGTATTTCTCATCTCTGATACATTTTTGGTGCCAATTGGAAATGATTTTTTTGGGAAAGTAAACAGCAGGGTATGAAATAGCTCGGTAAATATTTTAATTCAGATTTTTAGAAGTAATCTAGATCATTATGGAATCAACCAAAAGGGTGATTTATCAAGTTCAGGACTCTAGAATTAGGTGGCAGGTATTTAGGTGGTGGTAAAATTAAGCAATATTACTGAACTTGATATAGGGTTTTAGAAATGCAAATTTTCGTTATTATTATTTTTAGGTTTAATTATTTTCAATTATTTTTTCTCTAAATTACAAATTCCTGGATTACTGAAAGTCCATGAAAAATGAAATGGAAATAATTAACCATAATCATCCGATATTTACGTTAAAACACAATTCCTGGTTGAAGACAAATTAGTTTCCTTAAAATTATTTTAATTAAGGCGAAAATTAGATTTTAAGCTATAGTTAGGTATATCAACATCGTTTTCCCAAAAAAATGCATTGCATTAATGTTGATCTTATATTAATAATGCTAGATCTTAGTATAGAAATTCTGTTTAAGACACTAGATACATAATAACCTTTTTTAAATAACGATTTATTTATCTCTTATCTCCTTCAACGCTTTCTCACGGCTGACATAATATCTACAACCTGATCTGAAAGCTGATATAATATTTTCGTAGATTGTAAATATTAAATTTTCTCTTTTTAGCAAGGAAACATTGTCGATTATGGAAAACACATGAGTAGTATGATGATCAGAGTACATTTTAAGTATCTTAGCTCATAAATTAACTGTCCTTGTTTATAGAATAGATACAATATAAAACACGTCTTGGTTGGTACCTTTAATGTATCGCAGGAACAATAGAATTAATATTTTTCAAAAGGTGGATGAAGATATATATTCATTTAGTAGAAAATATATTATTTAGTATATTCTTCAGAAAACTTCCCCTACGTAGCTCTAAAACTAGGTCTAGAGCATTCCGCCTTCTGTATCTGAGGGAATCATCAATCTTTAAGCATAGTCATTCCTGCGGCGGAGGGCCTGAGCAATTCAGGAATATCAGAGGGTACCGCAGTTTAAGCAAGATTCATCGAACCCACAGCTGGCGCATTGCACATCAAGGTACTTTAAGTACGACATAAATTTAAGACTGGGAAATATTTGGCACTCAGCCGTACTAACGTGAAAATCTCTTTTAACGTAGGTACTTTAAAATTTTTTCTAGCATTTAACAGAGGGTTTTAAACGGCTGTATTTACCTCGACGAATCTTTGCTTGATGGTGATGAAAATATCTCATATGGGTTTTCGTTCACCATTTGTAACTGCGGCGACAAAATGGAAATAATATTTTCTTACTCACTATTCCTGGAACAATCATGTGCCACTGCGGAATAGCTTTATTCGGAAAAACCGCATTAATGTGGATATTTCCATCTGTTAAAGTTATCCAAGAGGAAATTTAAGACTTGATGAAAACCTTCCTATTCGCAAATTGTTAAAATCATTGTTGTGAACTTAAGTGATCCAAAATTGTTCAATTGTTGTAATTTATTTTCACCTTACTGGATACTGAATCTCATGTAGTATAATAATTTGCAATTTTTTATAAATCACGATTTAGTATCAAAGTTTAACGTCTAATTTGACTTAATTACTGCTGTCATTTTTTCAATATGAATTAATTTTCTAAAAAAATAAATTTACCTTCTTCGATATACAGATTTATCCATTAATCAATATGCCTGTAAATAACAAAGAAATAAAATCATATGAACAATTATTTAAATCTTAAGCCCTATTAATATTAGCAAGATAATATCATTAATTAGGGCATTGCTAGGGCACGTTGAGGACAGGAAAATTAGAGAATAAGAGGCGAGAGATACGAAGAGGAAATATAGATATTTTAGGTGCATGCGAGGTGAGATGGAAGGATTGCGGGAATAGTTATAGAGTAATACACAGCGCCGGGGACAAGAGCGAGCGAAGGGTTGCCATAAAATTTCATACAATTTTAGGAAAGAGCGTAGTAAAAATAGCAAAAAGCAACGGATACAATTGTACTAGTAAAGATAAAAGCGGAACCGTCGAATTCATTGTTCAGGTATACATGCCATTAAGCCATCATGAGAAAGAAGAAGTCGATAAGATATGCAATTAGTTATAGGACGAAATCGCATGTGTTCCTGGAGGAAAATATTTGGTAGTGATGAGGGATTGAAATATGAGAATAGGTAAAGGAAGACGAAGTGATTAGGTAGGGCACTACGGTTTAGGTACGAGGAATGATCGCGGGGAGAAAGCAATAGAGTTTTGCAGGAAACAAGGGTTAGTCATCATCAACGCTTGGTTTGGACACCAAAAAATATGTATTTATACATGGGAAATTCCAGAAGACTCAGGAAGGTATCAGTTATATATTCTGGCTAGGCAGAGATGTGGGAAAATGGTCTAGGAACAGTGTGATTAATTCGCAGAGCTCTCCTGGAATAGATGCGGGCATATAATCCAGTAGCACAAATAAAATTTAACTGTAGTAAACATAATGCAGGTTTGACCTAAGTTTATTTTCCATATAAGGAATGAATGAATGATAAGATTAAAAAAAAACACTTTGGGTTACGGGTGTATCTCTACCTTAAACTCCCGCTGAATATATGATCCATCCCCGTAATTTAATTCGTATGCAAGCTTGAAAGCCAGCTGGAACTTATAATTTACATGTTTTTAAACATTAATACTCTTGTACCTTCACTTTCTATTCTCTTGCATTAAATCATTAATCTCGTCCAGTTCATTTTAATTCATCCACATCCTTAGCATTTGATTTGCTTCGTCCATTATTTAATGTACTTACTTACACGTAACTAGGGCAAATTAAACGAGTTTACGTTTTCTATAGAAAAAAGTGGCCAGTTTATATAAAAGGTTAATAAATTTCTGTATTCTCAAGACTTACTTCACTCATGGAAATTCCGAACTTTTGGGAATCCCAATGGGCACACAAGCTATTCCTAACGAGACACTGCTGTCGTAGATGAAAACATGGAATATTAATTTGCCGAAGCGATCTCTAATTTTCCTCTAAATTTAAGCGCACACTATAGAGGACGCGGAGTGAGTAGTTTCATCAACACAGAAATGCTTTCAGAGTGATAAACTCTCAAGTGAAAATATTCTACCTTAAGTCCCGGAGAGATACAGAGTTATCAGGAGGTATGATTCAACGAACGAAGTACAAATGTTCTCTTTATAGGTCTAAGGTTCTTATAAAACCCTCAGGTTGTACTGAACTTCTTGCGAGGCAATATTTTAGCATATTATTTTCAAAACTTCACGAGGTTCATGGAGTAATGAAACTTTGGAAGTAGCCAATGACAAAGTTATTAGTAACAAACTAATTAATGAGATGTATCTTTGAATTAACTTTTAGTTTTCTAATAATGTACTCAATTACAATGTGTAGTAGGTTTTGCGGAACGTGGTAGAGTAAACATGTTACCCTCTTCTTATTTAGATTTAATCGTAAATTACTAAAATTTGTTGTCTCAGGCGTAACTTACGGAATTTGCATAACATATTGAAAAGTTATGAAAAAATTGACTTTGTAATTCCGCGCACTTTATAAAGTGTGTGGAATTACTAAGTCAATTATTTCATTACATTTCAATACATAATTACTATTTTGAGGGCTCCTTTTCAAAAAGTGGAACATTGCATTTACTGCTGTTGCAAAATAGATACATTTGAAATTATAACTTTTTTAACGTTATTTCCTATAGTTTCACAATATTCGCCGATGCTGGAAATTTATTATGTACTTCAATAATGAGTTTCTCCCTGCCATATACCTTAGCTTGCATTGATTTGCAAAATACTAAAAATACTAAAACATGTACTGGCGGTGAATTTCGATGTTAAAGAAAAATATGCAATTTTCAAATGTATTTGTCTCAATATAGAACTAAAAATGTCCTCAAACCACCGCCAAATGTCTTAATTTCTATTCTATTCTCTTTCTTTATTTTAGGTGTATTGCTGACGAAATTCACAGGAAGTCCATTGTCCAAGGTATTATGAAAAAGAAAAATAAAAATGATTCACGATAACATATCTTCGACATGGTTGTAGCGTTTAATCTAGTAATCTGTGACTTGACAGTGAACAGCATTCCTGATACTTATAAATCCCAGAATTTGATGTGCCAATATTGAATATTGAGGTTTGGAAAATCATTTGTGTTTTCCTTTCGTAGAGCATTTATGCTAGAATTAAATGGCTTTCATTTTCCTACTTTGTATTCAAGCAATGAATTGAAATCAACTGGTTAAAGAGGATTACATAAAAATAAGTTTCGGTTTAGAATTACTGCATTGATAATGTGTTACATATTCGTGGAATAAATAAAACGAAAAAATTAATGAGGGAAAGAAAAGTACTGAAGTGTGAAGTCTACCGTGTACGTATTACAAGCGGGGAAAAGGAAGGAATAGGATAAGTTTTTAATTTTAGAAGTAAAACTGAAACTGCTACAGGGCTGAAAAATGAATAATTGCATATATTAGAATTCTTTGAAAGGGTTTATGACCCTACAAAACTGTGTACACTTCATTACCAAACTTACAGGAATTTAGTGCAGTGGCAATCTTTACATATACGAGAAGGTAAAAATTTTAATACTGAACATTCATGGTATATTTTTTTAGAACAAAATGCTATAGATTAAAGTGAATGCTGTATTTCCCCACAGAAAGTCGAATATTATGATATTCTTAAATAAATAAAACTGAAATTAGGTGTGGTTACTTCGTGGAATCGCATGACATGGAAAAATTTCTTTTCATCATTCCACACTAAATACATAAGCCATATGAGTTTGCAGAGTTGAGTTTACGATGTATCATTGATCAATCTCTAAGAATCATCAAGAATTTTCTAATGAAATGGCAATATTTTTATATCATTTACGTTTCATGCCTTTATATAGTCATTCAATCTGTTATTCATCACATTTGGGGAACAATTGTCTTAGTATTTGTTATTTCGATCTTCCGAAATGCCATAAAATCATTGTTAACCTAACCTCAAATAAAATATCCTCGTCATTATTTTTTTGATCATGATTTTTATCTCATTACACTGCGTGAGACAGGCTGCTCCAAAAGACCAATTTTCATAATGTTCTTTGATTAAATTTATAAAAAAAGAATACAAATTTAATTTCATGCCTCTAAAGCAATGAATTATGAATCAGAAGGGATAATATTTTAGAGGAAATCATAATGAATATGATAATATGATATGAAATTGAAATTTTTTTGATTAATTTTGGAATAAAGCAGGAATTTATTAACTCTCTAAAATGTACTTCCCATCATACTTTTATTACCACAGGCGGTTTTTAAGGACCCCATTAACATGCCATTAAAGTGAATAGAACTCTGTATCACTGTCGTTATTGTTATAATATTTATCACCGAGCCGAAGGTGTTGTTTATGAGAGAGAATAAAAATTTTATTGATTTGGTTTACGACCTGTTGAAATCATTAGGGCGGTGTGCTCCGATGCTTTGTTGGCGCCATATTTTCAACAGCTTGCCCAGTTGTGGTGCCGGATACATCTTTCCCAGATGACCTCTTGCTTATGGTGGCATCACATGCCTATCTCAGACACTCAAACGTCGCGGAAAGGTTCGTTTTTGGCCACCGTAACGCCACAAGTGGTCGTAAGTTAGTTGATGCGAATCGACAAAACAATTTGGCTACTGAGGCAATATTAAGTGAAACAGCAAACTGGAAGCTTTGACTGCTATAATTGCATGACTTGCGTCTAAATTTCTTGTACATGCTAACTGAATCAATAGAATAAATCTCTTGCGTTAAATTAATTTGTAAGGATACTTATGAAAAGCTTGTCGTGTGTTTTAAATAATTATTTCTTCGCATCGATAAAAAAATAAAAATATCACGTAATATCTAGTTTGGTTTGTTCTAACATACACCTTGAGCTAAACCTAGAAATACACTAGGAAAAACAGAGTTTGTGAAACACGTTGTGCTAAAGACCCATATAAAACCGCTTGATGTCCTTGTTTTCGCAGTCGTTACTAATGAGAGTGCCTAAAACATTTTGGGTGCGTATGACTACCAAATTCAACGTCACGGCTATTTTTTAATCAGAGTTATCGTTGCAACGTTCAATATGGAATATAATAGATATTTTATTATTATGGGTCTAAAAATTTTAACGCTAGAGAAAAAACCTTATATTGTAACTGTAATACGAGTCAAAATTTTAATGATATTTGACATATAAAAAATCAGTTCATCATATGGTCTGCGATCGCCATTTATTAAAAAAATAGCTTAAAAATATGGAAAAAGACAATTATTTTACAAGAAAAATAATGGTACCGTTTATATCATGCACACCTGCATACAAAGTTTCTTTTTACTCTATTTCGCAAAATGTCACAAGAATGTTGTAATATAAATAAATATAAATAAATAATACTAATTAATTAATATAATAAATAATAAATTGATAATCATAATATATTTTTAAATAATATAAGTATAATAAATAATAAATAAATTATAGTTAAGTCATTTGCTTACCTAACTTTTCATATTTAATTTGTGCAATATCTGACTTTCACATTACATCGTTGCTCAAATTAATACGTGCTGCAGCACTGAAATTATTTTTATCTTTCATTAGAGATTCCTTTAGCCTCGAATAGCATAATCTGAATTTAAATATTAGCAATACCCATTGCAATTGATTGAGCACAGTCAACCTCTTTAAATATACTCGCTATGTCGCATTATTAGCCGGTAGGCCTCTCATCACGGTACCAGGTGCTAGTGACCTGAAGTCCGCAAAAGCGTGGGTCTGGCCAAATTAAATCCCAATACTAATGTCCATTACTAAAACATATTACTCTAATTAGCATCTCAAATTCTTCCTCTGGTTTTTCTTCACCTGGATGCCATTATCAGGGATCTACATAAGATTTATGGTCTAGAGGAAATCACGCAAAATGGCAATCTCACATAAAATTCTGTTGTCTAGAAGTTTTCACCGTACATATTGTAGCATTTTACTTATTAGGAACACTGACGTTGTCTGTTGAAATAGTAATTTTCCTCAAGCATACTAGGTTATTTTAGGTGTGTATTTAACCATTTTATCTCATACCGTTGTTATTATAAATAAAGGTATGTTTATAATGACTTGTTTAAAAAACGATGTTTTGAACATTTTACTATATTCGTAGTTCACATAATTGAATATGATTCAACCAGATATAAAATACACAATATTAATAATTTCAGCTTCATTTTTATCCTTTGTAAAATTATTTGCCTAAATATCGCAAGTATAATGTGCCATTTTCTTCATATCATTATAATAGTATGTACAGTCATATAAATTGATCATGAATGCTCATCTTCGAAAAGCGTGAAGGTTTACACATAAAACATGAAATATTTAATTTTTTTCATCAGACTTTGCAACTATACTTCGAGCAGTAATACAGCATAAATTTACATGGAATTGTATTCTGGCGTCGTCGGGATATTTTCCTTTAATTTTTAACTTTTTATCGATAAAAATATTTTAATTTATATTGAAATGAAAATAATTTGGAAGCCTTTTAGCAAATTCATCTTTTTTTAGGGGAAATGGGCTGTAGGATGATAGGGGTTAGGTTTGTTTTTCCATTGGTAGATATACTGCTGATCATTTACAGTGTATTGGAGATATACCCCGAAGGTACAAACACATCAAATGGAGAGCAAAGAAGAAACAATCTTTTCTGTAATCTAAGAAATAATTAATTGCTGTCTTAAAAATATTTGCATGCGTATTTTCATCATAATGTCGTCAACATAATGTTTTCTGTACAGGTACATGCACCATCTTAAACGATTCTGAGGCGTTTTCTAAAGGAGAGGTCATGATTTAATCATTAGCAGACGAAGCGGCAGCAATGATGCCGACGCGGTGGAGAGAAGAGGCTTTGCCTCGGACCTCGAGATGAGATTGTGGCTCCTTCTGGAAGTGGCTTCAGCAAACTATTAAATGGCCTTTGAAACGGCAAGTGTGCCCTCGCGCTCGGCTCCTGAGGAATTTCAGTTCTCTGGTTGTTTCGCCTCCCGCTTCCCCATGCGCCTAGTCTCTATCTCTCCTTCTTCTCTTTACTCCGACCCTTCGGCAGACCTGAGTACGACTCCCATTCCATAACGGTCTTCACGATCCGACTCTCCCAACCTTTCCACCCCACCTCCTCCCTCCTCGCCCCCCTTACCCTAAATTTCATCGTCCTACCCTTCCCCTTCTTTGGGTGAAGGTAAAGTCTTAATGGCGCTGTTAAAATGAAGGAGAATAGAGGAAGGGGAAATGGCGTCGAGGAGGATATTGGTTCGAGTTTCTTGGGAAAGTAAAAGGTCCAAGTGGAACGCATGGTATGAAACACTGCCTTACGTGTCGTCCGTGGCTCGAAAGAAGATTAAAAGGGATGTGTGGGGGGGGCGGAAGACGTGGCTTGGGAAAGGTTAAGGAGGTCGGTATGGATGATGGCTTAGGTGGTTAGGATGCTGTGGTTCTAGGTCGAGTATGTCCGTCACGAATTTCATCCATTATGTCCACACCCCTGGTAAACATATTATAAAATTGAATGGGAGTGTTTAGGTATTGATCATCAGGTTATTATTTAATTAAAAATCGTAAGCCAAAAGATAGATTAATTTAGAAATACAACAGAAATTCTTTTACCGTTTTCAAAATATTTCTATAAAACATTTCTAATTTAGTTTTATTTAACTTCATATGCATACCATGAATAGCCAAATGGTTTTAAAGAAAAGGTTGGATAAATTCGTGTGGAAATGAAATGTGCGGTTATTAACTCTTTATTCCATTTTTTATATTTCCTGAATAATGATAGCTTAACTATATATTTTAGTGTATAGGCGGGTATTTAATTCCTGATGACCTTGTTTATTTTACGTATTTTATATTTAAAGTCGCTTATACTATGTGTGCACTTTTTACCTATATATTACTCAGCACCTTTCTTCCTCTCATTTCATCTTTTCCATTTTTGGTTTTTCCTTTTTCCAAAAGTCTAATTTGCTTTTGGTAATGCTCACCCTATGAAATTAATATTTAAAAAGGAAGCACAGAACGCACGATTTAGGGTCATTAACCTTTAACTAAACGAGCTATTTATAGCGTTAGATTACTTGCTCTTACATTCATGTTTGCCTCGAGAGATGAAAAACATCGAAATTGGCATAGAATTTCGAATATGTAATGTGTGATTTTTCACTATGGACAATGATCGTACTCACAAGAATGATACATGATTTATAATGGTAATCTAAACGCCGTCTACACCACTATATCCAAGTAGTGTATTTAGTGTTCTTAAATAGTTGAAATTACAAATAAAACCTATATTATTTCCTTCGGGACAAAATCGTTTTCCTTTCTATTTCATAATTTCTTTTGTACAAAATATAAGAAAAGTGACCCGAGTGGGAGAGGATGCGGAATAATCACAATGCTGAAATCAAATAAGTCTGATGTATATATTTCTCCATTGTGACTTAAACTTGGTACTTTATCTTTTAAGATTGGTATTGACGGTAAGAATGCTTTGCCTCCTCTGACACATCATTACCTAACACCTCACTCACACTCCGTCTAGCATTCATATCCTTTTTTACTCCTTTGACGCCTGACTAACTTTTTCCCATCCATCACGATTTTCAGCAGTAAAAATGCTGGGCACCAAACTTAACTGCCTTCTTTAGATTTTTCCCAACAATCCTCTTTTTTCCACCACCATGCCTAGTATTATTCTTTTGCTTTAGTTCCAGTAAAATTTTATTTTTTTCATTTTTCTCCATCCCCCATATTTCAAAATCCTTTAATGTGCATCAATTGTCTTGCCTCAACGACCATTTTTTCATTTCGTTAAAAACAGTGCTCCATATAAAATATTTCAGTACTCTATTATTAATACAATTCGTAGTATCCCTATTATTGCTACCCTCATCCCAGTGAAACGCTCTTTGCAAAACCAATCAACCTTGTTATTGCCTAACAACTTTCGTAAACATGGTTCAAAATACTTTTGTTATAGGCTAATGTTTCTATTAGATCCAATTTCGCCCTTCCAATGTAATCTTTAACTTACCCTTCCTTCTACTCGAAATTATCTTAACCCTAGTTTTTCTCACATTTTTTCTCAACCCTTACTCATATCACCGATTTTCTGGTTACGCTCATTTATTATTGGAACCCCTTGGCTTACTGGATAACTAAATCTTGAACTTCCAGAAATGTAAATAAGATTATGAATTATCCACCGACTCATTCATAATTACCACATTTCCTATACCTCCTTCACCATTTCCTCCACCTGCAAGCTAAAAAGAACGAATGAGCAATAATATACGTATGATACATCATAGTCGTAATCATATTAGTCTCCTTGCTCATCCATAAAACGTACTCGAGTTCAGTGGCATGCCAAGTAGCTATATGCTCTGCAATATTTCCATCAATTCATCCCAACTAACACTGTCGAATATCTCCTCGAACTCCGCGGAAACAAATAAATACATTCTGATTGCATTCTTTCTTCCTTTCTATAAAGTCCTTCCATAACTGACCTCATTGATACTATCGCATCAGGAATACAAGTATTGTATGCATTTACTTTTGTAATTATCTCCTTCCTGAATTTCTTCAAACTAATTATTTTTCTTCTACCCAAAATATCTTCTAACTGAAGAACCACCTTTTTGGGGCAACCGTATCTACGAGTGAAATTGATCTTTTTATTATGAAGTCTTCATATAAAACAGCTACTACCTTTTTTGCGATGGGAATTAACATATGTATGACATTTTCCGGTTATTTATCTCCGTATAAAGTCACGAATTAGCATATTAAAACTATCTTTTCCTGTTTCCTATGTCTTTTAATATTGAAAAAATAAAATAGCTGAAAATTTACAAATTGTTTTATCACAACTTTCATAGTCATATTTTGTACTTTAATTTAACATAGCTAATAGATATACATGTATATTTGACCCGCCGTAGTGAAATTTGTCTATCACAAACCCTGACTGTGAATGAGGGATTTTTTTCATTAGCTTAATAATTTATAGGAAATTTAATTTGTAACCATTTATTTTCAATTTTGGACGATATGTTCAACTCTCATTTTCACCTTTAATAATGGAAATACAATCGTCTTTCAGATTTTTAACTGCAAAAGGTTTCCATTGAATACATATTTAAATAATATAATTATTGAGAAATATAACTAATGAGGTTGGTAAATCAAAATGAAAAAGATAGAGAAAAATGGTTTTGCGCACACTGCATATGTTGGTTTCAATGCACTAAAAAATTGAGAACCTGCTAATGTGTTAAAGGGTTGTGAAAATATATTCGTGTAAAATTTCACAGGTGGTATTTATTAAATGAAGGGTGGAGAGAAAAGTCTTGATTATGGCAAGAGAAAGATAGGAAACGAAAGTCAAAAGTATAAGGCTTTGTGTCAAGGTATCTCGGCTCGGGGGAGTGAATTTGAAGATAAAATGGGAGTTGTTCCCAAGAGAGTATTCAAGACCTGGGCAGGAGAAAGAAAGAGAACGGAATTTGAAGCAGAATAAAATGGCACTCGGGTTGGGATCGAGGTCACTTGGCCTCCGTCATACATCCAGACGGACCCAATAGTAGAAGCTTGAAAAAAATGGATCTGGAACAAATTGAATTGCAAAACTTCTTGGAAAAAAATAACAATACACAGAGGTAGCTTAAAATAGAAGGTTATAATGAAATAATTTGGTATTTTGCTGAGATATCGAAAGTAATAAATGCCTATAGCGATAAAAAGGGTTAAATACGTAAAGTAAGGAAATAAATGAAAAAATAATGTATTTTGCATGAAAATATATAACTTTTCCCTCATTTAAGTATTGCTACCGAAATCACGCTTCAGATTTCAAGGCTTGAATGTTAGTAGAGGTTATGAAAGAAAACAAAAAAGAATTTTGCATGAAAATAGTTGCGCGAATGATGAATTTGGTCGTCAGAAAGTTTCAAAATGCTAATTTAGTGCCAAATAACTCGAAAGTAACAATGGAGTAACTTGTGTAGAAGGCATAGCACAAAAAGAAACTCATATTCCGAATTTTTGGCGGCATTTCCACCTTTCTCAAGGAAGAGAAGGAACTGAACTGTGTCAGTGGTAGCGAAATCGGTTGGTGTACAATATTATTCACATTCGTGAGACTTTCACTTCATCTTGTTATCAGTTTCAAAACGTGCAATATATTTCAGATACCTTTTTAATATTTATGGTCTGAGTATCGGCGGCATTATAGGAAATGGGGTAAAATAGCTCTCATTGATTGAAATATTGTTCGAAAATGATATATTTTTATATTATTACCTCTTTTCGCAGTATGTATACTAATTTTTACCCTAGCAATCAAAATTTGATTGAACCATTTCTAACTATAAATTCATCATTACCCGTTATAATGCACATTCAATGTATAAGTATAAATAAACAATTTACCATTATAACGAGATGAGTAAGGAAATATAATAGCTGAATCCGAGTTTTCCCATTCGAGTGATGAGTTAAAATATGTTTCATTTTAACGTGAAACTTATTTTTTGGTACAAACGAAAATGTATTTTCAAGCTATTTTGCTGATTTTTGCGGAGGAATGTTGATGATAAAAGATCAAAAGGTAAAAATGGTAAAAATTTCTTAAACATATGCTTACAGAGTAGCTTTGGAAAATATCCATCGGAAAACGCCTCTCAGATTGTCCCCTAATCCCAGTGCGAGTTCTGAAAACTTTTAGGTTCCCAACCAGCAAGACGGCTTTTTTACGTATTCGAGGCCACTTTACAGATGGAAACGTAAAAAAACACTAACCCATGCGGTCTTCTCTCTACGGTACTCCAAAGAGTAGGTTATAAGCCCGCAGCGTAGGTAATGGGGAAAAAATAGAACTTGAACCTTCCTATCTCCTTATTTCCCATTTCTTTATTTTCCACCCACGCGATGAGGCCAAGGAAAGAATAGTATTATGGCGTGTTTTTAACGGAGGAGCCGGTAGAAGAAGGGAAAGAAAGCCATGCATTGAACGCAGAGGGGTGGAAGGAATATGGAATGAGGTTGGAGTCGAAGCAAAGATGATGGCGTGCTTTTGGTGGCACGACGATACTATGCTGAGGAAGAGGCAGGTGAGGAGAATATAAGAAGTTGTATGTAGGCTGAGAGGAGGAAAAGGAGAGGCGAAGTCATGTGTGGAGGAAAGCAGGAGGCTGGAAGATGAGAAAGGAGGGAGAGAAAGAGATGGGGTGGAGGCAAGCATCCCTCTTGGAGGGAAGGAACGCAACAGTGTCCCTGCTGTCGCAATTACGTCTTGATTTATGACCGTGTGATAACAAGCGGGGAAAGGTGGTCCTGGGGGGGTGTGGGTGGTTGAGAGGCTCGGAGGAAAGGAGGAAAAGGAGAAGTTGGTGGGAAGGGAAAATAGTGAGGGTATTGGGGGTGTAGAAGGGAGCCAAAAGGAAAGGATATACGAGTAGAAAGGACACATGGGGGCCCGTCGGAGGGAAGGGAGGTTTTGGTAAGGACATGAAGGGAACGGGGTGACGGGGAATGAGATGAGGAGTTTGATGAAATGGAGGTGGTAGGATTATTGAAAGGAAGAGAGAGGGAACTGTGTAAATGAGAAGGTAGAATGAAGCTGAGTTGAAGGGCCTGGAAGCAGAAACGAAGAATGAAAGAAATAATGAATTTGTTATGCTCGCGTATTTAATCCTCACTCGTTCCCTTCATGTCCACGGCATCGGAAAATAACGCAAGAAGGAGAAGATAATGATGTAAAATACCGCTGAGAATGAACTAAGATCGAAGATAACAAGTATTACGTAGATGCGTGACGAGTTTTCTGCAAAAGTGACTTCATTCAGTTGTGCAGAAACGAGGCCAAAGTTCACCCCAATTAATGTAAACCATCATTGTCTAGGATTTATCGGACAGTGAAGGGTGTCAAGATTACAGTGAAGTGTGTCGAGAAGACAGTGAATTCCACAAAAGGAGAATTTTGTCACTTGTTAAAAAATATATAAACTTTGATGACGATGCATTTTACTCGCCTCGCATTTACTAACAGTTTATAAAACCACTTTAATGAGCTCTTTATTTGAGGGTAATCATTGACTTCAAATCATTCAACTGTAGAGTTTGTTACAACTATGTACAAGCTAGACAGAATATCCTGCACCGTTATTAACGCATATAATACTTCTATGTATGATAATATATGATGCGTATGATGTGGTACTGCCTTGTATACGTAAATTCAAGTTTAAGAAATAAAAATTTTAATCTCCTGTTTGTATGCGTATTGGAAGTTGTGTTTAGTTGTTGAATATTTTGGGAATTGGTTGGAAATATTATCTTTTAGTTTTAATTATAATTAACTTCTGTTTAAAAAACTTACTTATGAATGTAAATCTGCCACGTTCAGTTTTGCCTTTCTTCGTGCTAAATGACGACCCTACTCAGTGAATAATTGATTAAAAATAACTGAAGTGGAATTCGGTTAATTCTTACTACACAACGGTGATCAAGTAAATATCAAAATATGGCGTTCCAAATTCTGAACATGTTTAATTACAGTCATCAGAAAGTTTATATTTTTTCGTTTTATTTTCCAATTTTATTCCAAATGTTTTTTTTCCCATGGGGTAAAGAGTATTATGTGCCCCGGAGCTTAAAAAAAACAATGAAGATCAAGTACCAATTCAATTTTTCCCTCTCATTTTTATGATATCCGCAAACGTAGCTCTTCATTCACCCATAAAATGACATTAAAATTAAATCAATTGGTCAAAAAATTTCGTATTTCTTTCATGGTATTATATTTCTTAGATTGTAACATTATTTACCCTACATTAACGAGTGTGACAAAAAGTATATGTAAAGAAAGAGAGGCTGCAAAGAAAATTATGTGTGAGAAAATGGATGTGGGACAATTTTAGAAAAATAAGAACAAATCAAGAAAGGAGGACGTGGTTGTCCATTGAGTGGATTGATAGAATGCTGACCGGTGGGTCTGGGTTTGATTAAGATGGACGGTGACTTAGATCCGTCAGCTTTGCTAAAGCTCTATAATGTTTCGTTCATATGTTCTTTCGGGGGAACCAGAGACGGTACAGTGAAAGGAATTGGGCCCCCTACCCTAATATGTTAATATCACACGCCATTGGGCTTAGTACTAGATGAACTCTATCCTCACCTATTAAACCAACCTTCGGGTTGGTAACAGTGGTTCCCTCAAGGTGGACGCCAGCCACACACAAACATGCAGAAAAAACACAAGCAAATCATGGATTACAGATGAATTGAAAAGAACAAGAGAGGAGAGAGTGAAATAAAATAATGAAAAAACAATTCTAGATTTGAAGAAGGCACAAAGAATTGTATAAATAACTGAAGTGGGAAAGGAATAGATCAAACATAGAACGGTGGAATATTCATAGTACTCAAGAAGACGGTGAAAGCACTAAAAGAAGTAAGTAGGAAATATCCTTCGAAGCAATCGAGGATGAGTAGAACAGATTTATTGAACTTCTAAATACTCTGGGGAGATAGAAAGAATATTACGGACTTTAGGAATTACCAGCATCCTTAGACTTAGAAGGAGAGTATGACGTAAATGAGGAAAGCTTAGCGTCATAATATAGATTCCATTTCTGCAAAACTAGTTAAGAATATAAGAAATGTGGAGAAAGAGTTACCACAGAATAATTGGTGCTAAGTACGAAGAAGAGAAACTTGGTCGAAATATTTCTTAAGAGCATTGTTAGTTCTCATCTCAAGAAAGGGAATGATAGCCATATGAAGGACGATAGAATGAATGATTGATTTTGCTCTCAGATGAAGTGGTACTCGGGACAATCAATAAGATGATGGAGAGGAGGACAAATGATAACATAATGGTGATCAGTTTGGGTTCTTAAAGGGCAGGGACATGCGTGATGACATAGATGTGATGAGGTAATTAATATAGTGGAATATAGAGTACCTTTAAAATGCATTTGTTTATTTCGTCAATTTCGAGAAGGCGTTCCAGAGAGCGGGTTGGTTAGAATTAATGAACCTACATGTGGGGTAGAAAATATGAGTAGTTTCGAGAAATAGATGACATTTCCGCAATCTACGCATGTCACAGACTGCTTACATGCGAGTGGCGGATGGAGAGTCAAAATGGACAGTGTTGGGAAGACGATTGAATCAGGGCCCATTATCACCCACTCAAAGTAAAGAAAATAGTTAAAGAGGCATGGAAGGCACTGAAGATAGAAATGGTTGGGATATTTAATTTTTTTAAATTTAAAAATCCCAATATATTAAACAGATTAAGGCGAGGTTTAGAGAAATTTCCTCTAATGGTTCATAAAATCAATGAAATTTATGGAAAATCAAGATTGAATAAATAAAATTGTTACAAGTTTTGCTGGATGTTTAAAAAAAAATTGTTACAAATTTTGCTGGATGTTTTAAAAGACTAGTGCAATTTAATGGGAGTTGAACAAATTCAAGCTAAACTTAGATTATGCGCTTTATGAGAAAGAAGAAAGCTAAGTGAAATATTAAAATATGAGCTCATTTATTAGGTTTCGTGAAATAGTTAACATAGCGTGGAAACCACTTGGAGTATAATGCTCAAAGTAGCATGTACATAAAAGGTATACTGATAGATACAAATGAAAAATTACGTTAGGCAAAGCTGTTACCACAGGGAGGAGGGCATCGACGGCTGGGATGTTGAGTAAGGATGTCAAGAAAAAGCTCATTCAACCTTTGATATGGAACCCGCTTTTCCTGCGGGTACCGAACCAGAACAATGGTCGTTGTAAAAAGAAAATAGGCGTAGATTGGAGACTTTTGAAATGTGGGTGTCAAGAAAAATAGAAAAGTTAAACTGACGGCAAGGAACACAAACGAGAAAGCTCTTTTTATGGATCGGAAAGAGTTATCGGAGTTGTTATTCTTGGAAAAATGCGGAGGAGACAGGATAATTAATGCTTAGCATTTTGATTGGTAATAGTATATTCAAGACTGTGAGTGAACTACAATGATTGAACGCCAAGCTTATGAGGTAGAAGCAGGCAAAGAATAACCATGCTGGCCGTTTTGAAAATAGGAAGCGATTTGCGATGTTGAAGAAGGATTTTTTGTAGTGTCGGATGTCAAGTTGTTTTGATAGTATATGCATGGATGTATTGTTTTACCTTTTTATAGGTGGTATCCATCAGAAACCTACCTCTTTGCCCTGCTCTGACAGTGTTGAACATTAAAATAATAGTTTTTAGACAATTTTCTTGTAAGCAAGTTGGCGTAAATTCTATCAATATAGCATTCGTGTACTTTGACTCCATCTTTATTTTCTAAAATTCCTCGCTCGCTTTTGGAAATGCTAGGGATGCTGATGATTATTAATTGCAAAAAGTCATACTCCTATGTCAATGCAACAATTTCAGAGTGTAAAAATCATTCGCCTTGACTGGGATGAATGGGCGAATGATTTTTACACTCTGAAATTGTTGCATTGAAATGCACATTAGCGGATGACTCCGTTAAAAGTTACTGTTGCGGCATCTCCCGCAGTTTCTTTGGAATTTGTCATACTCCTATTTGTTAACCAGCATATATGACTTAATTAATGAAATTAAAGGACAGTCCAAGTTTATCAGCCTAGTGCTACAAAATGATTTAATACAGAATGTATGTTAAGTAGGTCAACTATTTCATTGTTGAATATCAAACAATCGTAAATTTAATAAATACTTTGTAAAATTAACATTAAATAACATTTGCATTAGGGTAAAATATGTTACTGTTTTTAGTGAATTAAAACCAAATTATCTCTAATTTCAAGCATAGAGGGTATCTAAGATTACGAGCTTTTGCATCTAGTGCTGTTATAAAAAAAATTAAAGCATACTTTTATTACCTATAACTATGCATATTGCAAAAGGTAAAGATGTACCTGGAAGAAATTTCCAATTGAAAAAGAGATACATATAGTAATGTCTTGTTATCAGTGGTGTACATGTATGTTATTCGTGTGGGAAATAAACGAGGGAGATCAGTATAAAAAGGCTTTCGTAATGTGAATAAGGCCATAGGGGTAGATGAATCAGGACGAAGGAGACACCGGCCGGTTCTCGGCTCACATGTCACTCTCGAGGAAGACAAATAGGAGTCTGCTAGGCAACGTGAAGGAGATGATGATGATAAGGCGGAAGAGGATAAGAGTAGGTAGGGTAGGGGTTTTGGAAGAATAGAGTGAGGTTGGGAGGGAGATGAATGCCGCAGAAAAAGCCTAATAAAACGATGAAATGGCTGTTGACGTAACAGAGAGGCTAGGATTCGTGGGATGAATGTATCGAAAGGTAAGGTGCATCCTAAAAGAGGGACGGTAAGTCGGGGGAAAATTAGAGGTAAATCAGCAGGTTTGGGACATGAAAATGTGCATATACATTTTACGATGTATCACCCAAGGTGTTTTTTCCAGGTCAGCACGTGTTTACAACAGCGTAGTTCTGCAATAATAATAATAGGAAAAATGTATATGCTACGGTGTTTTTGAAAGTTTTCATTACATTATAGTTTGCCATTTAAATGTATCAGAATAAAAATAAGCCGATTTATTGGAGATTTCAGTATGGGATTGAAATTCTTTCCATGAAGGAATAAATTTTATTTGAGTTCAATTACTTTATGATTGTAATCCTGCGTTCATATGCCAACCACACCGTAGTGACCAACCGGTAAAAGTCTAATTTTCAAATAAGGTATATCATAGAGGTTTTATTGTACACAAAATGTTAAAAATAAATATTTTAATTGCATAATTATATTCATATCACCAAGGGGAGAGATTAATGAATGACCAGCGGGGTATTTGGCCTGGTTTGTTCCCAGCTGCTATAATTAGGGAATTATTAGGGTAGGTGGGCAACAAATTTAGTCATTTATACCAATTTAGATGGATGAGTAATTCAGTAGTGGTAAAATATCCGGGAATTTGGGGTGGAGAGAATAATCTATGAATACAGAAACGGTGGAGGAGAACCAGAAGTCGGCCTTAGCCTACTCTCAACAAAAGGCACCAAGATATCCACAGTTCAAGGGTTCTTTTGAAGAAATTTGCAATTTTGCTGAAGTCCTCTCCACATTGCGCGCAAAATGAGGGTCGGGATTCCAATGAAAAATTTTGCGGCTTCTAAGGTTCAAACCCGGGCTCTTGGGAAGGGTAGCCAGCGCATTATTTGTAGGCGCACCATCCAGATCTAGAAGTTTCGTCCATTGAGTTTTTACGCTATTTTAAGAAAATATGAGCTTCTAGGCTTTAAAAAAAACAGTTATCAACCCAAAGTTCGGTTTGATAGGTGAAGGTAGAGCGTCACCAAACAGTTTGCTCATCGATGGATAACATTCGCACATCAGCAAGAGGGCAGTTCCGAATGTGCCGCCTACGGTTTCTCAGAAAGATCCGGTACCCGAAAAATCGCAGAGCTTGGGTAAAGCTAAATTTGATGTCCATAGGTTTCAATAGTGTAGTAAGCCCAGAGATGTCAATAGGTTTCGAACCCGGGCCCCTACGGTCAGTAGCCCGGCTCTCTACCCACTGAACTACCACGTCCCCTAATATCATGTAGCGAAAATAATATTGTGGTAATCATTCGATTCATAGGATAGTACAAGTGGTTTTTGTCGTTTTGAACCGGACTATCAGCTTCAAGGTGTAAACGATCATTATCTTTCTATTATTTTGGGAAAAGCGTGGAGTCAAACGGGCAGCATTTTAATGCTTCAGATATCTTTTTAAAAGTTCCATGAGCTATGTAGACTCAGGCAGAAAAAAATTCGCACAATAAAATAATATTTGCAGTCCAATTACATTGAAATATTGGAATGATGTAATTAATACCTTCTAGCTAATAGAATTAGATAACGAAATCTCATGGGAAATTCGGTCACACATCAATGCTGGTAAAGGTTCTACGTGCATTTCCGAAATACGTTTCACATTTCATGCCTTCAGACGAATTTTTTTTCTGCTCGGAACTACGACGGCTGCGCCCATACTTCCCCTCTAACTTCACTCTTCCCCCCGTAGTGACTGGCTGGCCTCCCAAGTGCAAACGTAAGATGTAGGAGAGATAAGACACGAAGGGACATTGAGGGCCCGAGGGCGGAGTGGTATATAACCAAAAATGGTGATCGGGAAGGGGTAAGGCGCGAGGAAGCGGTCGGAGGACACTTTAGGAGGGATGCCGGGGAGCGATCCAGAACCCCTGCCTCAAAATCCCCCGCCCTTCTTCCCTCCGGTCTTTCTTCCCTCCTTTACATCCTCCCCACTCCCCATTTCTCTCCGCCCACTCCCCCAAAAATCGTCGTCACCCATGCCATCCCTGTCCTTTCTTCCCCTGCTACCTTATCCCTGTCTTCTTCCCTTATTTCTTTTCTCCTCCACGGGAAACTCTCGTTCTCTCCCTCCCTCGGAAGGTTTTATGAAGGAACGGTAAAGATGACACCCGTTAGAGAGGAAACCCGAACCACAAAACTCCCGTCTCTCGCACGCCTCATCCTCCCTCTCCAACCTCCTTCCACCTTTCCCCTGGATAACATCCTCCCGCCTCCCCACCCTCCAATACCCAGATAAAAACTCCGGTTCTCTCTCCTTCGCTCCCTTCCCATCCATTCCGCGAGCCGTTCCCTCACCGGTGAAGCAAGAGATGGCGGGGAGGGGTAGCAGTAGGTAACCACGCCAGAAGAACTGAAGTCTCCACCGTGTGGTACATGAGGACGATATCGTTTTTACATGGTTTGATAAATGGGGGGATCTCTTGTTACCAGGGAGGTAATTGATTTAGGTTTTCCAGTCCACACCCGACGGGACAGCGCTGTGGAAGACGATTTAAGGGCTGGTGGGTCGGGATGGCGTTGCGGTGGGTTGCGGGTGGTTTCCGAGTGGAGAGTATACACGGTAGAAAGTTGTTGAATCGAGACGTCGAGAGAAGGGTTTGATGATATTTTAGTGCCACACTGGAGACCTTCCTTGGAGAATGCTTTAGGGTAAACTTAATTCTTCAATAAATGGCTTATAACTTTATTATTTTCCTCAGGCTACCCCTTGGTGGTATAGTAAAAAAACTAATACATTGCGCTTGCATCGCTTCCGAAACCTACCCCCCAGGACATTTTTTTGTCGAGGATTTCAAAATATTCCAGGGTAAATATAGACCAGCATGTCAATATTCATTCAAGTAATTTTGCCAATTAAAAGTGGATTTTGTACTGTCCTAAACGGCTATTTACTTCAACGTATCGAGAGAATTTCCTAGTATTTTGCCAGAAATTATTTATTATTCAGATTATTTCCTTCTGACATCTGCCTACCACCATGTATTCAAAAACTCTTTCTTTTTTCTTCAATTATTCCGGTTGCTAACGATCCCCTCTATATCTTACCTGTATTTAAATGTGAGAAATACATTTACAAATAACTTTCAAATATTGACATAACTAAAACATAATTCCTTGTTTGAAAATAATTATACACGACGAAGCATGTTTAGTATCCAAGATATTCAAATTATTTTGCATGCTAAACTTAAGGCAAATCATCCGAATGTATGCTTTAAAGAGGGTAATGGAAAAATTACAAGACGAGGGAAAATTGGACACCAGGAAAATGTATCCCCTCCCATTTGGTAATATTGGCATAACGTGTTGTTGTTTATTAGTAAAAACTGACAGAAGTCCCAATGTTCCTCTTTTGTTCACGTGGAATGCACAGAAGAAGAACATTCTCTAGCAACTTAGGAGGTACATGCATAGAAACTTAGATATATGAAATTTGGAATGTTAAGGTTGTCTCCGTACCAATTATGCGCTCTCTATCGTAGATTGATAGATAATTATCTTTATTTTGTGGCGAGATTTAGACGGTGGAGTCTATTCTAGCACCCAACCCCTCTTCACCCATTTTAAATAAAATAGTTACGGATACATTACCAGAGTATGCGTAAATTACAATAAAATTAGTAAATACGATTTCTCAGGACTAACATAAAACATCATAATATATTATTATGTAATGAATAACTATAACCCAAACACAAATACTCTTAGATGTCCATGGAATGACTTTCTCATATAGAATCTATATATATTCCATATGAGCTCCTAAACCCAAACTGATCATCCCCTAAGTAATCATTTGCCCTTCTCTCATTCCTTTTGTTGATGATCCTGAGAACAACTTTAGCGGCGTGGCATATCAAACTTATTGTCCTATAGTCCTCAGATGATGTAGCATTTACCTTTTTCGGAACAGGAACTAAAACTGATCTTTCACAGTCATGTATATATATATATATATATATTTATTTAGTAATTTATTTTATTTTTTTAGTAAAAATTGTGCACATACAGCAGGATTGCCAATTTACAGTGACACATATAACAGGAACATATAAGGACACACACATACAAACATCAACAAGACTATACTATTGAGGGAGGTGTGAGAGATGTGTCAGAGAAAGGTTTATAAATGTGTTGGCTGGGAGTGAGAGGGGGTCAATACTTTCGGGAAGGGAATTCAGTAAAGCGGGGAGACGGAAGAAAAGGGACCGTTTGGTGAGGGACAATCTGGGAACGGGTTGGTGGAATAAAGAGTGATCGCGGGTAACTCGGGGGGGAACTCTGAAATTGATAAGGGAAATTAGTTTAGGACAGTCGTTAATGGAGTTAAGGGTGTTATGCATGAGTTTTAAATCGGATTTTAGACGTAGAGAGGAGAGATTACAAATCGAGAGCGAGGAAAGAAGTGATTCAGTGGGCGAGTCCCGAAGATGGGGGACTCTGTACTTGACAATTTTACTGAAAAAATTAGTTATCGTGTTAAGGGTATTAAGGTTAGATAGGGCAGACATTGACCATATAGGGGAGCAGTAGGTAATTAATGGTAAGATAATGGTTGAGAAATATGCGGTTAGAGATTGTACATCTTTTATTTCTGTGTAGCGGTAAAGTAGACCTAGAAGAGACATGGCTTTGCATTTAACTGCTTTGATATGACCTGAGAAATTTAGTTTGCGATCAGTTAATACACCAAGATCCTTGACAGAAGCAACACGATTCAGAGGAACTGAATTAATTGTATAGTTAAAGGTAAGAGGAGATTTTTTTAGGGAGAGAACTAGAGTATTGCATTTATTTGAGTTTAAATTTAGCATCCATGTGCTGCACCATTCTGAAATTTTATTTAAAGCCTCCTGAAGGTGGTAGCAATCCGTGGGGGAATTAATTTCCTTAAAAATTTTGCAGTCGTCGGCATATAGTAACGTGTGGGCTAGGGAGGTCGGGACTAGGGAAGCTAAGTCATCAATGTACAGATTAAAAAGATATGGTCCGAGAATACTACCTTGAGGAACTCCAGATGTCACAGAGGACCAAGGAGATGAGGCGCCAGATAGTATTACTCGCTGATTTCTATTCGAAAGAAAGCTGGTCAGTAATTTGAGAAAGTTTCCATGAACGTTAAAACGCTGACTGAGTTTATTAATGAGGAGGTTATGATTGAGGGAGTCGAAGGCTTTTGAGAAATCCAAGAAGATGGCATCTAATTGAGTCTTACTTGTTATCGCACTAACAGCGTGGTGTTGAGATTACATATATATATATATATATATATATATATATATATATATATATATATATATATATTTATATATACTCATTTATTTAGAAACAGGTATAAGGAAAAGGGATAGGAACACACATAAAGGACGAACACAGGAGAGGTGGGGAAGGCGGAATCCAGCAGATCACGTATGCAAAAATATTTCCTCGACTGGGATTTGAACTCCGGATCTTTCCACTTGTCAAGTGGAGGCTCTTAACCACTTGAGCTATCCAGGAAACGTAATTTCAAACGTAAGATCTGCGATGCTTTATGCAGCCAAGCGCCCCAATTCTTTGGCCAAGAAATGGTGTTAGGGAGCTGTTTCACCCACCAAAGGAGAAATAGACAAGACACACAGAGGAAAGGATAGTAGTAAAGGAATCATACGACATCATAAAGGATAAAAACCGTGCGTTTCGTCGCACGCATAGCCAGAAGAAGAGACGAGCCACATTGGCCTAATACACATTCAAACACGAAATCCCGCCAAACGGCGGATAAATACTCATTTATTTAGAAACAGATATAAGGAAAAGGGATGGGAACACACATAAAGGACGAACACAGGAGAGGCGGGAAAGGCGGAATCCAGCAGATCACGAATTTGTGGTTTAAGACTTGTATACGTTGAAGAATGTTGAATTCTAGCCTTTATCTGAATTGATACCAAATAAATTATATGTTCTGTATGTGCAAAGTTGACTTATAGTATTTTCAACGAATTCAATTCAATGTTATTAAATTTGTACATAATAATGAACAAATAGGAGCACATTTCCACTAGATATTTATGTAAGCTACCACCAGTTTTAATTTACTACATCATATTCAAACCTGAAAATGATGTAGTTTCGTACATCGAAACCGGTAGTGTTTAAATAAAAGTTCATTAAAAAAGTACTACTGTTTCTTCAGTATTATTTATTTTCAAGATGCTTAGGGGTTCAATCAATTGTTACCGTACCAAATAGCATATTTTTAAATTTTTTTCGTGTCAAAAGCAGCCAGCGTCAATTAAAAATTTTTCTTCAATTATGTTATTTCTTAAATGCTCACAATGAGATGAATCCCAAGATGAAAAAATAAAGTTTCTTGAAACATTTTTGATGGATTTGAAATGGTGAAATCTTGAAATGTTGGATACAATTTTATTAAGAACTAGCCCAGGTTTCAACAGGTGACTGTCATATCAAGGTGATGAAAGTAACCTGCTGAAAATTTGGTCAATTGTTAGTAAATTGAAATTTATTATTTCATCGTAATTTGTTTACTCTACCGTGGAATGATTCAAATCCAAGCCTCAACCTATTTCTTAAGAGAATATGCTTCACTTTATTTATTGGATTAGTGCCTCGGATGGAATTCACGATGTATGAGTTTTGTGGGCATGTGAGCGAAATGTCCTGCCCCCCTTAGAACAACAAACTTCGGCCATCGTAGTCTAAGTGGGATTAATTATCCACCACTTGGCGAACCGGTCAGCCGTTTGGTTGGGGTGATGAACCGCGGTCCTTCACGCCCTCTCACTTTCTCTCTCTCTCACACTCACACAAACACGCACACTCGCCTGGCACCCTTTACTCCTCAACCCCGGTGCTCCATTTATACTTGGGTGAATCGGTGATTGGCCCATGGGAAAATCACCACCCAAATATCACATCCCACATCACTCAACCCACCCCCACCTCCCAATTCCTATCCACCAAATGTTCAGCATTAATACCAACAGTGCGGACTGTAATGGACGTGAGGAGAAGGTTAAGGGGAGCGTCAAAGGCGAGGACCCTACATTTCCACCATCCCTCCTACCAATCGTACTCCGTAGACCCGAGAAAACGCGTTCAAGTGAGCACACACAGAGAGCAATCCCAGAAACTAGTCGACCTACCCGACATTCAGCGGTTTCAGCCTATCTCATATCGTCCTTTTAAGCAACGGAATGTGAGTCCAGCTGAAATGGCGTCTCCCGTTGAATTTTCCCGGAAGATCCATCCAAACCTGGTTGACAGTCTTTATGCCAAAAATACTTGAATTATGCTCTTTGCCTATTCACTGGCTTCTGTGTTGAAGAGGAGATTCGAATTCGCTAAAAAATATTTTTTCAACAAATTATGGCACGATATAAATGAGTAACAAAACTTCGATAATAATAGTAATTGTAATTTGGGAAGGTGTTCATGCATAAGATCACTTTTGCTATTGTAGACGGCTGGGTATTTTGGGAGAGATAGGATTATTATTAAAAGTAAATAGGGCCAGATACATAGGGACAAATAGGGTCAGTTAGTATGTATCCCTGGCATCACAATCAAACATGGAATAATAACATGCATTAGAAATGAAAACTTAGCTGCTACATAGTAATAAAATAATCAATCAATAATATGAAGCCAGTCCCGTCACACATGACCCAACAGCATACCACACAAACAGCGCACAAAAAAAATCCCTTGTAAATAATCAACGTTCAGAAAGACAGACGGCTTACTCCACCCTTAGTGTTCTCCTCACACTAGGGATCCAGAAAACACTAATAAATACTACTCCTGCCAGGATTACAATCATGGCCCTTCATTTGAGAATCTTAATCAGGTTAATAATGACCTCTGAAACCTGTTAAAATATTTTTTATCTGAACCAACTTCAATGCATGTACTTCGAATTTACACATATTTTACGGGATAAAACATTAGGTTATCTTTCCCATAATTGCCTTATTAGCTGTTTGCCTCCATTATTATAAAAAAAACGCGTAAATTTTCTTTCACTTCCCTGAATTCTTGGGATAGAATTATATAATACTTTCCTTAGGAACATTTTTTCTATTACGTTAAGAAAATGCAATCATTCGGATTTTCTTTTGGTTTTTATAGTTTTATTTTACTTCATGGGTTAATTATCAGTCACTTACATTTTTGGACTGAAATTTTGAAATATTCTTGAACAGACCATTCACTGCTTCATTCCATTTTTTTTAGTTTAATTTTTTCCATCTCTCTTATGACGTATCGTCTCCAGGGTATTCCTCCGTATTTCCTTCGGGATATTCTGTTTTCATAACTGATCCCCAAGATTACTCAATGGATGGCATTGAATGATTAGTAATCATAAATAGGCTCCCAATACAAGCATTAAGTTAAGGACTTAAACAACACAGGTGTAGATGGTCACTGAAAGTGGGATGGACTGGGGGGAGAATGAAATTGTTGGTGGCATTATTGGACACTTTTTCGTACAGTTTATGGATTCAACTTGCGTATTGCATGAGCGTTTAACTATGAAAAACATTTGTTCGCGTTGGATCCAGCATAATTTGAAAAAAATTCAAAAAGATGCTTGCATCAATTAATGTAATCGAACCAGAGTGACGTCCTTTCAGTGCGTATTTGAAGCGAGAGTCGAGAACGAGACCCTTGGTGCATTGTCTAAAAATCTTGGATTCTCACCCGTTGTTCGAGAAGCTCTTGGCATATCCACGTTCGGGTTTTCTTTGGTTCGTCCGAGAGCACTCGCGGGGCCAACTTTGTACACACCTTTCTTATGCCCATATTTTCGGTCCCAAGTTGATGTACTTCAATTTTAGGGATGCCAGGTCTATCAGAAATCCGGCTTACCTTAATATGCGATCCTTGTCTAACAAAGCTTTCACTATTGAAAGATTTTCATCACTTTTTGAGGTTGAAGGTCGTCCTCAGGGTTCGGAATTTTTAAATTCTTCTCAATCCTCCCGGAGCCACTTGCGACACTCATAAATACCCGATCCACCCATGAAGTTATCACCATAAGCTGCCTTGAGCATGTCATGAGTCTCCTCCGGTTTTGTCCAGTTCCACAGTAAATTTGATGGCGTAGCGATATTCCATTGACCGTTGCAGGACGTAGTGAAATGATATTACTTAATAAAGGTATAGAAAGCGAACGATTAGCATTTCGCAAAGACTGGGAGCCGAGTACCTCCGCCTTCCAGCCTTCCGTCAGACCCCCTTCCAACGAATCCAGCCAGAGAAACCGCCGTCTGTCCATCTATCCGGGAAAAATAAATCCTACTACTTTTGAGACAGATTTTCAAAGGCCGATTCCGATGAAGTACTTTTATCTATTCCTTTCATCTTCTTTCTTATAAAATTCTCCTCGTAATTATCTCTAACGCTCTGTAAGTACACTTTGTTGACATTACATACATTTTTTCCCCGGTTAATCGGTCACAGGAAATTTTTCAGACCTTAGTAATGGCCTTTCCACCACCTTTCTTTCAGAATGAAAGATTCTTTTCCTAAATATATTAGTTCAATTTTATAAATTTACCATCTTTAACACTAATGAATTTTTTCCCATTAATAAAATTTGATCTACAAAGGTTTTGGCCCATATTTGACTGTATGCCCAAACGAATTCATAAAGCTCTAAAAATGTAGTGCTGGAACATGATTATGAAGGATTGAATACCTATTTATCATTGTGATTTAACCTATTTATTTTGTGAAATTATTAGATAACTTTTGAATTCACCATACTTCTCTGATGACAGTATTAAGTTAAGCACTCAATTTGTAGATTATAATTTTCAATTGAATGCATGTTTCTACGTTGAATATTCCGAGTCTTCTTCCTGGTATTAGGCGCTTTCTTCATACTTAAAGGTGCTTGTCTTCCCCGGGCTTTCGGCAGAATTGATTATGCGTATAAATTATAAGAGAAGGACACTTCTTCTTCGTTTTTTCCCCTGGATATTCATATATCAAATATTCACCCACTCTTTACATAGGCTCCCATTTCGAGCTCTCTCCAAAAACCTCTCAAATTCCTAATGGCATATTAAGTACCGGAGAATGCCAAAATAAAATTGCAATAAATTTTCACGGTAGCGTCAATGAGGGAATGCCCTGAGGTCCGGGGGGGGGGGTGCGGTGCTATAGAATGATAGATAAAGGGAGGAAGATGCGTGAGAGGATGGATGTGAGGGGGTGGTGGCTTGTAATGGAAGGTCGTTGGGTTAGGGAAGCGGCCCAACGGATTCGGTTCGAGAACCATTCCGGCACGCGAAGGCTTCATCCGGCGGAATTCCCGGGGAAAAAATTGCAGGAACACAGAAGCCATTATCACCATTGGGAAAAAAATGCGGTAACCTAATAAATACATTGAAATAAAATATATTTCATTTTTCTTGGAGCCATCCCTTCTCAGGCCATTACCATGCATTCTCATCATCCAAAAATCTTTTTCTTTCTGTTCTAATTCCGGCTATGTTTTGCTATTCTTGAAGCTTTATATCAGAATGGGATAAAGAATATGTACTGCAATGGTCTTCATTAATGAAAATGTTTTCGTGTAGCTTTAACTAAGCTGGAATTTGCACTTTGGTAGACACGTCACGCTTTGTATCTGCCTCAAGCCTTTTCGATGTGGTTTTATTAATGGAGTTTTGATCTCCGAACAATTTGTTGATATTTGATGATATAAAAGGTAATGGATAACAGTATAGTTGATATGTATGAGTTTGGTCAAAGTGAGATGGTAAAAATTTTTTTGTAAGCAATACATCCGAGGGAATGCACTGCGTGGGAAAGAATAACCAAGTAAATATTTTCACTTAAGAGGCATTAGGAGAAAACTGCAAAAAGGCTTCATTTTTATTGTATTGATGATTATGAAATGAAACTGTAAAATTGGTGGTTATTCCTTATTTAACCCATACAGAGATGTTGTATCGGTTTAATTTTAATAAAAATTGTTCAGGCTAAATACGTCCTCACGCACTCAGGCTAGAATTTTCGTCGCTGAAAATCATTCATCGACCGTAAGAAAACTAATATTACAAAGGCATATTTCATAGTTACTGAAAATTCGAAAGTATCCTTTTGTAGCAGAATATCCCATTTTGATATAGCAGTCTATATTTACAAAGCAACTGTCCACATTCAGGACCATTCTATGGCCGTCATTCTCTCATGGCTTCCTTCGTCCTCCTCCATTCCCCTTTCCACCTTTTCCGCGTTTTTTCGCGAGCTTTAATAAAAATACGTATAAAATGCCGTGGCATCGCTCCACGTTCCCAATGTATTCATGTATTCACGTCGCCATCACCGTCGCTACTCTCGAGCCATATAGGGGACCTCGCGAAGATTTTTGTGGTAGACAACGACGTGTTTAGCGGAAAAAAGTCAAATATCGGGGAGGGGGGCGGGTAAGAATTTGATGGCCTAAAATCCACGTTTCGTCGTCGCGACAGAATCTTCGAGTCTCCTGGTTCTGTACTGCCTTCTTTCAGATAGCTCAACGAAGAACAACATTCTAAGAGTATACCTGTAGGTGCGATAGACTTTTCCCATCAAACAGGAAACTGAAAAACCTTGAGTTTGGAATTTTCAATTATTTATACCGCCAGGGAGGACATTGTTACCGTGTGTGGTAAATTTATTAAGGCCCTTCGCTTACATCTCATATTAGACTATATATTGAAATATTCAATGATCCCTACTTTAAAGTGGTTGTTTGAGTAATGTTTTCAAATATTTACTTTAAATAACGCTGCATCTTTATTTTTCCGCAGGTTCTACATTAGAAAAAAATTAAATTTTTGCTCAAACACTTCTATTTGGTATGTGTTTATGTGATTTCATGTAATATATGAAATATTTTATCAAAAAGTATAATTTATCATACAATTTTCATTGATATAAGTATAATATTTTAGATTTTTAACTAAAGCGAACAATTAATTATTATTTAACTGTGCTCAAAAAATATAAATTGCTGTGTATTATTTATATTTAATACAGTTTTCACGTGTACATTTCTTAATTTCAAAAATTCCGCTATATAATAAAATAAAAGTTAAAGTACCATCACTTACAAAAATGATCCATTGACTTTATTTGCGATAAACTAATCTGTATAAGCTAGTTTCTCATTTGACCTATAAAAATATTTATTTTTTACCGAAAGACACTGATATTTCTGGAGATTTGGTGAAGTCAATAAAGTTCTTAAAAAATATTTTTAGGCAGATATTTATAATTTTAAGGATATTTGACCTGAATCCTAATTGTTTTTAAAAATAAGCCGCACTTAGGTTACTTTTTGAATGCCTATAACTCGTTAAGAATAACATTTGATCTCATGGACTGAAGAATCTTCATGTTTTGTGTCAGTTTTCATGTTCAAAAAATCTGGAATTGCGATTGGTTACAAAATTTGTCATACACTTTTAAGAGCACATATTCATGCTGTAACGTTTGTATTTAGACTATGATATGGGGTAAACACTTGAGTTAGAGATAGACTGGTGCAGTCACTTTGTTCGTATAGTTGGCCACAGTTTACTGTCAAATACCTGATACAAAAACTGTAATAATTCTATGACGTATTTCATAAGAAATTGTCTCATTTACGTAATAGAATTTGGAAATATCTTGGTACAAATAACCAAGAAAATGTCCACACTAATGGGATATATGTAAAATCTTCGCAGGTGGTTTTTAAAATGGAAGAGCAATTAATATTAGCCTAATCGGAAAGAAAGCATTGGCTAATGTGCCTAAGAAAAATAATAAAACGATAAAGGAGATTTGAATTAATTTACAAAAGTGGAGTAATGAGAGAAAAACGCAAATATTATATCATCAAATATCGGAAGTCGTAACGTTGACCAAAGGCCATTAAGGGTTGAGTGCCAAGAACAGGAAAAAGGAAAAGGGGGACAAAGGGTAATATTTTAAAATATTTTCTTTTGTTCTCGATGCACATTTACTGAAATTACCATCAAAGCTGCATTCAAAATGACTTATTCAAGGAGTAGATATAGCTTCTACCACAGAAAAAAATTTGAAATTCATTTCATTAACGAAATTTGATTTGCAATTTATATATTTGCCTTGAAGTAGCTTACACATTTTTCCTGTCTATTGCCATTTGTTGTTTATCATCATTGAATTTGTATTAATAATAGTCTACCAGGAAGTACAATACCTTGATGTACACGAAGAGAAGACACAACAACATTTTTGAGCCTCGCGAAACACGTAAATTTTCACCGCAACAACCTACCTATTAAAATAAATTTGCGATAGTAATTCAATTTAATTCAGCTTTTTATATAGCAGAATATAATTTGTTTTTTGAAAGCTTAATCAAATTTATAATAGTGAAAATCGAACGCAGTCAAAATCTATGAATTCAGAAAAAAAATGAAATCCGAATGCTTGAGAGTCAGATTCATTAGACTCCTACGAATTTCCTCATGAAAAATATTTTCTGCGTAAATGTATTTTAAAAAGTATCTGAGACGTAATTATCCAGAGATACTTAGTTCCGAAATGAATGTATAATATATACTATTATAATGAAATATTTTCCCTATGGGAATAAAATTATCCATGATTTTAATATTTGCGTAGTAAATGGAAGAGTATTTTTTTTAAGATCGAGAGAGTAATGGAACTGCAGTGCCTAATGTTCATTTTGTGGCAACCAAGCTGATTTACGAATTAAAAAAAGACGACATTTTTCTCTTTTTCCTGTTTCATCTCGAAGCCTAGGGTGATATATTCTCTTTAAGCTACCCATTATATTTATTTAAATTTACGATGCAATTAGCGCTTTTACACTAATATTCGGAATTGTGCAAGAATATATTTTATGAAATAATAGTCTATTAACTCTACTTCCCATTTTGTTTGTTCAACATCACCCCTGACCGTGGACACGTTTGAAGCCTTGACCCTCGAACGACTCCAGTAAAATAAAGGGATATCTCATCACTTGCTCTTTTGCCGGGGATGTGAGCGGGAAGGGAGGCAAACCGGTCTTTCAAGAAACTATGGAATCGCGCGGTCCGCTTGCTGGGTGGTATAAAATCAGCAAGCATGCGACGATGCAGACGGTGTATAGCCGTTCTACGTTCTAATGGCTTTCCCCTTGGTGTATCGCGACAGGGTGAAACTCACTTCGGCGACCCGAGGACGCAAATAGTAAGGAATGATGACGCGCCAAGCGTCGCGTACGTTTTGAAGCGGACTTTTAGTCGTCGTTGATATCAACCTTTATGCACGAGTGCGTGGTGTCTTCTTTTGTTTGCCAACACCCCACTCGTTTCTATGCTAGAAAGCTCGTTTTCCGGGAGCCGGCAGTCTTTTTTTTATGTTCCTCAGTATCGGGGACTTGCCTTTGAATATATTTGTTTTTTCTCTCTACGCTTTTTATACACGTCATCACGACCTCCTTACGAGGAACACCACCACAGCGATTTTACGATCGTCGCGACGTGTTCAGAGCCTCCCTCCCACAAAATCACCTGGCTCCGTTTTTTCGCTCCGTTTTTCTCCAAACACAAGAGGAAAAAATAACAAGCGCGTTTCCTTTTTGTTATCACGTTCATCCTTGTTCCCTGCGACGAAGCCTGGCTGACCGTCCCTATAGCTCTGAGAGAAAGGGGGAGGTGGGTTTCTTTCAAGGGTTCCCTCTCGAGCGCAGAGCAGGACAATGGTTAAGGCGTTTTAAAAAGTGAGGCGGTTTCGTTGCTTTCATTATTTTTTGCGGAACATCCTGAAAAGTAGCGAAAGATGATAATGAGAGGACTGATGCTTTTCTTGGAAGGAGGCTGGGGAGGTGATTCCGGAACGGAGCAGCTGAGAGGCGGCGAAGGGGTGGCGGAAGAAATTCCTCCGGGTGGTATGGGAGCAACGAGAATGGGGTTAGCTGAATGGCGCCGGGGGTGTTTAAAGGTGCCGAGATTTCCGGCGGATCGTTGGGCGAAGCTGCGCCGTGTACGTGTGTTCCATTAATACTAATGGATTACAGTAACACCGCGGGCCCTAGGGCTCTGACACTGATAAATGATGTTCTTACCACATCCACCTTTCGCACCCACCCTCCCGTGTCCCCTATATTCAAGGCCATTAAAGGACGAAGAGTTTTGCTTCCGAGCATCTCCCTCGGAGGGCGCAGGAAAGAAACAAGTGCTGTCATATAAGACTCGCGAAGCTCATGGTTGGGGGGGGGGGGATGGTTGGCGGGGCTTTGAAGCGAAGTTTTTAGGTTAGGGTGGTATCCAGTGGGGCATAGGGCTTAACGACGAGGAGGCGTGTTTACGTGTCGGCCTTTTGACGCCTACGAGCGAAAGTGACACGGGCTAAGACAGGGAATCGAGGTTTTGGGCCGCTTAGCTTGCTTGATATTTACTGCCCTCACTCCCTCTGAAGAAGGTGACTTCCATAAACGCCTCCCATGACAGCTTGCTTTTGCGGTAATCACCCTCTGTCCCCGAAACAGGCTCGATGAAGACCGTCTGAGAGTGCTCGTGTCCTCTGAGATGTTTATTCATATCAATCTCACCCCACGACCAACTTTCCGTTTCTGTATTAATTCTAATCGACGTGAAAATGCAGCGTCTTTTGCTCGTTAAAGTAAAACTTCATTACGTAATAAATGGTCGGAGTTATGTCATCTTATTTCATCGGTTGACTAGAGAAGGAGGTCTCGAACCCTGATCGAGAGTTTGTCATTGATTTAGGGTAGTCGAGAGTAAAAATTTCTCGGTGCACTGGATTTTCTCAGCTGCAGTTTATGTCATAGAGTATTTTGGGGAAGATTCCAAATGATCCGTTATTTTCGTTGAAAAATGGCCATGTTATTTTTCCAGGCAGAGAGTATGTGAAAACTTAAAAGCTAAGAAGTGCAAGAAATTTGTGTTGAAAATTATAAGTTTTATAAATAGTATACATATAAATGAGAATTCAGCCAAAAGTGAAATATTTTTACTGTAATTAGTTATCGTTTCTTATTAATTTCTATTAGGTATGACCTTACAATTTGGTATCACGAGTTAACAGTCTTACAGTAAATACAAAGGAAATGTATAGTTAATCTTTGGAAGTTAAATGTCAGGTAACAAACTGTCTAGTCCTTTATAATGGATTTATGAACATACTGGAAGGGTGTTCAGGGACATTTTGCTAAGCGCGAATCGATAACAATAACTATCAATATTTTTTACTTCGTAAAATATGCATTGAAAAACCCCTGAAACATAATAAGCTTATTTGTATTAATTAAATTAATAGTGATATCTTGAGTAATAATTTTAATAGAGTTCAATATGTCATAAAGGTAAAAATAATAAACTAACACTGGCAAATATTAACTTTTACAAAGGAATTTACCCAAACAAGATGGACGCTAAGAATACTGCTAATCTCTCATTTGTGAGCTGCTAGCGAAAATTCATAGAAGAATTCATTGTAGTTTTTATTGGTCATAGCTTGGCATATTTATTTCAGACATTCTAGACGAGCTAATTTTCGGTCAAAGTCGATATCTCAGTGGTAAGGAATAAGACAATCAAACACAAAAATAGCCTGCAGTAGAATTAGCTGCTTTAACAGCGTAAAATGTAGGCACTTAAATTCTCGCAATAGCATTTTTGAGAAATATGCAGTGTGTTAAAACATGCAGTGAGAAAATATGAAGAATTTACAAAGGAAGGGAAATATTGGTGTGTTTACAGGAATGTGGGAGAATGATTAAGAAGCAAGAAGGGAAAAAATCGTTCACATATTTAGGGATATGGAAGAACAATTATCAATTGGCCAAAAAAGATAATAGATAGATGGAAAAATGGAACGAAGATTTATATATTAAGCAAATAATCCCACGAAGCTTAGGCATACCTGATTCATAGATAGAAAGAGTATTAAGGGAGTAGAAATCAAAATAGGCTAAGAAGAGAAAATTCCTGCAGAACTACTAAATAGATTAGGAAAATTGGAGGGAAGATTTTCTACCGGGTTTTTGATGGGGCAGGAATTTGGCCGGAAGACTTTTGGGACCGCTCTAATTTATTTCCCGAAAAAGGGAAAGGAAACATTTGGTGAGGACGATATAAGAATAAGTCAGAATTCCAATGTGTACTTTGATTCCCAAAAAGAGGATGAAAATGATTACTTAGGTAAAGATCGGTTTTGACTCAGGAAAGGGAGAGACTCGTGTGATGCTATAGCAGTAATGAAGTATAATCAGGAGATATTTTTTCACGAAGAATTCGAGAAGACTTTTTATAAAGTTTATTTATATTATTCATGCTCCATTTAGGGAAGATAGATGTAGATTGAGAGGACATGGACCTTACCCTTTAAATGTTTGTCTGAGGTTTCTCACGTGAATGCAGGGAATCGTGAATCGGGATAAATGGGATTGGAAATAAGCATAAGACAAGTATGCCCATTACCATCCCTGTTTTGCAAGATTTGCGTGAAGAAAATGATACAGGAAGCATTTAAAGGACTGCAGATGGAATTGAAAATCAATGGGGATTTGCAGATGTAAAGAACTTTGCGGACGTTCAAGTTTTAGTTATTCAATCAGTCAATATGTTACAATCATTGCTGTCGCATAAGAGAATTAGTGTGATTGGTATAAAATGAAAATAAGTTTAAGCGTCCCAAAGGTGATAAAGTTTCCAAGAAAGGAATGGAAATGAATACAAAAGAAGAGGCCAAAATTTAGAGCTGATAAAATACCTTACCTTTTTGGGGATGTTATGGAGGAAGATATTTGCTGTAGTAGAGGAAATAGAAGAACGAACGAAAGGAAGCTTTAACAAGGTGGAAACTGATGATGTGAACCTTGAATTAGGGCATTCGAAGACTCGTCTAAACTAAAACATGGTGGCTGTTTTTAAACTGTGAGAAAACATGGGAGATGACGAAAGATTGGGGGCTTTTGGAATTTAGGTGCAGATAAGGCTGGAAAAGTTAAAAGTAGACGCATGGGAAATCAAGGGAAGAAGTAATATGCATAATAGGGGATAAAAGAAGGGATGTTACGGGATTAGTAAATGTGTAATAGATTTGGTTTATGACTTCTTACCAGGCCGCTAGCAAACGGTCACAAGAGACGGGGTATCGGACACATTAGGCGTAACATCGGGTGTCCCACAAGGAAGTATTTTTGGTCCATTATTTCTCCTTTTATACATTAATGACATCGTTTCTCAGGTTTCTAGTAAACTCCGTCTATTTGCTGTCGATGCTGTGATACATAGAAAAGTATCTAGTCGCAAAGATGGAGTATGTTTAGAACCCGACCAAAGTGAAATTCTAAAGTGGTGCGAAACATGTGAGGTAGAATTAAATTTGAATAAATATGTTTCAATAAATTTTCGGAGGAGAACTACCTCACCAGAAAACACTTCATTCATTCATTGAAGGTGGAATACTGACGATTGTAATAGAAGGCAACACTCTTTGCAAGTGAAGCATGGGAAGTGAACGGATGGACATAATGGGAAGATAGAAGGGCGATAGAATGTATTCAAAATTGAAAAGAGTTAAACATAGAGGTATTGCCTCTTTAGACGTAGCTCAGAAATGTGGTAATTAGCTTGAGTCACCTAAAACCTTCTTTAAATGGTCGACTATCGATTTAATATATTAAAATAATCGTGATTTTTGGTTGTTTTGCGGAAATCAAACATGCAATTTGCATATTACAGTGATATAAACTGCATATTTTCTTTTTCGATAATGCACTGATTTTTCCAAGTCACTCCATGACATCAATTAAATGAGAAGTTTTTAGCCATGTGATGTGATCGCAAAATATACGGGGGGGGGGTATCATAAAGTTTTAATTATTACTAAAAATTAATCTAGATACGAACTTAATTTTCATTTGTTATCCTTAAGATTTATCTAGATGCGTGGTCACAATTCAGAGTTATACATTGCTCCCTGCGTTTATTGACCTTTCAAAGGCCATCATTGTAAAACTCAGTTGGTTGCGCCAAAAATAATTATTCCACCTCTTGAATAACGTCATTTGTATTTTCAAATCTTAAAATTGGCAAGACTTTTTTGAGTTCTAGGAATTAGAAAAATTGCTTGGCCAGAGATCTGGAGAATTTGGTGGATGTGGCTAAAATTCAAAGCCACATTGATTTGATGCCACAACCTCATCTTCATTTCATTGAGGAGGAGCATTTATGACAATATGACGGCTGCTTCAGTCATCATATCACACCGTTTCATTTTCAGAGCATCACGTTATTAGTTCAATAGGTTGCAGCAATTGCCACCAATGATGGTTCGACCATTCCTCAGGTTGTCAATTAAGAAGAATTCACATCAGTTCCAAAATAGAGAGAGCATGACCTTCTTTACTGAATTCTGCACCTTAGTCTTCTTGTCGAGAGATGAGTTGCTTCCACTCCTTGCTCATCTTTGGTTTCTGGATTATATTTGTAGATTAATGTTTCATCCATTGTTACCAGGTGACCGAAAAAACTCCGTTTTGTCCCAAAAGATTCAAATTCCCCTTTGACTGATCGGACCGTGTTTCCTTCTGAATAGGGGTCAGCAGTCGTGGAACAGCTTACTGATACTTTTGACATGTACAGTTCTTTGTGAATAATTTTTCACATAATGCCGTAGCTAACATCAGTCTTACTCGCGATCATTTCGGAGGCTGCTTTTGGGTCTATTAGGATGATGTTCTCCACTTTCTTCAATGTGGCAACATCGTCTATGAGTGATGGTCATCTATTTCTTGGATCGTCTGTGAGGAACTTGTGTCCAGTTTGAGTATTTCTTTTTCATGTCACAACTGTGTCCTATGACGGGATGTCATTTCATCTTGGAGTTACTGGGAACGGTATTTTTTCTATACCCTGAGTTATTTTAATTTGCGATTTTCTGAAAATAAACAAATCTACATTACTAGCTGTAATATTTAACATTTTGTGCATAAAGATGAATTAATATGCATAATATCTTAAAGATGCTGAATACATTTATCACGATACCTCGGTTATTTCTTGGCAGTAATTACTTTAAAACTATACCCGAACGAATAAATGCTTGTAAATACTAATATAAGATATAATAGATAATTTAATATTGTGCTGTTCCTTGAAGAATGCGTAAAAATCAAATATTTATTTTAATATTATCATAATGGTTAAAACATAGGAGTATGGGTTCGTGATGGTTCCTTAATTTATAAAATGTGTGAAGTGAAAAATTTATCGTCAACGTGTTTTCTTTTCTGCCTTTTGGCGCTTTCGTAAAATTCATGCATGAATTTCGTATTCACGAAATTGAATGAAATGGAGATTCTACAAGAATCACGTCACTCTATCGAATCCATTCAGGAAAAGAAGAAATCACTCGGGTAGGATCTTAGCATGAATTCTCCATGAGAGTTTTACGTTCTCAGAAAAATATCTCAAATCGCGGGTGAGGTTAACACCACCTAAAAATTTCGCTCATTCTGAATATCCACTAAGACCATTACAACTGTCCCATACATTCCGCTAGAAAATTCACTCAAGGAATTAAATCGATATTTTGTGTCCGGAAGCCATTGAGATTTCATCGCTACACACTTTCCCATTTACCGTCTTTCCTTACGTGTGCCGAGTAAAATCCCAATGAAATAAAAAATGGCGTTCGTGTTACTATTCAGCTTGCTCTTTCTTGATCGAGAGCCAAGGAGGGAGAAGGCGGGCAGGGAGTTGTTCCTAATTCCAATGGTGGATATTTCTCTAGGCTTTAAAGTATTCTCCTAGGGAAACAGCTTCGTCAGTTGAACTAGAAAAATCAATTTCTCCTGCTTAAAATTCATTCCCGGGTCCTTTCGAAACTACCATTTTATCACATATGCAGGTATTAAGGAACCTTCCTTTTGATGGTGATTAAACTTAAAAGGTGCTCCTTGAGCCAGGAAGGAAGGGAGATGAGAAAGGATTTGAACCCTTAAGTCTTGTACTACTCTCTGGCATAAAAGGAAATGGGCCATGCATAGGTAGGTAAAAGACTGGATGTGAATGACTCCGACAATCCCCACAATTCGGTGAACATACACGACGTAGTATACACGACTCCATTCCCTAGTTTCGGGGAAGGAGCCGAGGCGAGAAGCCTAAGCAGGGTGTCGGACGGGGTGGATACAGGGTGAGGTGGCTGAAGGGTTGCTACGGGGGGTAAATGGGGGACCTTTAAAGTGGATTAAGCGCAAACGGAGGGAGAGAAAGATGCCGGAGAGAGAGAGAGAGGGAAAGAAACGCTTTAGGTGTGGATTACGTTGACGGCACGTAGTCGACTAAATGAGACTAAACTTAAGCTTTAAGGCGACCTTCCCAGAAAGAGTGAAGGAGAAGGAGAGAGACGAATGGACAAAGAGGTAAAGGGAGGAGAAGGGAACTGCGGAAAGCGAACAGACAGCAGGATGTATTTACATCGTCCGCGAGAGGAAATACCTTGTCTCTCCGTAGCATGAATCTATTTTGTTAAAGTATTTGGAACACATGCCTCAGCAGAAAATATGGAATTGCCTGCTTCAAGAGGCCACGTCAAACAACGTCCTTCCTTTCTCACAATAGTGTGTTCATAAATTACGTCACTTTTGACAAGGAGATGAAGGTTTGAGAGAAGAGTTTGAGAGAGACCTGAGCAACAGGCAGTGTGCCCCCACAAGGAAAGCAGACGTTTTAGTTAATAAACACGGCATAAGTCAATATAATGGATACAATTGTAATAATGGATACAAATGGAGCAAATCAAGAATCATTGCTGCTGTACACTCGGATAGTATTTTTATCAACTTTGATTCATTGTTTAAGTATTGTTTAGATGTGTTGTTTATGTGATAAGAAGAAACAGGAAGGATGTAAAGCAAGGCGTGAAATTTGATAGCTGAGAGGGAATATTAGTTGGGAGTTGAAACTCAAGCAAAATATGTAGATAAGGTAAATTACACCCAGACATAATGTACCTATTTATAGATAGTTTTTAACCAACCACGAACTTTCGCGAACTTCATCACGGCCCAATTACAATATCGTGTCCGGCTTATTCCTTCTCTTCTGATGGAGGTAACAACTTGCTCGACTTTTAATAAAAAATATTGATAATTCTTATTTATTGAAAATTTTTAAACATCCGCCTTTGCACCATTAACTGAATTTTGCTCTTTTCAGTCGCATGATTATTTAACGAAAATCAAATTGGGTAGGCACCCGTTCAACTGATGTGCCTCTCAGACACAAAACGCGGCTTACCCATCCCACTATTCCACATGATCCTTCATTTCCCCTACGAGCATTTGCCACGCCTCGTTCCGACCGCACCTTCGCCACTCGAGACTTATCCCCACGCAATGTTAGGGCACTCCCGAGACCATCAGTAACAACGCGGTTATCATCTTTGACCTAATCTTAATAACCTTAACGAGGGATCACTTTTGATGTGTGGTAATTTCTAGGAACACGTACACATGGATCCTTTTCTGCCTCATACCTCAATCCCACTCTCAGTCTGCCTTTCCCTCGGCTTAATCGAGGTTTCCTTTTAAGTACAAAATGTAATGATGGGGCGTGAGTTTCAAGTTAGGGGATTTCTTTGTGACAATAGAAGAAAATCTTTCGGTATTTTTTGCCTTGTAACGGAACTCAAAAAAGGAGTTTCTCCGAGAATTATTCAAGCGCAGCACTTTTATTAAACATGCGAAACATTCTAATTAAGAAATTTATAGAGTAATTTCTTCTAAGAAAAAAATAGGTAATATAATACTGATATATCCCTTAATCCTCGCAAATAAGTATACTGCTGAATTTCTAAATTACTGAGACATTAATAATTGTTTATGATCGATAATTCCTGTTTGAACTATGCTGCTAAAAATTAAAATGTTTGCACCACGCCCATTGGCAAAGTTAAACTTACGGCTTTTAGTCATGCAGCCGCTACGCTTTTTCTAAATTTTGGAGTATATTTGGAGTTAAAATGAAGAGTCTAAAGGAGTTATTAAGATACATCCGTATAACATGATTGGTGGATTCAGCAAACAGCAGTCCATCGCTATAGGCGAATAGGAAATGTGCTTAAGGTATTTACAAATAGACTAGTATGATTATGTATCAGTTTTTCGTGTATAATCGTGATTAAAATGAATTTGAGTTCGGATAAACGGATTGGTTTAATCAGAGTGAGGAGATGATTAAATCAAGTTTGTACACATTATTTTATATGCTCTTGAAGATTTTTTCCTTTCGGTGTTAAGATGCAACATATAATGTGCATATAAGAATAATAATTTGCCGTCATATAGTAATTTAGTATACGTTTTTGTGAAACTAAAAGCAACAACAAGTATTCTACACTGTTGTTGAATTTCTAAAAAAATAAATACAATATTCTGTTATGTTTTTAGTTATTTGAATGAAATGAAGAGAAGTGGAATGAACCATAATAGAAATAGCCTTTATTACGAGCATAGGGGTGTGTGCATGGGCATGGTTTTTAGACATTCTCAAGTATTGTTTACTTTCGTTTTTGAAATACTTTTGTTGTCACGTATGAATAAATGACGTTAGAATCTAATCATCACCAGTCATTCACTCTTAGAATCGTTTTATAATGTCTTTAATTTGATTAATACATCATGTACCCTTTTAATTCTTAAATATTTATTCGCTTTATTCTTTTCTATTTGCAAGTCTGTGATCAGATTTTCTTCCCTAGTTCTTCACATTCATTTTTAAGCCGATATCTGCCTTCATAAAGTACATTGTCTCTAATTTATAATATTGATAAGAGTTTTCTTGCTGCTTTTCAGATTGTAATCTGACTCGAGGTTTACCCAAAGATAAAACCTACTTTCGTCCACAAACATACTTTCAGCAACACTTTTTCACGATATGTAGACATGAGAACCACGAGATGGGGACGACAGTCCAGGGCATTGGCACCAGCAGAAAATAGATTGTAAGTAGTTCCAAAATAGAACCACAGGGTGCAACTAAAATGGTCCAATTTGAGTTGTTTATGAAGCTTTCCAGAAGTGGGGCGTATTATTTGCAAATGAAAAGATTGAAAGCAAATAGGGATTAACTATAAATGATATTTGTTGAAACTAAAACTGCTTCTTGAAGATGGGCTCATGAGAAAAAATTATGGAAGAAGTTAGGGGGCGTCGCACTAATTCTAGGATTGAAGTCATTCACTTATTATAGCCACAATTGCCAAACATTTAAGAAAAAATAAAATAGAAAATAACATCACATTCGGTTGGGTTAAAACATTCTGGACTATATTTCTAATGGAAGCGTTCTTTCCATTGTAAGTGCAAGATTTTGATAATTGTATGTACTCAGGCTTTGACCTTTCCGAGTTATGGTCCGCAATAAAGATCATGGTGTCTGTTTTTTGGGACTGACGTGGTGTCACCTTAACCGATTACTTTCGGCTATTCTAGGCCATCTGACTTGCATGGTTTTCCTCGCGAGTTTGTTTCTCTCTATGGAATATTATGTTGCTCAATGTTTCTATTGTATCTATTGCATTGCCTTCATTCTTCCTAAATCGCTTCTGAAGACTCACTACAACGAGATAGAATGACTAATCGATAAAACGTAGTGCAAAAATAGTTGAAACCATCTTTATACGATAGAATGTATTGATTTTATATGCACAGATATTGAAACATATTAGCTGTGAAAGCACGCATGCTACTATTATTTTCAATGATTTAGATCCTTGAATTCCTCCGTGGTAGCATAACTTATAACGTTCATACAAAACTACACAATAAATTTCATTGTTTGATAAATATATGAAAAATACCTTAAATAAATGGCTTTAAGACTGCTAATAATTGCGTAGGTCATGTTATATTACTGTTTTTTCCTTTTCAGTGGCCATAAATCATTCACATTGCTACTTTGTAAAGGAAAAAAGTCCTCCTTGAAGCTATAAAGGGATTCTTAATGTTTTCAATAGAAGACAGAGCATTGAATTCAAATGATTATTGATACATTTCTAATTTTTCTCTTCTTTTGAATGAGTGCATCAGCAAACATTAATGCATCATTAATGGTAACATGTAATAAAATAATTTTCAACCTTTTTTGGGTTTTCTATTCGTATTTAATCAAACTATTATGATGTGTAGAATATTTGTCACTATTGAATACATTTTGTATATTTATATAATTTCATAAAAAGTTGAATTTGATTGTTTTTACGCTTTCAATGCTAACCGTAAGTGTTCCATTTTCTTTCGAGGAACAAATGAAAAATTATCATATATGCTCTTCCGTTTCATAGCGCACATGCTCCAGCTGACAAGAGAATAAATAGTGAAAACTGGATGGAAGGAATATCATTGTAAGAAGGGATAAAGTTAATAAGATTCCGCTGAAGTAAGGACACAAAATGTATTATTGAGTTTGAGGAGAAAATTGAGATCGAGAAGGACAGAATCCTTATTTGAACAGCATTTTAAAGGAAAATGGGAAAACAGGGAAGAAGTTTGGCGGATAGGGAGGGAGATATTAATCCAAACATTGATATTTTGGCTAACATGATATGGATTGGAAACTTGATGTTATAAGGAATAGCTGTTTTCAGAATGGAACTTTTCAAGAGAATAATTTGCAGAAGGTTCAAAAGAGGAAGGCAAAGAAATGAAACGAACGAAGTACGTATTAGGCTTGTTTGGGAGCGAAAGAAATATTGACGAAATAAAGAGAAATATAATGAGAAAACAGGCAGCTTTAAATTTAATTTTTGAAAGCTATGGTTGATTGAAGTTTGAATAGCAAATACAAAAAGGAATATGTTTTTGAGATAAAAAAGATAAACAAACTAAAAAATACCATTTTAGTGATGGTATTAAAAGCTACAATGCATTTTTCAAATCAGTGGAAGTTTTGATATTCCTTTAAAAACAACATAATAAAGGCTTGTCCTTTAGATAGCATAAACTTATATGTAGCCTGGAAAATATTTAATCCTTATAAATGCTGTCATTCATCATGACAAAATCATTACTAACCAGTGTCGGACTACCGTGGATTTTGTTTTTAGCCTCAGATGGAAACAAATGTGTGGGTACCGTCATTAAATTCAAAAGCTTGCTACCTATGATTTCTATAAGATGGCACCCTTTGTCAGAATTGATTTTTTTTCGGACCAGTGACCATAGATATGCCTCTGATGGACTTATGATTAGGTCTGAAGGAAACGGATTTGAATTGTTTCGGTAGCATAAAGTGTAGTAGAGGATTTACCAAGAGTTGCTTATTGGACTGCACTATGTTGGATAACTAAAAAGGTGCTGTCAGAAAAATTCCCAAAGCAGACATTCCTACACAGCTTATGTGCAAGTGCATGCCTTCTAGTAGTTTCACCTCTTACTTCTCTTTTTATATCCGCTAAGCAGTTTTAGCACATGACAAACCAATCCATTCCGAAGTGTCCTGGTTTTTATTATGGTACTCCTTTATAAATATAGCGAAGATCTTCACATTTTTTCATTGCCTACGGAGAATATTTGTGACAATGTTAATTTTGTAGAGTTAGTTCTACCGGAACTTTGGTCATAAAAAAGTTAACATACGCATCATCCTGTTGCTTTGATATTTCATCTTTGGTGAACTATTAATACACACCTGTTAAATGCTGCGAAAATACAGGTAATACAATTTTCTGTTCTGGTTCGATATGCGGATACACCATTCTCTTAGTAATTAAAAACGACCATATCTCTATAAATGTCTCACCAGAATCCTCTGGATAATTCCTCTCAGAGCTTTTCTCTTCACTGTGAGGATTAAAGTTTGCCGGCCCCGGCGGAGTAACGCCTTCGCCTGCCAACCCAGAGGCTACGAGTTCAATGTCCGCCTAGGTAGGTTTTCTTCTACTTTTGGAGGAATTCGGCAATTTCTATATCATCTTAATAAACCAACCGTTACTGCAGAGAAACCTACCCGCGAAGGTTTTGTTTTTCGGGTTTGAGCAGCCTTGGAACCTTTCACCTACACATACAAAATGTTGGGTATTTTTTCTGTGTCTAACTTCCGAGTGGAGCGCAATGAAATTTCAGTCTCTCTGATAATGCTTTAAATGTTATTTGATGATTATCTCTTGGCATGACAGCTGTGGTGTTGAGGGGTACATCCGTAAGGATAATGACTAAAGCTTTGAGTCTACTTTCCTTTATGACAAATAATTTCTCTTTTTTTAATGTGCTAATTATTTTATAGCTCTTCAATGGTAAAATAAAAAATATCCATAAGCCTTCGGCAGTAATGCAGCGTAATGCTTGTTGCAGGTGACCTCAATCATTTCCGTAAAAGAACTGAATATTTCTCAATGTACAACGACAGCAGCTGCCACGGTATCCGAGGCAATCCATCTAAGTTACGCAGCAAGTATTTTACTCTTCAAAATAAAAACAATAATAAACTTTACTTTTGCTCACTAAATTGAGTAAATACAATTTTAAATAATATTTTGGAAAGTCTTTGAATCTGCTGATAACTTCACATATTTTCGATCATAATATCGTGGGTGAATATTAATAGTTTTCGTGTAGATAATTGAGGTTCATTCAATAAATAAATGCTCTTTTTTATTGAAGTTTCAAATTACTGGTCTAGGTCAGTCTATGGCAACAAGAAAAAATGTAAACATCAACATGTTAGCAATAAATTACAAAATTAATGACCCATTAATTGATATTAAAGTGAGTGGAGCTTCATAAAATATAGTGTGTTGCAAATCCAATGGAATTTATGGATAGATGAAAAAATTGTTCCGTGAAAGTATAAACTCAAGACTCACAATGCGTCATATAGTTAGGCGATGATAAACATTTGTTTCAGCGATGAGTTTAGTAGCGATTGGTAATGAGAAAGTAAAACGAGAGAAATTTACGAGAGGAAGTAAATGGTTAGCCCATTGCGATTGCTTCGTATTGTAAATGAACCGAATAAATAAGCGAAAAAAGGTTTCATTTGATTGAATTGAATATGAAAGATATATTTGACACTTTTATGGAATTTTGCATGTTATCACATCATAATTCATCTCGACTAACATTCAAGGTTTAAAGAGTGCGCCTGGACGCGAAGAAACTCAAAAAATACTGAAGTAGCCACGCAAGAGAGATATTTCCATTGCGTCATTGGTTTGGACCAATTGTTTATGACAAAAACAATCATCATTATAACATTTTTCTGAAATGTTTTATGACAAAACATTTTACGGTAAAAGCTGCTTTATAACATATGATACATCATGAGTTTATCTCCTAACTAGTAATATTTCCTTGGCAATTGGTAAATTTACTTAACTAAATCTTACCAGGATCTTATCATTACACTCCTAAGGCAATTACCTATTTATTTCATGACCTTCTCAGCTAAGAATAATGCAGAAAAATCTATACAACAACATGCACTATCCCTCATTTTTATTTATATCCATGGATTAAGGTTAATTATAAATGTAAGTAAATATTTTTTTCCTAAATTATTTCAAATAAACCAAAAGGTGTTATTCTGAAGCACGGTAAACTATTGTTTTATACATCCTCATAATGCAGCAGGCGGCTGACCTATAGACGCATCCAGGACTGGGGGTGAAACAGTTGTCCACAACACTCCTATGCGATGGTTATTCCCGGAAGCAGCATGTATCCTTCATCAGATAGACCTTGCGGAAGGCTAAGGATAAATTCAAACAGGATATTAACATAATTTTGTGATAGTAGCTAACCGTAACTCGTATTCGATCTTAATAAATGGCAATGCCTTGTCATCTTAATATATCTGTTGAGTACCAGTATTGCTGAACAGGAATAGTAAATATTCATATGTGTATATTAGAATATTTTACAAAATAAAACGGAACGAATGGACAAAAAAAGAAGAAATTTTGTTCCTTTTTTGACTACATTTTTACATATAAGATGGTATTAGTTTCACAAAGAAAAGGATGGATGAAATGTAATATGGAAGAGAAAGGTGGGTATTGGAGAAAGAAGGGTTGTGTCTGTACGCGTGCGCTCGCGTGTGTTATGAAGAGAAAGGTGGGAAATGTTTTTTTAGTGATATACGTACAAAGAGTTTTGGGATGAAAGTGAGTGTTTTTGGCGTGAGAGAAGGAAGAAAAGGTCTCGTACGGAAGGAAAAGGCGTAGGAAGCAGATATGTGAAATATGAGGAAGAGGAAAGGAAAACAAAGGAAAAATGTTTTGCGTTGATATATATATATACATATATATATATATATATATATATATATATATATATATATATATATATATATATATAGATCGCGGTAGTCCAGTGGATAGAGCGTTGGACTGCTGACCGGAGGGTCCCGGGTTCGATTCCCGGGCAAGGCACTTTGGGCACCTGCAGCTCCACCCAAGCTTAAGTGATTTTTCGGGCACCAGGTCTTTCTGGGAAACCATAACCGGCACAGGGAAAGGAACTGCCCCCCTACCCTGATGTGTGAATTTTCACACGCCGTATCGAGCTTAGTACTGGGTGATCTGTACCATCACCTACTAAACCGACCTTCGGGTTGATTACTGTTTATGGTATATATATATATATATATTTATAAAAGGATAGCGCAAAAATATTTCCTAGACCGGGACTTGAACACCGGAACAATCCATTTTCCGGGATGATGTTCCAATCACTTGAGCTATGATATAAATTATTTTATTCGGTTCAGAATATTACCAAGTTTGCTTGCATCATGCATAATATCAGGTCACAGATTATGTTTACATTATGATTTTCTTTTATATACTCGTATGTGTATACATGTATACATACATAATGTATGTACCACATACATATACACTTGCACATAAATATACACACATACATATGTACACGAACACACATACATTTAAACATATGCATACTAAGGCATACCCGTACATTTGACCATGAACATTGTAAAAACATAGAAGGAAGACAAGGTCCACAGATAATAGGAGGAAGGCTTTAACTAACAATGGAAAATTATGTAGTGTAAGAAATTATCAAAGATAGGGTTGAAATTATCGATGCAGGAAGTCATTTAGCAAAAAAAACCTCTTCAACGATGGTCGAAGTGTGTCCAGCAAAGGTTGGGTAACGGACATCACTTTCCAGAGTTTTGGTCGTGGCTAGTGTCGCTCCGATCGCGACTCGTTCCCGGGCGACGTGTGCTTCGCCGCTTTCCAGGACGCCCCATCCGACGGGTCAACGAGCGAGGGCGCGGTATTTCGCTGCATCCCTCCCCCCCGACCTCGTCCGAAGAGGAAGAGCCAGCCGTGGCCTCCAAGAAGAGCGGGTAATTCGGCAGCGTTCCGCGGGGGCCCTTCTTCGAAGGAGCATCGATGGGGGCCGCCATTGTGCGGAGGGTAGCTTCGGAAATGGTCGGAGTGGCGGACTTAGGGTCATCTGCCGAAGGGGTGAGGTCGGAAAAAATCAGGGGAGATATTTGCATGTGGTCCGTCTCAAGAGGAGCTCCGGGAAGATCATTGACCCCTTGGCTGTCTTCAATGGGGAAAGGCGATTGGATGTATGTGATATTTGATTTTGGGAAACTTGTATGCCTGTCGACTTCCGGGGTCGGTGATGCTCTTCCATTATAGTCACTGGTAAAGGGAGCAAGCTGTTGGGGACGGGAAATAATCGAAATCAGTTGCATCCTCTTCACCTGTCACCACAGGTTCTCGCTGTCTTTGAAGCCGGTGATGTAAGTATTGCGAAGCTTGAGCATCGATGAGCGGGGAAGGGGGGGCCAAATTTGATCCCCCCTCATTTGACGAAGTCACGGAGACGGGGGCCAGAGGTCTTGTGAGACTAGGTGAGGTGATTGGTACGTGTGTTATTTGTAGATCGGTATTCAAGACCAGGAGTTTATGGTCGTTTTCCCTCTTCTTTTTTTGGATTCATTTCTTCCGTTGACGATTTTCGTTCCCGCTGACATTTCCCTCCAAGCGGAAGGGGCTGTGGGGGACCTATGGGAGTAACCGGGGCCGCACACTAGATAAGTATCAGGGACCGCGCTCTCTTCTCCACAGCCACTTCGGGCTCGTCCATCTACACGGTGGCTATATGGTTGGAGGCCATCATCATTGCCTCCGTATAGCTCTTACCTCCCTGGTTCCGAGAGCAGGTCTTGCGCTCGTGGCCTTCTTGGTTGCAGCGGGTGCAAGTGCCGCGATGACCTTCTTTGATGATAATGACCCGGCTACCGCCGATGAGGAGGTAGGAGGTGATCTTTTTCTCGACCGTTATCCTTGTGCCAGTAAGCACCCGCGCCTTCTTGTATCCCTCACACCTGTTCTCCCACGAGCGATGAATTTTACCAAAACGTTGGAGCTCGTCTGTTATGTCTTCCAACCGGGTGTCCACGCGGAGACAAAGAACCCTGACTTTGCACGGGCTGCTGAAAGCCTCGTCAATAGTTACTGCCATGATTTGGTCACTTAAAGACGGAAATGGTAGTTTCCGCGGAGTTATGCCTAAAATCCTAGTCATTGTAGCTTCGGACGCCAACTTTAGGAATATCAAATGGCGATCGTATCCAAATTTGATCGCCACCATCTCTTCGGGTGTGGGACCCAGCGACTCTAACGTGAAGAGGTGGACCTCCAATGGGATAGTGGGCTTTGCCTTCTCGTCAACTTGCAAGGCGAGCGTGTTTAAGCGGCGCACAACCATTTAAAAAATCCTATTCAGCACACTAATATTCAGTAGGAAAGCACACCAAAGGAACGCGCACTACAAAGGGCAATAAACATATGTACGCTCCCTCCCCGCTACGAGCACTCCGCGGTAGCACACAAAAAGGAGCCTAAGATATACACCAGGAGTCAAGGTCAGTGTTGGACCAGTAAAAAAAACGCAATCATGGCCTTCCCGGCGGAAAAAGTAGTCGAGCGTCAAACACCAAGCTTCTTGAAGACCTAGGCGGACAACCGCCGCTCGAAACAAAACACGTTGAGAACCTCGATTTCCGAGAGTCTAGCAATACCGCTCTCAAATCCCAGCGAACGATGCCTCGGAGACCGTTGAAATCAGACACTCGGTAAAAACAAGCACGTGCTGCTATCGAGGAAACGTAATTTACACTGAGATAGGCGGGCTTATACATTAACCAAAAGCCCCGATTCTTTGCCCAAGATATGGCGTCAGGGGACAGTTTCACTCACTAAAGGAGAAAAACACGAGACACAAAAGGAAGGAAATTAGGCAAGGAATCATGCAACATCATAAAGGATAGGAAGAGTGCGTGTGTGTATATATATATATATATATATACTATATACGATATATATGTATATATATATATACGATATATATATGTATATATATATATATATATATATATATATATATATATATATATATATATATATATAGTATATATATATATATGTATATATGTATGTATATATATATATATGTATATATATATGTATATATGTATATATATATATATATATATATATATATATATATATATATATATATATATATATATATATATATATATATATATATATATATATCCCTCCCCGGACTACAACCTTGACGTGGTGGAAGGGCTTGTGCGTTCCGATGACCCCTAGAGCTGTGCTGGCGGGAGTAATAATTATTGCTCCTGGTAGGGTCACCCATGCCAGATAGGTCGAAGGTTAGGAGCCAGACGAAAGGTAGTCCACGCAGCGTCTGTTCCTCAGTGAGGCGGCTGCAATGGCGTCTGACCCCAGTGGGGCGGCCAGTAAGTGATGGTGTCACGTTAAAAACACTATTGAGGAAGGCAACGGGAAACAACCTCAATTATCATTCCCTAGAAAAATATGATGGACAATAGAGATATTTTGAGTCCTGGCAACCACGGGGCTCGGCCCAATCGGCCGTGTGTCGTGCCCGGCAGCGGGGGAGGCAAGGCTTCCGCGGTCGTCATCCCACGAAACCCTTGCAAAGGAAAACCAGCAGCAGCAGGACAGAAGACGCAGGAGAAGAAGACCAAATTAGTTAGAATTGGAACATGGAATGTTAGGACAATGATGAGGACAGGGAAATTGGAGAATGTTAAGCGAGAGATGGAAAGGGGAAATATAGATATTTTAGGTATATGCGAGGTGAGATGGAAAGATAGCGGGGACTACTGGAGTGATAAGTATAGAATAATATACAGCGGTGGGGACGAGAGCCAACGAGGGGTTGCCATAGTATTAAATGAAGAGGTAGGAAGAAGCGTAGTCAACATAGAGCAGGTAACGGATAGAATACTACTAGTGGAGATAAAAGCAGAACCGACGAACTTAGTTATTATTCAGGTATACATGCCACCGAGCAACCATAAGGAAGAAGAGGTCGATAAGATATACGATCAGTTAGAGGACATGATCGCGTGTGTTCCAGCAGGGAAACATTTGATAGTGATGGGGGACATGAATGCGACGGTAGGCGAAGGAAGAGATGGTGATGAGGTGGGCGACTACGGTTTAGGCACGAGGAATGACCGCGGGGAGAAAGCAGTTGAGTTCTGCAGGAGACAGGGGTTAGTCATCACCAACACTTGGTTTAGACACCACAAAAGACGCAGGTATACATGGAAAATGCCAGGTGACTCAGGAAGATATCAGCTAGATTATATCCTGGTTAGACACAGGTTTAGGAATAGTGTGATAAATTCCCACAGCTTTCCGGGAGCGGATGCGGACTCAGACCACAATTTAGTTGTTATGAAATGTAGCGTACGTTTCAAAAAGATAAGGCAGGGGCGGCGAGTTAGAAAATGGAATGTAGAAGCATTAAATGGGTTGAAAAGGAAGGAATACAAACAGGCGGTAGAGAAAATAATGGAGGATGGTAAAGGGCTTATTACTATCGAAGAAAAATGGGAAATGATCAAAAAAGGGTTGTCTAAAGCCGCAAAAGACACTATTGGAACCGTTAACGCTAAAAGGACTAGGAAACCATGGATCACGGATGAGATGATTACAAAGATGGATGAGCGGCGAAAATGGAAGAATATAAATACAGAATTAGGCAAAATAAAGTACAAAGAATTGAACAATAAATTGAGGCGGGCAACAAATAAGGCAAAAGACGCATGGTGGAAGACGCAGTGCGAGGATATGGAAAGTCTCCAGAGGAAGGGCGAAATCGGTGCGCTGTACCGCAAAGTTAAATCGTTATCGGGAAGTAAGAAAGGAAGAGCTATGCTAATAGTTAGAGATAAAGCGGGTAAGGTAATAGTTGACGCAGGAAAGATCCAAGAGAGATGGAAGGAGTATATAGAAGAACTGTATAGTAAAGAACTCAGACCAACAAAGTTAGACATTGAAAAAGAAAATGACGTAGAGGAAGACAGCTTAGGTCCAGGCATACTAGACAATGAGATAGAAAGGGCATTAAGGGAGATGAAACTAAATAAGGCCGTGGGGGTAGATAACATTCCCGTGGAACTTTTTAAATGCTTAGGAAAATGTGGGAGGAAGAGGCTATATGGGCTGATCCGTAGCATTTATGAGGAGGGAATCTGGCCGGAAGACTTTGTGAGAGCAGTTTTAGTTCCGATTCCGAAAAAGGTAAAGGCCACGTCATGTGAGGACTATAGGACAATTAGTTTGATATCCCACGCAGCTAAAGTTGTTCTCAGGATCATAAACAAACGGATAGAGAGTAGGGAAAATGATTACTTAGGGGATGATCAGTTTGGGTTTAGGAAGGGGAGAGGTACGCGTGATGCCATTGCAGTAATGAGATTATTAATCGAGAGGAATATAGAACACAACCAGGAGGTATTTGCCTGTTTCTTAGATTTCGAAAAAGCGTTTGATAGAGTGAATTGGGAAAAACTAATGAGTATATTGCAGAAAATAGGAATAGATTGGAGGGAAAGGAGGCTAATCCGCAACCTGTACATGTCTCAGACTGCTCAGGTGCGGGTGGGAAACGGGGAGTCAGGATGGGCAGTGTTAGGAAGGGGTGTAAGGCAGGGTTGCCCATTATCACCGTTGCTGTTCAACCTGTATGCAGAGGAAATGATCAAAGAGGCATGGGAAGAACTCGAGGTAGGAATGAAAGTGGGCGGGGGATTCGTAAAATCAGTTAGGTTTGCTGATGACCAAGCTTTAGTTTGTCAGTCAGCCAAGGGGCTGCAAGCATTGCTTAGTGAATTGGAAATTCAGTGCGACAGGTATGGGATGAGAATCAACATTAATAAAACAAAGGTTATGCGATTTTCTAGAAAGAAAAAGGCTAATCTTAACATTAAAGTAAGAGGGCAAAAACTAGAGCAGGTAGAACAGTTTACGTATCTCGGTAGTGTTTTGGACCAACACGGTCAAAGTAGTAGAGACGTAAGGAGAAGAATTGCGCTAGGCAAAGAGGCTTTCACGAGGAGGAGGGAGTTGATGACGGGGACTTTGAGTAAGGATGTTAAGAAAAGACTCGTAAAAACTTTGATATGGAGCGTAGCTATGTACGGCGCGGAAACGTGGTCATTGAAGCAGGAGGATAGACGTAGATTGGAGGCTTTTGAAATGTGGGTGTGGAGAAGAATGGAGAAGGTGAAATGGACAGAGAAGGAAACAAATGAGGAAGTACTTGGTATGGTGGGCGAAGAGAGGGGTTTGTTGGGAGCAATCCTATGGAGGCAGGAAAAGTGGATGAAGGGGGTGTTGACCGGCAGTGGGATGTTGAAGACTGTGATAGAGGATAGAATGTTGGGCAAAAGAGGAAAGGGAAGGAACAGGATGGGGATGTTGGACGGGATGAAGGGAGGAAGAAAGTACTCAGAGATGAAGAGGGACCTGGTGTAGAGTAGAATTTAGGGTTGTGTTTTGTTAGTAGTCACAAAATATTTGTTTGGTAGTTGTGTCCATCAAAAAAACCTACCTTAACCGGTAGATTACCTAAAAAAAAAAAAAAAAAAAATATATATATATATATATATATATATATATATATATATATATATATATATATATATATATATATACATACATATATATCGTGGATATAGAAACACTCAAACGAGCAGTATAATATTAAGACGGCACAGTGGAACACAAATAAAATACATAACACTCAAAAGGACACCCTTTTTGCAGTTTGTTTGAGGTTTCGGCCTTTTTCAAGTAAGTCTGAAATTTTTCGGAAAGAAGTTATTGGTCTGGGGGCGGAAGGGGAAGGTGCAGGGAATGCTGGGTGGGGAATCAAAGATGAAGGTTATGGGTGGGAATTTTAAAAGATCGAAAAGCTAGTATATATGCGAATTCACGAGTTCTCACCTCTATATTGGTGGCTGAATCGGGTAGGGATTCTAGGATGTTGAGGGAGAAACAGTGGTCGAATGAAAGGTTGTGGGAATTTGCGTGTGAAGGAATAGAAAAAGAAGAGAGTGAGGCAGAATTGCACGAGTAGCGGTGATTGTTCATTCAAATGGATAAGGGGGTAATGCAATTGCCTATGCAAAATGGTAGGCATTGTTTGCATGGCAAAAGATAAATAATGTTTTTCGAGAGGCAATTAGCGTGGGAACGAGGTGAGAGGGTAATGAGGGGATGTGGGGAGAGGGGAGCAGATCTGATAAGTACAAGCTTTTCACTGTCGGTGGTTGGAAGTGCGGGAAATTGAGGAAATTTGTCAGGGGGGGCGCCAAAGGGTTGGTGGATCTCAAAAGGTTTTTTAGGAAATATTTTTGCATTTGAGATCTGCTTGATTCTGCCTTCCCCACCTCTCCTGTGTTCGTCCTTTATGTGTGTTCCTATCCCTTTTCCTTATATTTGTTTCTATATAAATGAGTACATATGTATATATATATATATATATATATATATATATATATATATATATAGAGAGAGAGAGAGAGAGAGAACACACTGTAAGAGCAAAGGGCAGAAGGATTAAAATCAGAAAAAGGTTTTCTTGGCACGGAGACGCGCAAAAAATTATATCTCTTCAAATATACAGATGTGTTCTTGTATATATGTATATATATACACACACACATAAGCCTATGTGTTTTAAGATGAAGTAAAGAAAGGAAGGGAGAACATGGAGAGAATGATGATGGCACATTCATTGTAGAGCGTTGAAATTTGAAGGCGATCACTTCAGGTGAAAATAAAGGATATCGCCAGCGTAAAACCAGAAAGAGGTTTGAATGAGAATACAATAGAGAGGGGAGAAATTATAGACCAAAGAATTGCAAAGGATACTTAATGGGATGGTTGAGGATTATTTTTTCCATATTTGAGGTTTTTCGAAGTATTTACGGTCATGTCCATACTGTCAAGTGAATGTGTTTGTGTCATAAATACACTGCCAGAATAAGGATAAAAAATTGGATAGAAGATAAGGTTTTTCTGATTTTTTATTTTAAAAATATGCTCAAAAGTATGTTTTTTGAAGAGATTCTAAGCGCGTATTGATTTTACAACTTTTTTCTTTTCATGGTGATATGCCAGAATCTATGACTCAAGACTTATTTTAAACAACTATATGAATGTAGAATGTTTCTTCAGCAATTTGTTAAGTAAACAAGGATGGCCTTACGGAAACTCTCTTTTCACAATAAATTTAGAAAATTCACAGATTGGGACTATTATTAAACCTTGCATATTAAATTGCATGATATGTACTTTTTGGGTCAGTGGACAGAAATTATCAAATACGTCAGTTTATGAAGTAATATATTCACCATGATTTTAACACTTTGTCTTTCATATCGTTTTTACATTAATTGAGGGAATAAAATTTAACTAATCTTTAGTTGATAGTTGTGAGCCAAAATGAATAATTATTTAATTCAAGAAAAAAATCTACCCAATGGAAAGCATACTCACTGCGTTGACAGAGATTATATTATGACTAGATATTAGTTTACTAATATAAAAATGATACAGTAATGCTAACAGTTGCACTTGGAAAGTTTGTGTGAGTAAATTACTATAAGGCATAACACTATTTTGGAAAATGATTAACATTTAAAAAAGTACCTCAATTTAAAGTGGTTATAAAGATACTTCTGTGTCAGAGATTAAATTGGCCTTTGAACGCGTATACCACACATAACTTTTAGTAACATAAATATTCTGCATACATTCCCGGTATGAAAATAAGCCTCAACACAGCACCACTTAAACGGAAAGACCACCCAACTCAAGGCAACAATGGACATTATTGATATCATTCATATCTCTTACCTTCCAGAACCAAAAAAATAATAATGTTTATAGAAAAATAAGGCATTTTGCTCAACTCAGGTATGTTAATGTTCACATCCGTCTTGCCGTAAAAATGTTTGTATCATTCCACGTAGTATTAACATAAATAACAAACAAATACTAGAGTAGTACGATTACTTTTGAGTGTACGAGGTATTTGTGAATTTTTCATCATCATTACATTGAAATTTTTAACCTTAATGGATCTTTACTAATTTAATCATAGTAGTTTTACGTTTTTTACATTTTAACCAGCGAATGAAGCTCATAATTTTTGAGTCGGCTCCCGGAGACTTTGAAAAATGAAGCTTTGCTTATGCGTCTTATAGCTTTTACACTAAGTGTATGTAGTGCAAAATTCCACTATGCGCCTTTAATCTTCCCGCGCGCGATAGAGAGACAATGAATATAATCCTTCCGTATCACAACCTTGAGAGTTTGCTCAAACTTTAGATCCCTTTCATATTTAGGCATGGAGATAAAAAGAATGCGAAGGCCAATCCAAGGATAACTTTGTGGGACGATGAAAGGGCAGAGAGGTTTGCGTGCGGATCGAGAGGGGAAGGTAGATTCAAGCGGCGGTCAAGTTAAGAGACGCGCGAACCACCCCTTAAAAAGAACGAACGGGAGGTGGCTACTAAAAGGAATAAGATTTACTGTCGGGAGGGAATAAATAGCTGAAGAAAGACGGGTAGAAATCTTATAATGGAACGTGGGGGTGGAGAAGAGGGACGAGTTAAAAGGGGAAGGGGAGGTGAAAAGATGGGGAAGAGTGGTCGGATTCGGAAGGGTGGAGAGGTTTAAGGAAGGATGGAGAAAATTGAGAAGAAAAATAATATCGGATAGGCCGAAGGTCGAAGTCGAATAAGCGTATTTCTTGAAAGAGCTGCTATGGAAAATAAAATGAATGGGAAGAGAAAAGAGCGCCGAAGGAAAAAAGAGAAAGCTACCACGACCTACCAAGACAAGACAGGGTAGGGAATATAAAAGGATTTGACGAATGCTTGGTGTTCTGAAGAAAGAGGAATAAATGATTCTTGTTGGTAAAGGTTTGGTTACAATGGTATCAGGATGTGTAAAGGCGTAGAAAAACAGATAAAATTAGGTTAGAAACAAGAAAACCAATAGCTTTTGGAAAAAACCTAAGTTTAAACTTTTTAAGAATCCATTGATTATCCTTGGCACCCAAGTGAATAGAAAAATAATGAACTTAGCAAGATTGTGGTCCTTCTTCCACCAGATCTGAGGAAATGTTAAGTATTAGAATAGAAGGGACATTGAAGACAAACAATTCAAATAAAATTTCTTGAATCATTATGTCCAAGGATCTTTGGGTGAACCGCACATTTGTCACGATGAAGTTTAATCTTAAAACGTATCCGTCTTGCAAAAATAAGCAGCTGAAAGTTATGAATGCTCTGAGGTTTTGGCGTTCTGCATCTACTTAGTAAAAACTCAATCCAACTAAAACCCTCTTGGATATTTCTTTCCGTTCTAGTTAAGATAGATTAGATAAAGTTTTTGGCAGATTTGCACGTTACTTCTTTATCGAGTCTTACGCCTCGTATCCGTCACAATAAAGGAAAACATCGTCTTCACCAAGCTTTGCGCTCTACTGTTTCTTATTTCCTGGACCACTTATATGCCAGGCCACGTATAGAATACCCTTAACCGGGTACTCAATTGACTAGCAATGTCACCATATAAATAGCATTTGGAGTCAACAAGTCATCGCTGAGAAGGCTCGGGGATTGGTAAAGAAATAATGGAGGGAGCAAGCGATTGGAAAATGGGAGGAAATTGAGTGGGTAAAACGCGGTCATAGTCTTGAAAATAACGCAAATTTTATTAAAACACGATGTTTTTGGAAATTAATTCATTTAAATGAATAAGGAAATAAGACATGAGAGCAAATGTTTTGCCATGCCAGTTGATAATTCTAGGTCTAAAAAGAATATATTTATAGAATAGATACGATTTATGTGCTTGTTTCATTGTGATTTATGAGTAGGCAAAGATGTCTCAAGCCCTTACCATGCCGCCTTTCAAATTTCGCAAAATATGATTTGAATAGTGTTGGGGATGAAAAGCAACCCTGTTTTTATTTCCTTGGTAGTCCGCCTTGATAAATTTCCGCTGTTACGTTGCGTTAGATTTATCACTTTCAGAACTACCTTAGCTCCAAGGAAAATTAAACTTACCGCCCTATAATCCTCACGTTCTGCCGCTTAATGCTTTTTTTCAGAATGATGATGAAATGAATTCTAATCAAATAATTTGGTTACATATCTTCTTAATATTACGTATAAGACCTAATCGGTCCACGTCTCTTTCTTCTGTTATTACCCAATCTTCAGTCACTGTGCGGGGATATTATCTAGTCCAACAGCCTTTTTCGATTTTATTTCTCTTGGCGCTTTTCCTCCCTCGTCATCTATTTCCACTAGATCCAAGATATCCTCATCTAGTTACCATTCCCTTTCCTATTTATCAGCAGGATAGCCTAACCCTTTTTCCGTTAAGTTCTTAACCTTATTTTTTAACCTCTTCTGAATCTCCTCTGGTTCCATGAATAACTTTCCTCTTGTGTTTGTTTTACCTTTACCACCTCTGAAATTTTTTAAACTTCCTTACGCAGCACTTCGACTTTTCCTGTATCTGATATTTTCCTATATTTTCTCTCCAAATCCACTACACCCATAATTCCCTCGTCTAAGACTAATTACGCTCTGCATTTTCTTCGTCACATCTTCCTGTCTCTCATCTTCCTAATCAAATCCCTCATGATCCATTACTTCATGATTATCTAGGTATTTATACCTTTTACTCAGTCTTTCTTTGTTTTTTCGGTCCCGATATAATGACTCACCTTTCCTACCGTACTTTTCCTGAAACATTCAAATTCATATTTGGCTTTTTTCATATCCTTTCCGTTTGACTTCCATAATTCTTTTAACAACGCACAATTGCTCTTTCCAGCACATCCGATCTAATCCTCTAAAATGGAATTTCAATTTTGAAACGAAGATGTTGGCTATAATTTGAATCAACTTGGGAGAGCATTTATTCATGTATTAATCCTAAAGGGATTCTCCCGGCTTCTTTCCGCATGTACAAGTCCTTGCCGGTTTTTGAAATAGTTTTATTTTTTTAACGTTTTTCCTGCATAATGTTGATTATTTCTCACTTCATATATTCCTAATTTCCAAACCGCGCCCTTTGTCGCTCCATACCATTTACCAATTTGTTTATTACTGCATTACAGTCACTTGTTTTAATTAGGCGTTTCCTTTCAAACACATTTCCAAAATTATAATCTAATTAATCGTAATTACAATTTATTCCTTTCTCAGAGAAATATTTTTTGACTGCACAGTTTGATTATCATAAGAATATCCTGCTTCAACTCTACGCATAACATATTATCATTCACCTGCTCTTTTGTACTGCCTTCTCCCCGAACTTGCAAAAAGCACTACAGCAAACCCACGTAGACCCTCCGTCACCTCCTAAAATTAACTGCTAAGTGTTCACCCCGGCCACTCTCACCGTTTAATATCTCACCTCAATCCATTTAAATGAATCAAAACGTCTTTACTGTTTCTTCTATTATAGTTTATAGTATCCCCACAAACCGTAGTCCTACTTCATATTATTCAGTTGATTATCTTTTCCTCCGCTAACAGCTAACACTCATTTTTTGAATAACCTCCTCTTCTCTCATATCGGGTGGTTTAGAATATGTGGTAATAACGGGCGTTTCAGGGTACTGAGTCCCTTGGTTTCTGGGATTCATTGCTTATTAAATTATTTTATTGACTTTGATATTTAATTTCATGTGTTCAAGTTCCTTTCTAAAATAATCCTTTATTTTTGATGTTTTCAGTGATATCATAATTTCAATCATAGTTGCACTTACATGTATTCCCCCCCTCCTAGTCAACATAGATCGGACACTGCCCTCTCACTTTTGGCTCCTATTCTTGCCACTGGCTGATACTGGCGATTCCACTACTAGGAATTATATATTGGAACGTGCCTTTCAAAATTCATTTCGTGTCTTATGAGATGCGGTATAATTGGGGCTCGTAATTACATAAAAAGATTGTGTCTATGCCTAAATTCATATATGTTTGGGCGTTTATGCGCCATTTGTTAATTGTGAATTTTGGAAGAGATAAACTAGCATTTCAGTAACTTGCTTTGGAAGCCTATTTATTTGTCCCAATTTATCGGAACACTTAGTCCTAACGGCATTGGCATTGAAGATATTCCCTTGATATAATTCGTAAACTCGCGTTCCGGGTTATTTTGGTTAAGTGTTATCCCTACCTGCTCCATTTGTGATTGGATATTTTACCCTCATATAACTTGTGCCTAAATTTAACCTTCTGCATAAACCTCAACTAACTGTGTAATCGAAAAGTCATTTGATGGTATTGCCAGTAGTAAATGCATTACTGCAATGAAAGTGAAAAGGTTGGGAAATATCGATAAAGGATTCAAGACTTATCAGAAAAGTGGGATGAGTCTAGTGAAAAGATGTGCGTGAAGGGCAATGGTTGTATAAATGAAGAAAAAGGAAGTATGTAGTGCTGGAGACGAAACATATAAGGCTTCAGGTTAAAGGAATAAGTGTACCTGCGTGTGGACCAGCCACGAGCGAGTGGGTAAGGGTGCTGACCGATGGAGATTGGGAGAGTTGGAAAGAGGGAGGAAAACGCGTGTGTGGAAGGAGTTTGTCTGTGTGTGCATGGGATGAAGAAGGAATGGAATGAGGTTAGGGATAGAAAGGGGTGGGAGGGGATTTCGCGAGGGAAGAAGAGAGCTGCTGCATCGATCCAAAGGCAAGCACGGGGCTATCACGAAGCCATTCCGGCCCCCCCACCTTCCCTATGTAGCGGGAATACGCAACACAACCACATATCATCCTACACCCCTCTTTCTCCCTCCTAGAATTCGCCCTCTCTTATTCCAGCTGCCCTCCCTCTTACTACCTGACCACTGAAACCACTGCTTTGCAGGTAACGTGCACGCTCAATCCCCAGTGCCCTCAGGTTGGACCTTACGAATCGCTTACTTTGTTCTTCTGCCTTTACTCTTGCTGATTGACTAACTCCAACGTTCCTTTGCTTTAATGTGGATGCGTAGTATGGACCTCGTTATTGGTATTTTCAATTTTGCAATTAGCGCTTGAATCATCTTAAATAGAAGGTAGAATTTTCTGCAAATGAAATGATGACAAAGTGAAATGGATACAGTTTTTCTCACTAGGAAAATGCCATCAAAGAAGGGGCTATGGTTTGAAATGAATACAAGGGGTTAATTTATTTACTGATAATATTAATGATAAATACCAATAGGACCTAATCATAATGTCGCATGATTATTAGAAAGTGATATACTACAGCTGCTGGTGAAGAAGTTTGCATTAAAACATTTACGATTGCTATCAGGAAGGTAACTTACTAGAAGGCTAATAAAGTATTGGGTGGAGCCGAGTGTTTGCTGCAGTGTTTGGAGAGCCAGAAAGAAAGATTTCCTACAGTAGTGAGTCAAAATAAGGAATATGAATGGAAATCCCGCCAAATATAAAATCCGTTTTATGAAAAGACTTTTACTGGCAATGAACTTCAAAGCTGCTGACACCCATCGGGAAATTTTCGCTCTGCGCCGACTAAAAGATGAGTGATGTCAGTGGTAATGCTAGTGTAGGAATGAATGGACAAAGGTTCATGAGGACCAATAACTGGTGACCATCCGGTCATCTATTACTAGACTAGGCCGGGTCTTCGTCGTGAATATTGTTGCGTCCATTGTCAATCTCAATTACCACTGTCTCATTCCACCTTCAATCATTATTCAGTCTCCGTACACTTCACAAAGTTGCCAATAGATTTCAATTTGCTTGTAGTTTTTTGCCAGAGTGGCCTTATCACAGATCACAATTCACACCTCATAGGATTTTCTATTGCAGTGCAAATTTTAACAATTCGCATTGAACAAAGTAGAAGAACAATAGTCTGCACACAGCCTCATCAGGATGCGTATTGAGTGTAAGGACGTTTAGACACCAAGATGGCGGCTCTAGGCCCCAATTCACGCTAGGCCTATTCGTAAATTACTTTCTTAATAGCCTTTATAAATGGTTTTGAGAGTCCATTCAGGATAGCAGAAGATCGTCTCGTAGATTTATACAATTCACAGCTTTCGCGATTGCGGAGCTACAATTAAGAAATCAAAGGTATATTTAAGGTTTCAATTTATTTCCCTTTGTTTTTTCTTGCATTTCATTACGTTTACTGCCTCACGCCATTTAAGCGGCTCACCGAAATAATGTTTGAATGTTGATGCATTATAGTATTTAGTGGTCGCTAGATACGTCGAAACGCCGAAAACGTCGAAAGTTATTAAAAAATATTAATTTGTAACAAGAAAGCTATTGGCTCTACAGTTGACCTGATTTTCAGCATCAGCTCAATGCTTTTGTCTACTCCGTAATATAAAATTGTTCTTCTCTCCCTTGCACATTTTTTTCCTTGTTACTGCTTATTAAGAATAATGCAAGAACTTTCGATTTATTTGGATAATTAGACGTTAATTATATCTGCCATTCTTAGACTCTGAACTCTTGCTTTACGATAAAACGTGCAGCTATGTTGAATATTATGTTTTTATGTAAATTTAGTGCTTTAGTTTCAGGGTTCAGAGGAATTGATTGAAAAAAATTAACATCACTGAGCAATTCAAAAGTTTTCTTTTGGAGAATGAAAATTCTAATGTTTGCCATTATACCTTTCCTTATATTTACTCCTGCGTGTAAAGGAGAAAAGCGATGAAGAGAGGTGTAAAAGGCCAACCCCGAGGATTCTGTTCCCTTTTCTCCTTCTAAGAAGCGCTTTCGTTGACAAAGTGGAGATTAAATACGACATGCCTCAACTGAGTGTGTTTTCAGACACTCAAAATATTTGGCTAGACAAGCGAACGGATTTTCTTCCATTATAAGGGTATACTATATTTTTTGAAACCGGTGGAAGATTTTATTAAATTTTTATATGGTTGGTTTTTTCAAAATATATTGTCTTGAATATCAGATATTTTGCTACCATGTTACTTCAATGTTTAATAATAAATAATAATAATAATGTTCCTTATATAGAGCGCAATGCCCGGATTAATATTATTACAATAACTCCAGTAGCTCATGTTTATGCACCAAATTGCATAGACCTGACTGTCATGATTGAAATTATATCAATGCTTAATTTGAAATAATTATTATTAAGTTGGCTCGCAAAATCCATTTTAATGTTTTGGAAAATTGTTGTAAAACTCCTGTTTTAACTCTTTAACGTAATATTATAGTTTCAACACCATATAAATGTATGAACCTAAATATCTAAAATACTGAGCTGATCTACTAATTCTAAAAAATTCCAATTTACTCGAAGAAAATAAATTTCTCAAGGAATTGGTATATCTTATTTCATTTGACTGCGTTGTCATCAAACGACTATTCTTTTGTGACGTGGTAATTCTGGGGGTAAACAATGAATTTCTGACGTTATGTTTACGGTTCCGATTCGGGTTTGTCCTCGGCCTTATCATTGTTCAGCTCTCGCTTCGAGAGCTGGTATCAGCTCTTGAAGACTAAAAGGCACTAGAGGCATAAACTTGCTCCCATGATATAGGAAATTCAGACACAATTTGGCTAGCTGCTAAGTGAACCTCTACCCTATCTCAGTAATTAGTATTATGAATTCATTATCGGTTCACATTACTGTATTTGTTTTGCTTGGATTTAAGTACAGAATTATTTAAATGGCTTTTCCTTACCACTGAGTATTAGTTTTATTATCATGATATTCCTAAACCAATTTAGAAAATATTGAAATGTAATGAAATAATTGACTTTGTAATTCCCCACACTTTACAATTATTTCATTGCATTTCAATATATAATGCAAATTCCACAAAGTTACGCCTGAGACAACAACTTAGAAAACTTATAAAACGAGTTCGTTTTATACGCACACCTCTCCCTTCACACTATCGTAATTGGCTATAGTATTGCATTATTTATTTGATTGAAATAATATTGCGGGAGACTTATAACACTTGAAAATTATTACCCATAAGCCTTCTCCAGGATTACTTGACTACATAAAATAATGTCTGTATTTCTTGCTATCGGAGATATTTTTATTCAAACGTATCTCGAGAAACTACATATTTCTTAGATGTGATGGTAGAAGAAGATTTCCATACCCAATGAGTTTTTGATGAGCAGATAGTAGTCATTTAATGAAATAATCAGGCCATACATTTTTTTGGATCTATTCCGTGTTTAAAAAATAATTTTCGTACTTAAAAACAGATGTAACGGGTTCTTCACTCTTTTCAATTTAATTTCCTTAGAATAATGGAACAGAGGAATAATGAATAGAAGAGTGATTAGCGATGTTGACCTTGATTTCAGTAGTTGCTTGACTTTTACCATCAAATTATGCACCATCATCCTTTTAAAGTAGCAACAGTTGTTTGTGCATATTAAAAAGACTTGGTAAGTTTCCAGAGATTTAAATCTGTGGAAAAGTACCAAGTGTTTTTAACATGGATATGAAACGCTTCCACGAAATGAAGCCTGGCACAATCGTTTGGTTATTCTTATTTCATATCCCTGGTATATAAGACAAATTTTAGCAGCTGCGGTTTCATTTTAAACGTAAAATCTATCAGCCTTCAGGTGACGAGTAAAATGAATCTGGAGAGGTTGATAATGAACGGTTATATTACGGCTCTAGGAGTTTCTTTGATTTTCTACTCATCTCTTTTTCTGTAAGTTCTCATTAGGACCTGATTGTTACATTATATTAGTCTTTTACCAAGGTATCAATAATAGATTTAATAAATGTTGTTTTCAAATAATACGGCAATTCAGACGAACTTAATACAATGAATTCATTTATGTCTTTCACTGTAATTTAATTAGGAACATATGTTAAAGTTGGAGTCGTCATTTATGACACCATTTTGCATTGCTACATCACAAATTGACTACGGATCCAATTTTATTGGAAATGAAACGCTTGGATTTTTAAGTCAATGTCACACAATCGCTTTTAAATATTAATCAAATGATAATGAAAACTGGGCCCGATTTGTATTTATAAAATTATACTTTTCTTTTCTCAATTATCATTTTCAAATTAATATGCATATGATTCATTGCTTTGAATTCTGCCTAATACCAATTTGTTTTTTTTGGACCGTCAAAGTTTAGATTATAATAGCAATGAAAAGCATAAATGTCCGTTTTATGAGAAAAAATATATTTTGACGCCGGTATATTAGACATGGAACCAGAGGTGACTCATTTTAGTTTTTTTGCATTTTAACATGTGATATACTTCCTACCCAATGGACATTCTTTCCCCTTTAGAATAACTAAAAAGGAACCAATACGTTTCGTGCAGTTTTTATTGATTTATATAATCCTTTACTATCAAAAGAAAGCAATAACGAATGCTATTTTGCTGATATATATATTCTAAATTTTTTGAACTCTTCAACACGGTGGTGCGGATATCTAATATAAGAAACGTTTATTTTATATTGATATCATTATTTCAGGGGCGTTGTTGTCCAGTGGGTAGAAAGATCTCCGGGTAACCGATCTAGACCGTGGTTTCAACTTCAGGTGACGTCTATGGATACTGTCAACTTCATCCTGTGCTGTTTTTTTTCAAGCTACACATCTTAGAAAACCATTGACAAACTTTAGGGTAAATAGCATAGGTGTTTTTCATTTTTGAATTTTGAAAATACTTAGCCATAAGAGAGACCCATAACTCAGGCTCACTAAGACTTAAGCTGAGAAAACTCGGCCTGTGAGCTGAATAATCTCTCCAAAGACAATCCTTCCCACATTTCCCTGAGTATTTCTGAGGTCCGTTCACACTCAAGATCCGTTAGCTTCAATCTGTTTGGTTTAGTTAATGTTCTAAAGAAAGCGTGATGAAATGAAATCTAGGATAAAAATGCTACTTACGTGTTTTTTTGGAGAACTCACTTTAGTTACATTGGTTGGCCTTAAAATTTATAAAACTATTTATGGGAAATATTTGAAGATTATAGTTACAGGGTGTGTTCAAAAGTAATGCTTTAATGTTTTAAAAGTAAGTCATTGAACAGATTTGCACAACCACTAAAAATTCTTCGAAGTACTGCCTTTGGGCCAAAACATTTTTTTTCCAGCGACTCTGCCATGACTGGTACGTGCTCTGGAAAGCGTCTTCGGGGACCTCTCGCAAGGTATTTGTCACGGCTGATTGGATCTCTTCTATGTGTAAAAAACGGGTTTATTTCGGGACTGCCTTAATCCGAGGGAACAAAAACAAGTTTGCTGTGGTGACATTAGGACTATAAGGGGTTTGAGGCAGCGTTGGCACCTGGTGTTTGGCCAGGAACTCGCGGACTCGTAGTGCGTTGCGGCAAGACATGTTGTCGTGATGGAGTTCCGAGAGTGGAGATGTATTTTTTCGTCCTGGTAACCCTTTTTTGGTGTCTTTTCAGCACATCCCAATATTAGGCAGCGTTAACTGTCTATACTTGAGGAGTAAACTCCTTCTGGACCACTCCTTGACTTTCCAAAAAGGCAATGGGCATTACTTTCACTTTTGATTTGCTCATTGTTGCCTTTTCGGGCTTGGCAGGCTGGTCGGTGTGCCACTCAGATCTTTGGCGTTTTGTTTCTGGGTCGTATTCAAAAACCCAGGTTTCACCACCAGTGATGACGCCTAAATAATCACGCTTATTTTCAACGTACGTTCGCGTAAAAGTTCACTTGAAATTTCCATTTGGTTAATCTTTCGTGACACGGCCGGTGCGCAGCAGTTTACAGCTGCTGTCGTCCTGTGACTTTCAAAACATGGAGAGGACTATGAAGGGTTTTTGCAGCAAAGCTTAGTGTCCTTACCATCTACCTCAAGTGGTGTAATCTCACACCGACTAATAGAAGCGGCGCGGGAAATTCAATTGCATTACATCTGGAATGCACCCTGTACCTCATGTTTATCGAAGAGGTTAGAGTATTAGTAAATAACAGAGACTTTCGTTATTAGAATTCATCTTTAAGCGTTCCCGATGTGCAAGAAAAATTCATAAGGAAACCATTGCTTCGGCAGTTTTCAACATCGTTTCATTTTTAATGTTTCCGTAAATTTCTTTTTTAAGTTTTTAGTGAAGTTGAAGTTTTCAATTGTATTATTTCGTGAATGTCAGCAAATTATGTTCATTTCTTTTTCCTGTCTGATCAATGAGCAATTTGAATTTTATAGTTCAGGACACCCTCCGTTTTGACCGTCAAAGTGTCTCCTCTCGATAAATTGTAGTTAATTACTTAATTTGTAGTTAGAAACTTTAATCCATCATATTACTTTGCATCTTAATGTAGAAATAATTGATAATTTTTGGCTTCGTTTTCATATCCTCTACATCGTTGATTTAAGGAGAAGTTTAACTTTAAAAGTTTTCTATCCCACGTTATTACTTCATAGTTTCTAATAATACCGTGTTTCATACCGTACAACTCTCTGATTATAATAGCTGGATAGGGGCATGGCTTCCAATTACGGATAAGGCAGGGTATTTCACTGGTTCCCCATCTCTACCAATGGTAAAATTTTGAGACATTTAGTACCTGGATGAAACATTGCGGTACCCATCATTTCCATCGTTCACACTTACTTGCTATCGTTTTCTGATGTCTATACATGTTTTTCCCCCATTCCTCAATTTTCTTGACTTCATAATACTAATACTGACTCCTCCACTCATTACCAATGCCGCAAATTACTTTAGCTCCCTTTCACCTATTTAAGTAACCTACTGCTACCGCACTGTTTTCTTCCGCTGTCCGTAGGTTTTTTAAAAGCTGGTCTTATCTTTTCTCGAAATAATTTGTCAAATATTAGGAAAAGGTTTAACATTAATTGCTTGCTAAGTAACATCATCAAGGAGGTTCCTTTATCTATTGATATCGATCCTTATAGAATCAAAAATACTTGATCATCTGGTATGTCACCCTGTACGCGGTGGTGGCGGAGTAAGGCCCTCGCCTGCCACGGGTTCGATTCCCGCCTAGGTGGATTTCCCTCCATCTAGGGCTTGGTTGTATGTAATTGTCTTCAATGTAATATCTGTAATGTAGGGTTAGGTGGAAGAAGGGACTATTAGTCTAAACCTCGCCCAATTAAGTCGATAAATAAATAAGTTTTATCGGACAAATTTATTTGAAACAGGGGCAAAAGATAAAAACCATTCCTATTTGTAACCAAACTCATCCCTAAGTTTATATTAAATATTTAATATTTAGAATATTATATAGATTTTTATTTATTTATTTAGGGAGTTTGTTATTGAAAAATTTATTCGTCAAAACATTTTATATCATGAATATGAGTAAATTAGAGTCTTATATTAAAGTATTCATCAATATGTGAAAACATTAAACCTTATAAAATTATTGGCATAAATATGGAGGATATGTGGCCTGCGGGAGGAATTAGGGAAGCCATAGTGGTATGTGTATTCTACCTTGTGACTTTGGGATTCCGCAATGTTTTAATGCACAGCGTAATTTCCATTCCAATTGTCAATTAACGTTGACGTTAATTAACGTTAGTTGCATTAACTGTGAATTAAAAGGTTTAATGTTGTAAAGTTGAAAAGATTCTCAAAATTTTTAATGGCATTCACGTCTCTGAAACTTCATCGTATTACATTGCGACGATGTTGTTTATAATGTGAAAAAGGTATAAAAAAGGCAATATTTATTATATTTATGCCAAAATCATATTACTTTTTCTATTTTAGATGGGCAATAGATTAAAGAGCTAATATTATATTAGTCCCTTTTGATTTGCGAAGAATTTAGAAGGAAGGAAGTTGTATTCTGCAGCATATATAATTACAGTCGGAGGCATGGTCTCGTTGGACAATCGTACTGTCGAATATTACTTGGGCGGAGGGATATGAAGTTAGGAATGGTACAGGGCTGAAGGAATGGTTCATATGCTTATTTCACTTTCCCACTCCCCATAAGCCTCCTTTTCCACTCACAAAGTGCAGGCAAAAAGTTAGAATGAAGATGACGACTAAAGATGGAGAAAGCAAAAAAATATATATATAAGAACGTAGATGCTCCACTGTGTCCACCCGCCGTCCATCCAGGAGTCACCATCCCTCACCCTCTCACTCTCAACCCCTACCTTTCTCCTTTCCCATCCGTCCTTTGCATTCAAGGGAAGGGTCACAACGATTGGCCTTAAGCGGAAAGGCTGTCCGTGTGCGTGTGGAAGGAGTTATACAGGAAGGGCAGGGACGTCAGGTGGAAGGGGGGTGTAGGAGGGAGGCAGCGGTGGGCGGGTGTGGAGTCGAGTGAGGAGGATGCTTGACGTTTGGGAAAAAGGAGCGAGGAAGGGGTGGGACCACCCTCCGTCAGCCCTCCAGGAAAAGTTCTGGCCTTCAAAAGGGGAAAAAATGTGGTAGAGCGAGAAAGAGGAATGGAGGGAATCGAGCGCGATAGGGAAAGCAGGAGGGTATTTTTTTTCCTTTTTCGTGGAGAAAGAAGAGAGGATTGAGCGGGTGGAACCGTGTTGGGGCGGAGGGTTGGGGAGGAGAGCTGGGGGGAGGGTGTTGAGGGTAGAGTGGAGAAGAGAGATAGAGGGTTGAAAAGGGAGGGAGAGAGGGATTCCCGTTTACGTATGATTTTCACTTCCCGGCAGCTCGGCACGCAAGGTCAAACGGAGGTCAAATGAGATGGACGGAATAAAAAGGATGGATGAAGGGAACGAGGAGATCTCGGAGGAAGGAGGGGGAAACGAAGAGTCTGTGTGCAATAGATTGGGTGCGTGAGAGCGTTCCGAGGGGAGGAGATGTGAGAGCGGGAGTGGGAATGAAATTTCGGAGGGCGGTAGGTGGATTGGGAAGCGGGGAACGGAGGGGGATGAAGAGGAAACAAGGGCACATAGCCATCCCGGGTCGTAAACAGTAATGAGATCATTTACGTCGATACCAATAAGCCCCGGAAAGGCCTCCCTCATCCTCTTATATACGTCTGCTTTCATCTCAATTCCTTTGCCTCCGCTCTGGTCGCCCTTCAGTTTTCCAGAATCAGGAATAAGAAGGCAAAAGGGGTAGATATGTAAGAGGAAAAATGTCTCATACGAATTGATGTGTAAGAATTTTTTTTAATATCTTATATTTTTCTTATTGTGTTGAAAGAGACACTTTTCTTTGGTAATAAGAGCTCATCCCGTGATATTAGGGAAAATTGGCAAAATGATTTTTGTTCAATTTTCATATCTCCGCAGCCTACGATCTTCCAAAAGTTATACTGTCTGCCCTTGGACGTACTGAATTTGAAATATTCCAGAAGGTACGTGTGAGGAATGACATTTTATTTGGGAAAACTACCATGGAAAACGACAAGGGACTATTCCGTAAAGCAAAATTGACAGCGAGCGGATTCGTGCTCATGGAGGATCCCTTTTTATCATAAAAAATGGAGAAATAGTATTATCCTTTCATGTTGTTCAAAAATATTTCCTGATACTTGGATGGATGAAATATATTAGACATGAAATCAACCTCTTTTTATTCACATATATATTGCTCCTGTCCTGGATATCTGAAATTTTCATTGCCAAATTAGCCTGTTACTTATCCTACAAAATCTTGTGAGTTAATTTAACACACAATTAATTTAATGGAATAATTTTTTAAAATGACTTTTTTACTTAAAAACTCATCATTTCCCCTTCTAAGAAAAAAATACAGGTGTAGGTGTGTCTGTGTATGCAGTCATACTTGAAGAAGACCTCGGAGAAGGCAGAAAGCTTAAACAATTTACAATGTGAATGTCCTTTTAAGTGTTAGTGTTTCATTTGTGTTCTATTGTGCCGTGCAAATATTATACTGCTCGTGTGAGTGTTTCCATATCATCGATACACACACACATATATACAGGTAGCACCCAAAAGTGGTAGGACTGATTTTTTTACAAGAATTTTATTGGCGATATACTTACATCTTACACTTAGTATAACGTTGCTCCCATTCCCCTTACGCCCGCTGGAAATTTTCTTTGGGGATGCCGTTGATGACCCTCGTCGAAGCCTCTTGAACGGCCTTTATCGAGTCAAAACGTCGTCCCTTGAGCTGTCTTTTCATCAGGGGGAAGAAGAAGAAGTCCGGTGGTGCCAGATCGGGAGAATAGGGCGGGTGCGGCAACGTGGCAACGCCGTATTTGGCCAGGAGCTGTCGGTCGACACTCAGAATTTTCGGCATCATCTTGGCGCACACCTTGCGTATGGCCATATCCTGTGAAATAATGCGATGGACGTTGGATGCAGACAGACCCAACTGGTCTGCAATTTATTCACTGGCTAAGCGTCGGTCTGTGTTCAGCAGTGTCCTCACTCTTTTCACGTTCGTGTCGGTTCTTGCCGTCGACGGCCGTCCGGAGCGATGGTCGTCTTCAACGAGCTCCCTACCCTCTTTAAACAACTAGTGCCACTCAAATACTGTGAAACGGCTTAAGGCAGTGTCCCCATAAGCATGCTTGATCATATCGAGGGTCTCAGTTGCCGAGTTTCGCACAAAACTCCACGGAATAACGTTGCTCTATATTCAGATTCATTTTGTTTTTCGACGCGGACAAAAAACTTGCTTCACTAAAAACGGTGTCCTTACTAAACGACAGCCCGCAGGCGACTGAGGTTGGTTTCGGTCTGTTGCTAAGAGCCCCCTCCATCTTACCCTGCCGGGTAGACCCCCCTCCACCGCTCCGTTTGCGCCAGAGAAAATCAGTCCTACCACTTTTGGGTGCAACCCTGTATATATATATATATATATATATATATATATATATATATATATATATATATATATATATATATATACATATATATATATACATATGCATATATATATACATATGCATATATATATATATATATATATATATATATATATATATATATATATATATATATGTGTGTGTGTGTGTGTGTAAACACAGTACTCAACCCGAAGGTCGGTTTGGTAAGTGATGGTGAAGTTCACTCAGTAGGGCATTTTAATATGACTCATCAGGGTGGGGGATAGCTTTTCCTGTGACGATTATGATTTCAATTCTAGCAATTTTTCAGAAAGATCTGGTCCTCCAATACTTATCATATAGCTTCGGTGGAGCTGCTCAGGTGGTGGTTAGGTTCTCAGAGAGGCTTACTCGGTAATCGAAGCAGGACCCTCCGGTCCGTAGTCCAACGCTCTACCTACGGACTACCGCGACTCATATATATATATATATATATATATATATATATATATATATATATATATATATATATATATATATATATATATATATATATATATATATATATGTATATATTATGTAAACACACACTGCGTACGGCTTGTTCGAATCCACTTCTCATTTATGTGCTTATTGTCTACGTTTGTTCCTATCCCTTTTCCTTATAACTACATTAATTTGAATGAAAGAAAGAATATATATTTCAATTTTTATAAAGCAGTGTTTAAAAATAATATTTTGAGAAGAATTAAGGATTTACTCACATAACTGTGCTATCAAAATTTTATTACCTGCCCTTTATCGATTTCTCATCCATATTTATGGGATATAACAAATTATTCCTAGTATTATCTTTTAAATCAGAGTTATAAATTGACCTTCGAGATGAATGCATTTGATAGTATTCAATATTTGATTCCACATATTCCATGGCAATTTACGGAAAATAAATATTTCTCTTAGTAACTTAACTTTAACGTAACTTTGTGAGGTAGCTTTTGGTCCAATTAACATCTCCTATTTTTTGATAAGTTTTTCTTTTAAGAGCGTGCGTCATCATAATCTCGCAAAAATAACGAAGCTATATTACATCCAAAAAGCATATATTTTCAGAATGTTTTGGGTGAAAGTTATGAATTTGATAACGGTTACCCTGGATCACTCAATTTAGCTGCTGGATAACAAAGAGGAAACCTGTTGAAATCTGGCCATTGGTTCGGTAGATCAGCAATGTAACTAAATGAGAAGAAGGAAGTGGTTCTTTCAGAAAAAAAGCCTTGTTGGGACTGCTATGGCTTTACATCCAAATCAACGTGCCCAATAGCACGAGAGCCAGATTTCCGTTTATTCCCAATAATATGTATCCATTATGGATACATATATATATATATATATATATATATATATATATATATATATATATATATATATATATATATTTGTTTATATTTATAATAATCATCAGTATTTCAACTAGGATTGGTTTACTTCAGCCCTCCATTCTAACCTGTTTAGTGTTAATTCTTTCAACCTTGATAGGTTCCCTGTTTTACGTCCTTAATTTACCCTATGCACTTGTCTCTTGGCCTTCATCGCGGGATTTTTCCTTTAATGTTTTCTTCTTTTATGTTAGTAAATAATCCATTATGGCTCAATGTATGCGCAATCCTTCTAGTTCTTCTTTACCGTAGACCCCTCCATAAGGTCCTTTCCTCTTCTGCTCTTCTATGTAATTTATCGTTCCTCACTTTGTCTGTCCATTTAGTAGTCAGCATTCTCCTCCACCACCATGTTTCAAAGGCTTCTACTCTTCGTTGGTCCACTTTTCCAATATTCCATGTCTCCGATCCGTAGAGTGCCATCGTCCACCCGAACGTTTTGAATAACTGATTCCTTGTTTGCAATCTTCTGTTTATGAGGCAATTACTATGTTCTTTAAACATAGTAATTGCCTCTTCTCAATGAACGGCTTCTTTTCAAGGGATATTGTCGCTTGATGTCGGTAGAGCTTCTTCAATCCAAATTTATACTGCTACCCAAGTAGATGAAGGATTCCACTTGCTTTAGTTTCATTTCTTGAATTGTGATAGCTGCATTCAGCTTCTCTCTTCCACACACGCGGATTTTTCTTTACTTCTTGTTGATGCTCATATTATACTCCCTCAGTGCTTGGTCCATAGAATTCAGGTTTACTTGCAAGCGTAAAACGCACATCCCTCCGTTAGCCTCCTTTGTCTAACATTATTCCCTCTATCACCCTTTTCAACACCCCGTTGGCGCTTAACATTTCCTTTCCATCCTTTTTTTTTCCTTGTTTTGGTTTCTCCAGACAATCTTCTATTTCCCTATTATGCTTACAATCAATTTGTTAGTTTTAATTTTGTCCCTTTTACTAATTATTCCTCCGCATCCACTTGTCAAAAACCATGCTTGAAGTTTCGACTAAAAAAATGTTTACTCAAAACACATTTACATTTTCACTAAAAATACTACTGCGCTAAATTGAAATCCCTTACATATCCTCTTTAAGAAAGAGGCTTCACCTTCAAGCCATATTTGTATATTATACTTTCAAAAAAAAAATCTCTTTTACCTACCCCATTTTGTGACTGCCGTCTTCGGGCTACTGACTACGCTTCAGGCTTCAGCAAATGACCATTCACTTTTGTTGAGTTTAATTGATTTTCATCTCCTTAAAACCGATTGAAATTCTTTCGCTGTTTCATATAATTGAAGCTTGTAAAGGCACCTAAGATTAAATGTAAATTAATTAGTGACTGAGTCCATCTCCTTCTTTCAATCCTGACTTTCATCTATCTCCGTTTCTCGCAAATGACAAGTTGGAAAATTTTAATTAACTAAGCTTAATATAACAGAAATGTATGAAGGCAAAATCACGACCTGGTAGTATTAAAATTTTTGTTTTATCAGATTACTGTAACATAACGTGTACATCTGCAATTTCTAGGCGTAGACAAAGTGATTATAATAATTAATTCGTCATCGTTTCAAACCGGCGGTTGAATTTTTAAAGTATTATCCCTTCTGCTTGGGAAATCACAACTATGGTTTTCTATTGCTCACTAAATACAGCATTACACCTTTCACTTCATCCATAGGGAATAGCACCCATTGCTTTCATTAAAAAAATTAGGTGGGTACACCGAAAATCTTTTTTGAGATTCTTGAACACTTGCTGAAAATTTCTTTGTTTCTTCCTTGGTGTAAATAAAATATTTTTAAACATATGCATGTTCACCACGAAAGTATCCAATTGCAATAAAAAAACACTGCTCTTTAGCAAAACCCTTTTCTCTGGCTTGTAGTCCATAAAGATTATTCTCACTGATCTTTAACCCGATCCTCCCCAACAACTAAATCACCGTCAGCCTTCTTTAAAAAATCCCCTCAGTATAATTTAAAAATCCAGCAAGACTTTCGACTATTCTTAAAATCAACTTGGCATCTTTCTTAATCCATTTTAATCCTCAAAATCTCACCGATTGCATGTGTGTTAGACACATAGCGCTATTCCATCCTGTCATAAATAACCTTTCGCAACAGCTGTTTCTTAAATATCTCCCGTTCCTCCCAAATTATATCTGAATTTAAAGAAATATCTCTATAAATAAACTCTATCCAGCTTTTTACATTGGCCAATATATAGCGACCCTTAATAAATAACAGAACATCCTGTAATCCATTCTCCCCATCAACCCTCCTCCTAGTTCCCCGATATCCATCCGTCCGGAAGAAAACTATAGTTTTGTTACAATACATCTATTGTTTTCTCCCTTCCGTCAACAGCCAAATAAATCCACTAGAGGACCTTGGAATAAACATGCCTTTGATTATTTATTCTCCCTGACTAAAACATTTCGATTGGCTAACACCATCGTCTTCTATGAGTACAATAACCAATTAATCATATCGCACGATCCTGTTTATCCATTATCCTCCCTCAGTATCCTCTTCTCCTGATTTTCCTGTCATACAATCCTTACATTCTGTGTTCTTTATGAAGTTGGCAGGAGCCACGGAAATACGCGTAACGTTCAAAGTCCCGTTTGTAACCGTTGCCATTTACTTCTATGTTACATTTTAGGTTTCCACCAATTCGATATATCGTGTGATGATTACTGCCATCCTACTACACATGCTACCGCGAATGACAAGCGCCACTTTTTTCACGTTTTCATCCTTGATACCTTTTTAAATTATGAGAAAATCACTCAACTAGCAACTTTTTCTATTTTTCCGGCATCTTATTATTATTTATTAAAACTAACATGTGCAGATAGACAATGGACGCTATCTTGTAGGACTCTCGATATTACCCTCGTTTTTTCAAAATACACTTCTCCTAATTTGACCCTTTGTTTTCGACCTTCCAAGATATATTTGATTCATGGGATTACCCTTCCATCTGTGTGAAGGTTAAAAAAGGCCCATCTTCAGCATTAAGCCATCGTAGTCAACTTTTTCAATGGCTTTTGACAGGTCGACTCTTATACCATCCACTTCTTTTCCCGCATCCATAGAGTCGGACATTTCTTGGTAGAACCCTTATAGTTGATTTTTGTAAGAGTACCCTTTTCTGAAACCATATTGGCGACTCTACAACCAATTTTCACTCTCCCAAAAATCCCTGAGAATATCAGCAATTATCTTTTCTAATAGCTTGCATAACATTGGCGCAAGGCGTTACGAGTTTACAGGTAATGGTTAATCTTATTGAGGTGTGTTCAGTACACTCTCATAGACATGCTCCAAGTCCTATTTGTTGTCTCGCTTCTAACCTTCAACCTATATTTGATTGGTGCCACTTCCAGGCAGGAGTTCTTTTCAATACTCGAACATATGTCAGGGTCATGGGAGCACCCCTTCCATCACATCAAGGCCAAGTTGAGGTTTATCCTCATTACAACAAAAAACTTATTTATTTGATACTAATTCCCTTTTTCCCATTTAAATGCCATAATTCATTATAATGATCGTAAAAAGGCATCTCATCTTCAGGACTTTAATGTTACCAAAAATCCTACTAATTATAAAGCAATATTTTAAAATTTGTGCACGTAAATACTGGGCCTTATGGAAGTTTGTTTTATTTTAAAATAAAGTATCGTCTTTTGGGTTCCTACGTTAAATTATCATGAACAAGTTCCAGCACAATGTGAATAAAATATATCAATTTCAAAGTGTAAAAAATAATCCCCTTGACCAAAATTCGGAACCGTAGTGTCTCGATATTCGGCCGATATTTTGATTGGATATTAAGTGGTCGGGGTTCAAACCCGGAACTGTCATGGAATCTCCCACAGTTCTTTGGATAATACAAGCATTTTAAAATGAATATTCTTTCTCATTGGACCAGGAGCGCACACATACTCGTTTTGATACAAAAATAGTTGAGAGCTCTTTTCCACATCTCTTGCAAAACCTTGATATATTTCATTAGTAATTAAAGGGAAAGTAATTAAAAGGCATGCCACAAATGATTGTAGTAATAATGTAGTTATAGTCCATCAAGTCTTCCATAAATATGTCCCTGTGAATGCCTTTTCAAAAGCATTTTCCGACTTTTTTAGTCGGGTTATTCTTTGGATAAACCTGGATATCGGCTAAGCAAAATAATAATATTTCAATTCCCTACTCATGCACCATTTTACGTTAGCTCTTTTGGCATTTCACCTATGAAAATCGATTATATTTTGCATCTCAATATCACACTCATGTTCAATCAGAGCGTCATTGATGTCCTTTAAACCTAGATTAAAGGGGTATATTATGTTAAACATATATCCAAATGATTACATACATAAGCTATTGCAATATTGCTACATTAATCTGTCACAACCAAAACTGAGAGATAACAAGTACTGGTTGGCTTCATGCCATATAAGTAATACTTCCATTAGATTAACTTATTCTCATTAAATTCGGTGGAAATATTTGGGTGATTTCTTATAATTAAATTTCATTCCTGAAGAATTATCCACTTTGCTAAACCAGTCTCAAAATTAGACGGATGGGACGATGCTGTTGTCAGTCACATCATCTGCTGAAATAATTTCTCGAACGCCGCCTCTAAGAGTTTCACCAATCGACCCCTTCAACGTCATATGTGGATATCCATATGTCACCACCGTCGCCTGCGTCGCTCGTCTCATCATCTCTCCCCCTCATTCCCTTCTCCTCTTTCATCACTCTCCTCTCCCCCACTTTTGCCCTTTCCATAACCTTTTAACCTCTCTCCCTCCAGCCTCCAAGCCACTTCCAATATCTTTCCAAAACTACCCTACCTCCCTCGCCCCATGCACCGTCACTCCTTCCTGACTTCACTCCCCCTCATCCCGCTCAACGCCATCCCGGATCACGTGTGACGACGGCGGAATTAAACTAATTTAGGGTCTTGGAAAAGGGTCAGGGCTAATTTGCATCCAAGACTGTCTCACACACACTGGAGGGTGTGATGGGAACGAAGTTGTGTGGGAGGATTTGGCGGGTGAGGCAGTGAGAAGAATTCGCTTTTTTTGCTTAAGGGGTGGTTCGTGGACTACGGATGGCCGAAGGGAGTGAGGGATGGAGTCGAAAGGGGAGAGGGTGAGAATGGTGAACTTGGGTGAATGTAGAAGGGTAGAAATTCAGGAATGCTCCGGTTACAAAGAGGGGAAAAGGCTTAACTATTGGACAGAGATGTTTGGTGCGGGCAAAATGGTGGGCTATACTGCTCTGTGATGGTTCGATGAACACATGGAATTGCAATGCTATGTCTATTCTTTGAGAATATAGAGATTCATTGTATTATGATGAAAATTTGACGGAGAGATATAAATGTTAACTGTGAGATATTAAATTCCAAAATATGACTTCAGATTTGAAATATATCGGGATCAAAAAGATATGGGATCATCAGTGTCCGATTCCGAAAAACATTAAGTTTATTTTCTAGAAATTGGTAGTAATAGCTTTGAAGAATTTAGGATTTACAATTTTTTTCAAATCTAAATACGTAACATACAAACGTCTTCAAAACATGGGACCAGAAGTAACACAGTATTCAAAATATGTGTGGCTGTGATCAATGAAAATGTGTCTAAATGTCTCTATATGTAATTTTATTTACTAGGTGATCTTCAAATCAACATTAAAGAGTCAGGGTGAAGAAAATAATATGAAATCTTGAAGCCGTAGAAGAAAAAACTCTTGGCTATCAATGGTGTTGATAAAAGTATTTCTTGAGTATAATTATTGGAGAAGATATAGAATCATAATAAATGTCGACGGATAATATTTGAGAGACCGTGAATAACTACATCATTGGAAGACGGCTTTAAATTGAGTCCGAAATGAACTAGTGCTGGAATAAGTTAAAAGCCGAAATGACACCACTTTATGTGGGCCTTGCTTGGTGCTAAACATACAACGTACGTAAAAAGACAGCCGTTGAATATTCAATGACTGAATTTGTTTGCCTGTGTAAATTATTACAACCCTAAATTATACATGTTCAAAGGACAGAAATCATTCATTTTAATCTGATAATCATTTTTACAGTTTGTAATTGCTGCATTTAATGCACATTATCGAATAACACCGTTAAACTAATTATTGATGCTTCTCACGGAGCTCTTTGAATTCTCTAACTTTTTGAGAATAAATATTCAGTCTTATAAATGTATTGGTCGTTATTTCATAAGCTAACAAAGAGATAAAATAACTACGAATGTCTTTTTCATGACTGGTCAATTGTGCACATTTCAAGGTTACAAAGTAGAATTTCTGCAACAGTGGCAAAAAAAAAGTCTGATGCTTATAAATCATTTACAGATACTTCCCTGCCAATATTAATATTTTCTAATTGTTTAAAGTTACAACTGATGGCACTTGCAGATATTACCTTATCTGTGAATCGACTCATTTTGAAATAGCTGCCGTTTTTCACATTTATAAGCAACGCAACCAATTATTGGTTGGTTAACTTTTCCACAATAATAACCTTAATAAAAAAACGTCTCAATTCCCTCTGATTAGTTAGAATATATCTGCATGAATGCTTTTTCATTTCAGAACTTCAATTAAGAACCATAATATCTAATTTATTCTCTCTCATCAAGCGTTTCAGAGATAGTACATTTATCCTCTTATTACTGCACAGACATATATTTTCCCCTTCCATTCCTAATGTTATTGTGCAGCAAAGTTTTGAAACTAGAATGATCGGCCAAATTGACAGCATGGGTTACGTGATGCAAATTCAAATTATCCATTCCATAGTTTTCAAGTTTTTCCTACAAATACACCTCATTTTTATTCAGCTACAGTAATTACGTTTTTATCAACTACGTCTACAATGGTTTTTTTTCGGATCCAGGGATGACTTGTGGGTCTGGCAGGGTCGGAAATACAGGAAATACAAAGTGAGCGCTGTTTCCGACGGTTTTGAGCACCCTATAGAATCGGAACAAATGGAAGTTTGTAGAGAAAATCGTATTTTTTCACCAACATTGCACCTTCATCCTTTTAATCACGCGTGTTTAGTTTGGTTTCGAGCCCCGTCATTATTTAAATTTAAATATATGAAAGTTATGTGACTCTAACAACAAGTTTGGGACGATAGCTCTTCCTTGATCCAGACGCAGGTGACAAGGTCGAAGGATTACCTCCAGTGAAGCTACCTTCAAGCTGCCACAAATGACTACTCACTTTATGGTATTGTTATGGTATTTTCCTTACCAACAGGACCTTACACCCAGCCATTTAGCCAATCCCCTTTCTTTACCTTCTCCTCTACGACGGGCTCACTGGTCCGAGGAAACTCCTTGTGTGAATCCGTAATCTTGGATCACTTTTGCTCACTCCACGGAAATTCCAATGGTGGGTGGCATTATCTTAGTTTTGTACAGTTATAACAAGGTAAAGAACGAGACCTGAAGACAGGACCTTGTGCTAATGAAAATCGTTGTGAAAAATTCGAATCAATAGTTTGGAGGAAAACATTTGTTTAAGTTTTTGAACAGGAATTATTGAATGAGCTACGAGGGAAATTTTTTAAACAAAAATATTCTTTCTTCGCGAATTTGTTAAGATTTAGTTTCTATTGAGGTAACTTGTGCCCAATCCCGCCTGACGATGTCAAATCTAAAGATTAAATTTTGAGATGACAAGAAATTCAATCGTTCTTCGATGTAAAAAGATATGTGTCAGGCGTGATATGGTGGAATATTATGATTGATTATAAATTGGCCATTTTCCAAAAAATATTTTGTGGAAAATGGCCAATTTACCATTGATAAGGTTCAAAAATGTATTTAATTTAGGAACTGTGGAGAGCGTTAGAACAGACAAGTACCTTTTATTTGTCGGCGGAAACTGATTTTACTGATAACATTAGATCGGCGAAAGATGATAAATATAAACATGCATCGCCATAGTACTATCAATATTTTTCCCGGCTCGAATTAAAGTTATGAGGTAGTTTGAAAGATTCTCAGAATCACCATGTCAGCACTACTGCAAGTTTCTTCAGTAGAAAAAGGTTATCCTTCGTCAAATCGGGATAACTTCGATGATGCTTCTCGAAGTGGTCGGCCAAAATGTGCCACTACCCCAGAAATTATTGCCTCAGGATCACTAACGCATCTGCATGGAAAAATCTGAATAATATTTTACCCGTTTCAAGAGCAATTAACAAAATTTGTGACCACAGATAAAACTTGGGCCAACTTCTACACCCCAGAGACAAAATAACAGTGAAAGCAGCGGAAATTTGTTGATTAGCTAAACAAGCAAAGGCAATATGGTTTGCCGGGAAAGTAACTTCTTCAGTTTTCCGGGAAGTAAAGGGGATTCTGTTGATTGATTAGCTTCCCACTGGTTAAATAATTACTGGAAAATGCTACGCTAACCTCCTGGACTGACTACAGGAAAAGATAAAAGAAAAAAGGTCAGGTTTGGCAATGAAGAAAGTCATCTTTCTTCAAGACAATATACACCCACACACGTGTCGTTACCATGACAAAACTACGTGCACTAAGTTAGGAATTGTTGCCATTACCCACCTTATTTGCCTGAGTCTGCTTCATCAGATTTACTTCTCTTCCTCAAGCTCAATATTTTACTCGGTGGACGGAGATTTCTTTCAAACATAGAACTAACAGCCAACGTGGACGGGTATTTTGCAGGCTTGAAGGAATCTAATATTTGAGATGGGATCAAGGCATTGGCAATGTCTGGAAAAAATGCATTAAAATACAGAGAGATGACATTGAAAAACAATAAAGTTTAACTTAGGTGAGTCCTTTATATCTTGACTATCGTGACAAATTTTTAAGTTATATTTATAAAACTTGAAGGAATGAAATTTATTGTTAAATTTTGCCGTTCAGGTACGCACAATGACATAGTATTTTGCTTCTTTATCTGATACCAATAAATAACCATCGTATGTGGATGGTGTTTCTTTGTAATTATTTTTTTATTTGAAAATCATTGGCCTTTACTCCAGATTATTTAACAGCATATAATTGTGAAAGCAAAAAAAAACAGTGAAGCCTTAGCCTGGTGGACGAAACTCAATTAGCTGTTAATCGAGCCCATGGACTTTGGATTACAGACAAATGTGTAATCTCGTCACAAGATCATTCCAAATGGGAAACAATGTTATTAGGGGTAAAATTTTATAGATTGATGGGGTGCTGGAACTATAGATATTTGACCTATGATTTTGTAGCTAATAATATTCGATGTATCCAAATACCATCCAAATAATTAGATAAAATTATATTATTACTTCCCAAATTTTGTCTCAACTGTTGCAGAGACCAGATTAGCTATTTTTCCGAAGACGTAAAACCTGATGAACATCGGCTAACATTATTTGTAATAGCCCAATTAAATCTCAAGTTGGAAATGAAAGTTGACTAATACTGCCATAGCACTAAAAATATCACATATTTAATATTGTTGAAGAAAAATGTATCCCGCTGAAATGGTTAAAAGTATCTAATATAATATAAAAACATGCAGGGAAGTGGAAATTCAAATTTTAGAGATTTTCGTCGCAGCCACCGTTTACTCGAATCAGAAATATTAAATATAGATGCGTTTAAGGTTGGAGATTTACATTAATGTCAACTATGACTCAAGGTTTTTGTATTTATATTTTCCATTTACTCCCCTAATTTGGAACATTTCATACCACTACGTGTTTATATTTATTCCGCAGGATAAGGGAAAATATTTATAGCCAAGACAGAAATAATGGATAGCAGAATAGGAATTTGGTTGAACGTATGACAATTATTCACCCTATTGTTGTCATTACAATCACAGTTTGGATAAATTTTAAAATCTAAATCGCTCATAATATTCAATAAAATTTTATTTGGCGATCTTATAAAAATATTATTTTTCATCTTCATCAGCAAACAATAATAAATTGTTTTACAATTAAATAAGGACAACTCATTCAGAAGAAGAAATAAAAATGCATAGTATGAATTTGCGTGTCATGCGTGGCACATTATCGCCAAAGGTGCCATTCACGAATACGGATATTTGCCATTTGGACGAATGATGCTGCTGCAAACCGAGGTGCTTGGTATCCTCAGTTCCTCCCATTATTTATCGCGTCTTAATTTTTCGACCAAAGGCTATATTTGAAGAAAAATAGTCAAATATATATAAGATTGATGATTTGCGTATGCATTTCAATCGCCATTTTTATGCCATTTGAGAGTGTAAAGTTGACTGACGAACGCTATTTGTCTACTTTGCATCATTTTATTTTTATTTTTTCCTCTGTATCCCATTAACAGATGAATCAAACTAAGTTATTCATACTTTAAGTAGCTATTCATAAGAATATTTTATTGGCGTCGCGGGGTGGGTGGAAAGTTCAAATGAGTAATAAGTTTGGGAAAGCATGTAGTAACTGAGATAAGTGGATTGCATTAAGCATGGAGAAGTGGATAAGAGGGCAAGTAGGTCAGGTGTAACAATCATTTAGCCCTAACTGTTGGGCTCGTAAACTTAACTCCCTGAATTCATTTCGCTGAAAAAATACAAGCCTGCACTGCTGCGTCGCTTGAATGGTTTACCTAAAATGTGTACCATTTGTTAATCTTGGCACCCCAATTTATTTTATATATATTCTGGAGAAAATATTGTCGATTTTATTCTTGACTCCCCACAAAGTATTTTCCGATACCATCCTTAATACCTTCTTGTTAAACGCCATATTCGTCGTCACCTGAAAATATGCATTCTTTCAATTTATGGGGCTTCCTTAAACATTTGTGGGGAACTTCCTTAAAAATCTTTATTTTTCAGTGCCCATGAAAAACATTTTTTTGGGTGGGGAAAACTCTTTAATTTTAAGTTTAAATGAAGAGGTTTTTCATTTTGTAAAATGAGCATCAATTATCAGTTTTGTATCTTATTCATATCATGTATTTTGTTCGACATCAGTATGACAATATTGACGTCGTCTTCGTGACATATGAGGTGTATGAAACCACTCAATGTTTACCAATTTACAGTGTATTTGACTTAATTATTATTTTCAAATGTAGGTTCTTAGTCTTAGCATTCATTGATGCATTATGTATGCATACGGGCCTTTATATAAATATCATTTGCTACAGATTTACCTCGTACAATCACGATTCTCTTCTATTTCTTAACGAAGATAAGTTGTTTATATAACTTTCTCAATGCTATAGAATTTTCTTATGCTGACACCATCAAAATACCCATTCGTTCAAAGAGGGCCGGTAAAAAGGCGGAGGAAATGTACAATGTTAAGTTCAAATCCACAAGATATATTTCACTTTTGATTGTCTGGAATTTTTCACGACTCTTCAACCTCAGCAAATATGATCAACTGTTTTTATTTCTTCAATTAAGTAGAAATTATAATTTTTTACTGTCATGAGTTTTGACTTTAAATAAAGAAAAAGAGGCTCAATGGAATGATTTCAGTTTCAGGTTCTGTTTTGTCATAATGGAGTTCAGAAATTATCTTAAAATCATTGAGTTAAGATCTTCGTCTGCCTAAATCCCATACTTCCATACTTCGCATGGAACGATAATTTACGTCGACCTTCTCCTACTTGCGCTAGAGTAGAAGGAGAAGGTTGGGGACGGTTTGACCGGAAGGAATATATGGGGTGGTCGGCGCTTTAGTGCCTCATATAAAGCCGAACGGCTTATCTCGTACGATCACCATGGGCCATAGTCAGACCTCTTATTTTTTTCGGGGAGTAGATGCATGAGACGATGAAGGGATTTAAGGGGTTTGAGGGCAAGAGATGGTGCAACGAGTTCTTAAGGCCGAAAGATATGAAAGGATAGGGAATCTCTTGCTGTTGATAGAAATGAGTTAGAGAGGCCCTCAAAAAATAAGAACATAAATGGTAATTGGGAGCCAAGGTTGCTCTCGTAATTGAGGTCAAAAACATAAAGAATGTCCCAAATAGTATCGCATTACATGCTCACCGAGGTAAAATGACTGTGGCGCGGAGAGTACAATTTTTTTGATTGAATGCTGATAGTTCGCTTAAAAGGGGAATGCCTTTCAAGGAGCCAGCATTTCCATTTTTGCTGTAAAACGGTGATGAAGTGTAGTAGTGAGAGAGAATTGCTATTTCAGCGCAAAATATGAAGGAAATCTTTCAAATCGACTCTGTCAGCGGCAGTTGATAGATAATTTGTGGTATATCGATATAGGCTAATTACAGTATTTCAATTATTAAATGCCACCAAGATTACATTGATATTAAGACAAGAATATCATTAAATTTTCTTAGTACTAATTGGAATAGGGACTCACTGTTTAAGCCTTTCTAATATCCGATTTTTAACAAAAATATAAAATTAGAGACTACTACAATCATCTAAGCCTTTGATGGTGAAACGTTGCTTAGGGTGGATCGAAGCCGCCACTTCGGGATTAGGAATAGAGAACGTTACCCCGTTCCTACTTGGTCTGCAGTGTAGAGTAAATGCACCATAAATGAATTTTTGTCCAGAAAAATGAATTATTTATCTCTTATTTTCTGATATATTACCTGCTAAATGTTATTTTTACAATACGAGCATCTAAAAAGCATGACTTACGAAGAAAGATTAACTGATTTATAAGGGTTCAATATTCAATGCATGTTTTCTAGTGGAACCAGCAAAATTAAATGAGAATTGAACTTGGACCTTTCAAACACTTCGTATACTACCTTGATCAAAAATTTCCCGGAATTTATTCAGAAAATTAAAAATACAAGTTTATTCATCTAAATCTATATTGTCCCCTTCAAAGTAATCCCCATCGACTGCAACACACTTATGCCAGCGCTTGATCCAATCCTCGAAACATTTTTTATATTCGGTTTTCGGTATGTCCATCAGTGCTTCCTGCGATTTTTCCATTACTTCCCATCGGCTGCTAAAACGCGTTCCCCGTAATGGTTTTTTTTAACTCGATTTAACAGAAAGAAGTCACAGGGAGCCAAATCAGGTGAATTCGGTGGCTGTTGGATGGTATTTGTTGCATTTTTCGTCAAAAAATTACGAATAATGATATCACTGTGCGACGGTGCGTTATCATGGTGCAAAATCCACGAGTTTTCTGCCCACATTTCTGGTCTCTTTCGGCGAATTGCTTCACGCAAACGTCTCATAACGCCCAAATAATACTCTTTGTTTACTGTCTGGCAAAAATTCATGATGCACTACACCGTTGTAATCCATGAAAACCGTCAGCATTGCCTTCTTTTTTTACTGAAAACGACGTGGTTTTTTTGGTCTCGGCTCATTTGGTGAACGCCATTCACTTGCCTGATGTCTGGATTGCGTGTCGTACTCATAAACCCACGTCTCGTCTCCAGTAATGATCCTTTTGATGAATGTGGGATCGGGTTCAGCCTCGCAAATCATGTCTTTTGCGACGTCAACACGGTCTCTTTTTTGCATGAAATTGAGGTCTTTTGGAACCAACTTTGCTGCTACACGACGGAAACCCAAATCATTGACCACAATGTCTTGGGCGGATCCATAGGCAATGTTCAAGTCCTCCGCTATTTCTCTGATGGTTAATTTGCGGTTATTGACCAACATTTCTTTTACTTTATCAATTTTTTCACCGACTTTCGATGTCGATGGTCTGCCACTGCGTTCATCATCTTCGATTGACTCACGACCACTTCTGAACCGCTCGTGCCACTGGTAAACGACCGTTTTTTTTAGAGAATCGTTGCCGAAACACTTTTCCAACATTTCCAACGTCCGTGCGCCACTAAATCCGTTTTTTACGCAAAATTTAATACAAGTTCGTTGTTGCAAATTTAAATCCATTTCTGAAATTGTAAAAAATCGCCAACACACACAGAGATAGATGTACTCTTGGCTACGTAACTTTTGCAAATGTCAAGTTATGACACTAAGATTTAAAGGGAATATCAACAACAGATGTACCAATTTAACAAAAAAAACAGAACTCAAATCGGAACGATGGGAGCGCCACACGGTGGTTATTCCGGGAACTTTTTGATCAAGGTAGTATACGTACTTTCAGAAATACTAGCAATTCAACTCGAATTAATCCATGGAAAATCTCTTCCAAGTATGGCTGTAAAGTTTTCGGATGACTATATCAAAATAAAACTGTTACTGTTTAGACTGAGACTGATTTCTGAGGACACCTTTTATTTTTAAGTTATGTTGTTCTAGCTTTCAAAGGTTCCTAAAAGAGATTATAAGCTTATTCTAAAAACTTATTTATTAAGATTTTATTTGAAATCGCACTCTGTGGCAGTGCCCCTTAGTACGAGGGTCATCCGGAAAGTAGTACCCGTTCGTGAAATAAAGACAAAAAAGTAAATATTAACAAACATAAAAAATTTTATTTGAAAGAGGATACTTTAAACTACTTCTCAACATAATCTCCAAGCAAATTAAGGCATTTGTCATAACGTGTGACAAGTTTCTGTATTCCTGCTGCATAGTCCTTCGCCGCCAGCTCATTGAGATACAGGGTCACTCCTTCTTTAAGTTCTTCATCGCTGTCAAATCTTTTTCCTGCCAAAAAGTCTTTAAGCTTTGTAAAGAGATGAAAATCTAAAGGGGCCAAGTCCGGGCTATACGGAAACCCATGTTTCGTCACCAGTAATTATGCGAGTCAAGAAAGAGTCTCCTTCATCAGAATAACGTCCCAAAAACGTCAGTGCTGCAGCCATACGCTTGGTTTTGTGCTCATCTGTAAGCTATCGAGGGACCCATCTTGCACAAATTTTTGCATAATGCAGATGGTGTTTAACAATTTCATGAACAATTGTTCGAGAAACATTGGGAAAATGCTCACAGATGTCATCAATTGTGACGCGCCGATCGTTCCTCACGAATTCGTCAACTGAGCTCACCAGTTGGTCTGTAATGACAGACGGTCTCCCCGAACGCTCATCGTCGTGTGTGTTCCCCCTCCCCATGTTGAAGTTGCGACACCACCGCCGAACAGACGACTCGTCCATTACATTGTCTCCATACACCTCCTTTAATTGGCGATGAATATCACATGGGCGAACGTTTCTTGCATTGTTGAATTTAATCACTGCCCTCACTTCACAACTGGCGGCGTTCTCAATTTTTTTAAACATTGTAAACAATCACAGAAACAACACAGGCAATGCTAGCGTCACGCAACTTGGCTCAGAGAAGGCAGACAAGCCACTGAAGCTATTTGACCTCGTCCAGCGGCTACTCGCGTCGTCAGCACTTCATGCGGCACGAACGGGTATTACTTTCCGGATGACCCTCGTATATCCTATTCATCCAGGTGGTTTCTGAAGAAAAGGCAATTAAGGTAACGGTTTTATATAAGTTTAATGCTATTAAATTTTGACTAACCTCAATAAGTTTTAAATATATATTTCTTCTTTAAAGAATATAAATTGTGGTATTATATATTGTTACCTTCTTCGGAAGTCCAAAGGATAGTTCAGTGAACAAAAGCAATTTTCCGAAATAAAATACGTCGCATGAGGCACAAATCATGAAATATCTTGCATGATAATTTTAAATTGAGATTTTTTAAGAGCAGATTTTAAGGCTTAGAGAAATATTTCATAATACGGATATTTAAGTCTATTACTATTGATTGAATTAAAAAAAATAGAAACAAATTACTCTCTCTTTACTCACAAGTAATGAGAATAAATTGATTGCTTGAGTATAAGTAAGTAATTTCAAGTATCTTTGGAGTAATTTAGGGAAATATATCAGAGTAATTGCTCAATTTTATTAACTTGATATTTAGGCTCTGTAATAAGAAATAAAAAACCATCCAAAAACTCAGAAATGCATGCATTCTGCATTATTTAATGGAATTTCATATAATAAACTTAACAATAAAATATTCATTAAATACGTGAGAGAGAATTAGGCCTGATTGAAAAGACTTGAGATTAGGCGTGAAGGAAAACACATGTACATCCAATGAATATGCATATTCCTTCTTTGAGTCCAAGTTTTGATTTAAATAAGTGAAAAACTTAGAGATATAAGATAAAATATAAATGCCACTTCTCATTCGTTCACCCCCGCTCTGAAATTTGAGATCTCTTGAAAATAACGCTGATTTTTCGGATTATAAAATAATAAAATGCCCAGGAAATGTTACATATTCCACTAAAATATTTTGAATGCATTACAAACCTTTAAAAATTACAATAAAATCAGGTATATTTCGATACATTTTACTAAATTCAACACCTAGGAAAATTGTACCATTTTACTTGCCATCTTGAGTAAGACAATGAAGCCTCAAGGGTCGAACCTTTGTGAGGAAATTAGAGCGTAACAGAGTGCCAAAAAGCTAACTTCAACATTGCTTGTACCCTTTGCAAAATTCACGAAAAGAAATTTCTTTACAAGTTAGGTACAAAGAATTTTTCAGCGACTGTAGTCATTAGCTCACCAAAGCCTATCACAAAACTTTCAAACACTGAAACGTTGACCCTCCTTTTCTACCCTCATTTTTTAACTTTTTCGCGACCGGTGTTCTAGCACCTTTTTTCGCATATCCTTTCGGCAGATTTCGGAGAACTGTGTAGTTGCAGGGTGGTTAAAAAAATGACTAACACTTTGTATGATTTAATAATTTAATGCAAAGCATATTTCAAGTTGTCATACAAGAGACATTTAAGTACATTGTTTTATCGAAATAAGAAAATATTCTTTGCGGGATTCGTTGAGCGATTTATGCCAACTATACAGTATTTTCCACAAATCGCAAACTTTAACTTGTTATATCGAAAAATATTCAATACAGAGCCAGAAACTCTTTTTGCCTGCAAGATAAAAATGTTGATCTCAATTGCTGATTTAAAAGAAGAAATTAAATAACACTCAGAAATAGCACATTTCATTTTTCAACTTTAAAATTAAGAGCAAATAAATTTTGCAACTTAAATTGGGTAATGAATCCATTTTTATTCTCAATGATCCTAGGCTCACTATCTCAAATCATTTAGAATTAACGAGTGAAAATCCGACTGGGTTGGTCAGGTACGTAACTTTTTCTCCTGTTTATATGAGGCCGATACAAGTCTCACTTCGGGCATAGTTGCTCTATCATCTGTGGTGGTTTGGCCCTTGGAAACCTGGTGACATACAGAGCTTATCTTTACGTGATATCATGGGGAGCACGGATTACGAGAGGCATTTGTTGAAAATTAAAAATTAATGAGAGTCTTTAGCTTGATCCGGCCTCATATTCTTCTTTAATTCCTGTAGTTAAAAAAATCATCACCCAAGATAATCACAAGAGGCATTACTAGCTAATTCATTGGTATAATCAGGAATTTTCTAATCTATAAGCTGTCATACTACCAATGAGGATACCAGGTCTTGAAAAAATTAAATTGCTTTTATTTATCTCAAAATAGGTATTTCGTTGGGAAAACAATTTTTCCACCCTGTCCAAATCTCAATCTTCCTTAGATTACTATAAATTGAATCTTCCCTGGTAACGTAGTGGCTATAATAAGGGTAAAAAGTGCTTGAGATTTAAAAAGCAGCTTTTCTGCCTTATGAAGCATTTTATTTTGAGTTTGAGTTCCCGTAAGTTCCTAATTACGTAGTTGTCTCCACGCCATGAATTTTTTGTGAAAAAATAAAGATATATGTTGCGAGAATCGCACTGTGCACTAAATAAGGCATTGAAAATACTGAAATATTGGTAAGTCCGATATTATATCTCAAATTTGTATATTCGATGAATTCTTTTTTAATTTTTACTCAAAAGCGCAAATATTTCAATTTTGACACTGGTTCTGCTGAGCAGTATAAATGTATAGGGAATGGGTGAACTAGGGTATTACAGATTGCATCGTGCGGGAAGGCCTAACTCAATGGTTATCGCAGGCATTAGCAAACTTTCCTCTTGCCACATCCAGAGAGGGGTAAAATTGCTTGAAAATAATGCTCTTACCAGCTATGATGTAGATGATGTAGAGTAAAAGCCGGCTGAATGATCTATCTATACCTGAGTCTTTCTAATTTAACGCTGTGAATGGTTCCGAGGTGTCCGCTGAGCAGGTTTTGCATGAGTTTCGCTGTGACCTATTTTCAGTTACATCCGAAAATTTCTCACAAACGAGGTGAGAAGCGCTTGGAATGAGCTCAAATTGCATTGAGCCGAGAAAAATGCGGCACTCTTTGCGTTCTCTCCTTTAACGCTCCACGAACTCCCTCTCTCCATCTTCCCAGTGCCCCCTCCGCCCATCCACGTTCGTACCCCTCGATCATTTTCCTCTGTTCTCGTCTGTTCCCTTCCCTCACTTCATCCTTCTTGCTTGCCATGCTTCCCACGCCTCTCTTCATCGCTTGATTTATCATTCAGAACTGCTTTTTAGCTTTTTCCCATTTTCGCCTCTAGTTTTATTTACGCTCTATGAGAGATTTTACATTTTATTGTTCGACGGTCAGCTCATTAACACAATTTCTTTAAATAATTTCTATTTGCTAATGAATGAAAGCATTACATCATAAAGTGTTCAGTCAGTCATTTAAACTAAGCTGGGTAAAGCTTAGGCTTTAAAAACCTAATTATCCAAGCTTGGAGGAACAGGACAATTTTCTTTTCTTGTTTCGATTTCTTAACTCTTAAGTTTGATTTGCCACGTACAAGGCTGCTTAGTGTATTAGAATTAAGCTAAGTATTTTTGTAGCTATATGATAATACCACTTTAGTTGTATAGAGATGAAAACACATGAGTTTTTAAAAAACAAATTGACGAGAAAACAAGGCCTCATTAATTATATTACCAATAGTATTTAGGAATGCAACGAAACAATTTTAATGTGTAGAATTCATTCACTCCGGGCAGTTATCGAACCCAGATCCCTAACTGATTGAGGCATCCTCTCACACTCCGAAATTTTGGGGGCTCTAACGGAACGAGGTGTTATGGCGAAATTTCCGCGATTTCTTTGAATTATTAGTGAAAGTAAAAATAAGAAAATGGCATTGTTCCAGGTTACCACGAATACCATAAAACAAGGCGATTCTTGATGCCCTGATAGAACATTTTACAATTGAATTATATATGCCCTAAAGCAGAAACTGATGGAAAATAAAAGTAGTTAATTTAATCATAAGTCTGTAACACCGTAACTACTCGCTCGGATAGGCAGTAAGAGATATAACAAAGTTATATTTCTGAGTAGATTGCTTCAGGTTAAATATTTTTCTCAAATACATAAATTCCCCATTCATAACTCATAATATCGGACATAAAACCTACACTTGACGAAAATAGAACTGGTTTAAGCAATGTTGTAGCCAAAATTATACCATGAAATTTAGGGGAGATTCCATGACGTGGAGAAGCTCCCATGAAGGTAAGGATAAACATAAACCTAGGGAATTATTACTCTCACAAACGTAACAGAAACGCCAGAGAAACTTTTTATAATACTCCTGACATATTATGACCAAAAGATTCTCAACAGCTCGATAGATGGGCATTTTTTCCTAAACAATAATCTCCACACGAGCTAAGGTTTGGATATTATTGCGTGTACGAAGCGACGTATTATTGTTGAGTACCATGTATTGGTAAAAACAGCAATGAAATTAAGAAATTTGTGACACAATAGGGTCTTCTATATTAAAAAAAATTGTGATTGAAGAGTGCTCTTGCTTGCAACTTGAAAATTATGTCGGTCAAGTTAGTAGTATAAAATGTGTCGAGAAAATCGACTCTTCTTGAGCATTACTTGAGATAATGAAAACGATGGCCTTTTAAAGAAGAGAGACATGAATATATTGCCAGAAACGTTTGACTCTTTGATAAATTAAGGTCCGTTAATGGATTGAATGTGCATACAAATTGTTTGCATCCTAATTAAATGGCTAAATTTAATTAAAATAAGCATAAATTAATGGCTAATTAAAAGTTGGTCTAAACGTCGACAAACTCTTGTGAGACACAACACCGATACAAGCCAACATTCTTGAATCGAAGCCAATATTTGTACATAAGTATGTTTAAATTGGTTAAATTCAACATATTGTTTTTGTGGCGATACTAATATTGAAAAATATTTATTCTAATGGCTTGGAAAAAACATTTTTATAACGAAATTTTCCATTTAAACAGCAATAGCATTCCATTGGATTAAAATAATTGAAAAAGTATGTCCGTATATAAGTATGAGTTTTTTATATTTTTATTTAATCCAGAGAGAAAAATCAATAATATACGAGGATCATCCGGAAAGTAGTACCCGTTCGTGAAATAAAGACACAAAAGTAAATATTAACAAACATAAAAAATTTTATTTGAAAGAGGATACTTTAAACTACTTCTCAACATAATCTCCAAGCAAATTAAGGCATTTGTCATAACGTGTGACAAGTTTCTGTATTCCTGCTGCATAGTCCTTCGCCGCCAGCTCATTGAGATACGCGAGGGACCCATCTTGCACAAATTTTTGCATAATGCAGATGGTGTTTAACAATTTCATGAACAATTGTTCGAGAAACATTGGGAAAATGCTCACAGATGTCATCAATTGTGACGCGCCGATCGTTCCTCACGAATTCGTCAACTGAGCTCACCAGTTGGTCTGTAATGACAGACGGTCTCCCCGAACGCTCATCGTCGTGTGTGTTCCCCCTCCCCATGTTGAAGTTGCGACACCACCGCCGAACAGACGACTCGTCCATTACATTGTCTCCATACACCTCCTTTAATTGGCGATGAATATCACATGGGCGAACGTTTCTTGCATTGTTGAATTTAATCACTGCCCTCACTTCACAACTGGCGGCGTTCTCAATTTTTTTAAACATTGTAAACAATCACAGAAACAACACAGGCAATGCTAGCGTCACGCAACTTGGCTCAGAGAAGGCAGACAAGCCACTGAAGCTATCTGACCTCGTCCAGCGGCTACTCGCGTCGTCAGCACTTTATGCGGCACGAACGGGTACTACTTTCCGGATGATCCTCGTATTAAATTTACATTAGTACTCTTTAAATTTTTCATAATTTACATTCACATTTTTTCTCATTTTGAAAGTTAAATTGGAAAGCACTGGTCTTGTTGCAGCTTAAAGTTACCTCTTTCCCAGCGTCAAATTATACGTAATATTATTAATTTATTTTGGGTAAGACTTTCCTTTTCCCTCTGTCCCTATGTTGACGGAAAACAATCTCTACTTTACCCCATAATTACAACTATTTCTCTTGATCTAGTATGTCCCCTTGATTTATTATTAAAATAGGCAAAGTAGTTCAGGAACACTCACTTCCATCACAATATTCTGGTCATTGTTTATTACAAGAATCTCTGCTGGTGACATTCCTTACGGTTACAAAACTATTTAATTTTGGTTTACACAAAAAATGTTGACAAAAATTAAAATTTTTGTCAACATGTTTGTATACCAATAGGATACAATCCAATTCATCTAGAATTTAATGGATTAAGATATTATTTGAATTGTTTTAAATTCTTCTGGCTTTCGAATTTCTCTAAAGCTTTATTTTGCATTGATTTTTTTATATTTTAAACGAAACCGAAGAGAAAGTTTTGAATAACTTGAACGATAAGAAATAAAAGCGGAATTTATGCGTACATTATTTTCCCGCTGCCATTGTTTTAATTTAGTTTGCTAAGGAGAATTGCTTCGAGCATCCTAAAAAAAGGTAATTAAATTTTTAACGTTTTGTGCAGAAATCTGGGAGGAAAGGTCTCGATCGATATTAAGCATTGGTAGAGAGGGTAGAAACCTTAAACTCGATTGTTTTTTTGAAACCTAATGCCTTACACAGGGAATCAAAAAATTGGGCTCCTTCCATATTGGAGCGGTTCTCTCCTTTATTGTAACAGAACAATGACATGCGTAAATGGCATTTGGAGCCGCTAAATGTATTCGCATTTGGAACAGAGCAAGCGAGAAATCGAATTGATCCCTTGGCAATTAAGGATACGGGAACAATAGAACAAGCCACAAAAAGCAAGCAAATATCACGGTTAATTCAAGAACCTGGAGAAAACGGCGAGACCTGCCTGATGGCGCAGGAAAATCATTGGCCCGAGGGAATTTAGTGTAAGTATTCATGAATGCATTTTTATATTAGCTGAGTTGCTAAATGTGTACTTTTAAATGAAAGAAAAACACCATATCTTTGTATCGCAGTTGGTGTATAATTCGATTAGTTTTTTGTTCCGATGTGTGTGATTATTATCTCTCTCTGTCTTTACATTTCAGTCCCGTATCCTTTCTTTAAAAAATTGAGATTGAATGATATATAATCATATATAGATATATACGCTCTCATACCTACTGATTAATTGATTACTAAAGTTTTTAAGTAAGTAATTCGTTTTATTCCTACACCAATATTCCATGGGGATTTTTATTTGCATTCCAAGATGTATTTCAGAAAAATATTTAATATGCAAGAATATAATAAACAAAAAAAATAGTTGATTCCGTTCCTTTCTCTTTTTAGTGTTGCATGGATTTGCATTTTTGTGCGCACTACGTGCAAAACTGAGCACAGAAGCGTGATAATTATATTAAGGATGTAATATTGAGATCTTCATTTATGCAATGGTGGATGGCGTCACTTTGTGGAATATCTGTATAAGTGTAGAACAACAGATAAGTAAGACTATACTTCGAAACAAATATCAGTGTTTACGTCTGAAAAGAATATGACTGAACGTCAAACGTAGCAAGGAGCTACTAGCAGTTAGCTGCATGCTACTGAATCCATCCTCCGCTTTTCAATGCCGTTTTTCTCAACTCCATAGAAAATTATGTTGCAACTCCTCTGCGTTGATGAAGTGGGTCATAACCTTCACCTGATTCAGTGTGACGACACAGGAAGAGCTTAGAGTGAAATTTATCATTCGTTACATGCTGCGTTACATGCCACGGTGATATTCACTGTTAGTGATTTAAAGATAAAGTATAATTTTTCATACGACGAAAATCTCAGGCAACACTTTACTTAGCTTTTTGGATTCAGGAAAACGTTTTGGTATTAGTTATGGGGGAAAAATCAGAAAAAAACACTAAACTTTACCTTGATCTAATATCAATAAATTTCCATCCATCTGTTTTCTAGCTATTATTGTCATGACAGCATCAGAGAAACATTCAATATATCTGCGGAGTCGATTGATCATTGAATGACTATTGAAAGAATTTTTTTTCTAAAACAATGAACCACTCAGCATCTTAATTCTTAAAAATACTTATCCTACTTTTTTTGCGAATAAAACAAAGTAGCAAATAGAAAATATGTAAAAAGGGGGGATTTCTTGATCTTTTTTCTAGAATATTTCAAAAATTTTGATTTTTGCTTATTGTAAAGTGCAAAACTTTTTGCACTTGATTATTTTCAATTTGCACTTCAGTACATTAAAATTTAAGTTTGATGAGAAAAATGTGATACGAACAATGCTTTCATTATTTAACGTATAGTTATTAGCTTATGTACCATTTACGATTTTTTGAAATCATTTCTCGGTATTCACAGTGATTCAACGGGTTTCGCACGGTTGGTGAATGAGGCTACAAACGATTGAAGTTAAGGATGTTATAATTATCTCAGATGTCCTCAAATTTTTAATCCTAAATGACCACTTGACTCATTTCTTTTGAAAATTTCTGACGGTAGGTAGTTGATGCATGGGAATATGTACTTGAAGGGGAGGGAAGGGGTATAGTAAATTAGGGGTGTGGTGATGAAGTGAGCAATCACCTGGAACAACGGGAAGAAGAAGGTTATACCCCTTCAAGAAATGATTCTCTGGTAAACGAGAGTAAAAACTTGTGGGTACTCTTTCAGCTGGTGTGAAAAGACTTTCGGGTGTGGTGCTGGGGGTAGTTAAAGAAAAAATAGAACACGTGCAAGTCTGAGTGAGGGGGGGATCATGCTCTTTTTAGGGTGTGGGAGGGAAAAGAAAGAAGAGGGGAGAGTTGGGTAGTTTTGTGAAGGGGGAAAGCATAGGGTTTTGTAAGGTGTACGGTTGACGTGGGACGCTGTATATGGGATCTCGTTAAGTGCTTTGCGGGAGAAGGGAGCGTTGGTAATGGTTTTGGAAACAGTGAAATAAGGTTCGCTCCACTTTTAAAGGGTGTCTTCACTGGAGGAGGAGATGGTAAGGTGGTGGGGGAGAGAGTGAGGGGAAATGTGGGGGGTAGTGCAAGCAGAAAGAGGCTGGGGTAACGGGAGGGAGGCTGGGGGAATTCTATCCATCCGTATGTTTGCGTGGGCGTGAGAGGAGAAATGGCGTGTTTTGAGAAAGGAAGGAAAGAGAGGATAGTGTGGGGGCTTCCTGGGCGAGGTCGGCCCAGAGGTGCGAGAGGAAGCGGTGGAGGGTGCCGCGGGAGGGGGTGAGAGAACGTAGGGGGGAAGGGAATAATGTATTTGTTTCTCGAAAGATAAAGCAATGTAGGTTGAAGCAAAGTGGTTGGGGGAGGATGGGATAAGGAAGGATGGGGATACCCTGGTAGGAAAGAGAGCGAGGGTGGGTGGCGGGGGTTTTGAATTAAGGGCAGGTGGTAGAGGGGTGGGAAAAGTCTTAGGGAAGGAAATGGAGAAATAGGGCCACGGAAACAGTGGAACGGGGTAAGAAAATCGTTCTGGGAGGTCACCAAACGGTCCTACTCGTTTCTTCTTCTTTTCGCTTTCTATATGGCATTCACCTCTCGATTCCTCCTTTTTCCTGTTATTTATGCAATTGTTCTTTACCTCCTGCCACCACCAGATACCCTCCATCCCGTTAACCTCCTCCGTTTCCCTTGGATACAAAACTTATCATAAGGGGGGTCGGAGGAGTACAGGGGGCTACTAGGAGGATCACGCTACACTTCAACAGTAACCTATAGAATCTAAACTGGTAATTAAAAGGATTTTGAGCATTAAAAAAATATATTTTAGGTTTAGTCATCCTCATTTTTGTCTTGTATACCTACATTAAATGACCAAGAGTTTCCTTTTTGTTTGAATTAAACATTTTGATACGATTAATTTAGAATTATTTTACTTGCTAAAAATTTTCCTGAACAAAGGAATCATTTGTTGAAATTTTAAATACAGAAATGTGAACGACCCTTTCGTTTCTAATGAAATATTTTAATGTTTTAATTCTCTTTTGTGAAATTAATGCATCATTAATTCATCATTCCATAATGAACGTGATTCCTTGGAAATGGCATCACCAAAAGCCGCGTACGAGACGGAATAAAACCTGACACTTGTACTTAAATGTGTTATATTCATTTGGAATTTTTAATCAGAGTATTGTTGATTTTGCATCATTATTTAACCCTGGATAGCATTTTTAATGGATCAGATTAATGTTACTCTCACGGTCTTTTGATGATTATAATTAGATAAAGATAAATCGGTATGTGACTCGCTATATTCATACATAGTATATACCTATTAACTGACTAAGAAATGATTGTTCAATAAAGAATTCTTATTCCTGAAGCTAATGTCTAGTGACTGTTATTAGTACCAACTTAGTAGGGCCAATAAATATTATATATTTGCTATTGTAAAACCTATTTATTCATTTAAATTTTAGTATTTTACTTAGAAATAAAACGTAGAACTAGGAAAATAATAAACTATGAGTACCCCATACCTTACGAATTTCATGCAACAATTAACTTGAGATAAGGCCAAAGAAAACTTCAAATACAAAATTTAATAACCAAACAGCATTGAACTGAAAGTTTCCTATATGTTCTCTAGACTGGACCTTCAAAATTAAACTCAGCCCCAACATTCGCCAGCAATACGTATCCGATTGGCGTAGTAATTGTCCCGGTTTGGGTGGTTTGGCATACATGCAGTCTAAAATGCGTATGAGTACATTTTTGCCGGTATTTTGGGAAATAATTAATTACTGTGCATCTCTCAGCTTCTGCTAAATTTATCTCCGCCGCATCGTTTTTTTATCCCCCACGTTTACCAGGACTCTCGAATTCACTCGTGAGGGGACTCATTTCTTTCCCACCGCTTGCGTTCTTTTAATTCCATTCATTCCGAAAACTTTTCACCTTTCTCTTTCCACTGCGAATCCACCGCTTACTTTCTCACTTTCTCTCTCTATTTTGTGTCCACCAAATACTCTCACTCCATACTGTCTCTCTCTTTCTATTTTTCCCTCGGAATGCCGGCGTTTCATGCAAAAGGTGAAAGAGTGAGTGGTCTTTGCGAGAGAGAGGAGAAAGTGGTCTGAGGTAGCAAGATTTTCTCATTTAATCTCTAACAAAACCAAAAGCGTTCCAAACGTAACCTCTGCCTCCCCTCCCTTCCACCATCTCCTACTCTTTCCTCTCTATTTCGTTCTCGTTTTATCTGTATCTCATCCTCTCTCTCCCTTTTTCCTTTTCCCTCTTTTTCTCGCTCATCCACGTATTCTCCTTCTAGTTCATTCATCCCTAGTTCTCCAACCAAGTGACTTTGTCGCCCTCCAAGTTTTCTCAGCTATTCCCTATCTCCACTCCTCATCCTTTGCTCGATTATTGGCCCTAATGATCGTCTTTCAATCCTTTTCCACCTATTACGATGTGTGCCACCTCGAACGCATCACCAAATTCCTCCTGATTCGCACCTAATGCCTGCCGTATTCCGATATCTAAATCTGGGACCGAGGTTCCAAAACAGACGCCTGGTTTTCTCTGTGGTTGTTAATTTTTTAACCTCATTCGATCCACTTGGTCCATAAGACCCAGTGAACTCCTTGAAATGATATAAAGATAGACCCTTGTGTCGAAAAATAAATTTGTAAAGTAAAAGATTGAGAGTATCCTTCTTGAAAAAAGAAAACATTGAATAACGTATGGTATTAATTACTCAAAATTTAGTAATATTAAAATGTAAATTTATTTAATTTTATCATAGACGATTTTATTCTAAAAATGTAACTAAGCGTATCCCATGCAACGTAATACATTATTGATTATTTCCTCAATTTCCATTAAACTTGATTCATGGCCTTATTTCATTCTTTCAATGAAATCTTAAAAGACGCTTGAATTATGCACTGACATTTTAAATTCTTGAATTAGGGACTGTCATTGTCTAACTTAATTAATCAATAAATGGTTTTGGGAAGCATTCACTAAATTTCTTGGAAGGTCATTAAGTTTCTCTTCATTAATTTTATTAATATCCTAGTCTGGCCCGGACCCCACGATATATTTCTGTGTGTCGTGTTCTAAGAGCTATTGCATCATTTGCTTGACAACTTGATTTAATATTGAAAGATACCCTTCGAACCTTTGTAAACGGTTATTATTGTTTGAAGAAATTCATATTTACAAAATTTATGTGGCAACCACATAATATTTATATGCCGCATGAATATCGCCAATCGTTAATTTGGGAGCACTATTGAATAATGTCTGTTACCCTGTAATTTTCAAATGTGTATTTTGTGATTTTTTGGAATGATTTAAGTTTATATCATTGCACAAGTGAAACGGAAAATGCGGCAGTCTCGGATACTGCCATCTTAAGTGAAAACTCGATCTGGATATTTGACACAGATTCTTTAGGGTGAAATTGTTATTTTAAAAATTCGATTCTCTCTCGGCTATACCATCAGCCCCCACCCCTGTAACAGTTGACTACTTCAAAAGATTTCTCAAGATCGTGAAAAGTTATATATATATATATATATATATACACACACACACACACACACATTCAAACACGAAATCCCGCCAAACGGCGAACAAATACTCATTTATAAAGAAACAGATATATGGAAAAGGGATAGGAACACACATAAAGGACGAACACAGGAGAGGTGGGGAAGGCGGAATCAAGCAGATCACGAGAGTGAAAATATTTCCTAAACCGGGATTTGAACTCCGGATCTTCCCACTTGCCGGGCGGAGGCTCTTAACCACTTGAGCGGTCCAGGAAACGTAATTTACGATCTGCGATGCGGTATATATATATATATATATATATATATATATATATATATATTTAAAGACACACATATGCTCAGCTACAATCGCACAGGCAGCAGCGCATTCGCGCGTAACCGGGCTTAAGCGTAAAAGAGGGAGTCGTCGATGTAGTTGCGCCGGGACGCGCGGCGGCACGGACGCAGCTTTGAAACCTTCGGCTTTTTCATCATGCTATAATGTACAAAACTGTGTATTTATTAAAAAACGGTAAATAAAATTATTAATGCAACACAATGTCTGTATATTCATATAAATATTTAAACATATCCATATAATATTTATTCTAATATAAATTATATACATAATAGCCCTTAAAAATACCTGACAATCTTCCAAATAACACCCACTCATGTGCGAGCACAAAACACAATTCACAAATGTGGATATATTGAAATCAATCCCATTAATTTTAATTTCACTTATAAACACAAAAAAAAACAATTGTAAAAACAGGCGGGGAAATCAGTTGATTTCTAGTATTTGTTGATACAGTTGACACGGGTGTCGCCACCATCAGAATCTTTAAGGATGAGCTGTATCTCCTCTGTAGTGAGATTTAGTTGTTTTCTGACCAAACATGTCAACAAACCCACAAAACGAGTGTGGGGTAGCGGGGACTGGTAACCCGCACTACAGGTTAACACTCTCGAAGACGGAGTAGTTGGGCGTTTGAAAATAATAATATTGGAAGCGAACCCCTATTGATGTCAATTAGATGCGAAACAATAATAACCAGCCGCGTAATGGGGCATCACGCGGTCGAGTTTTACATCACGCGGCTCTCACCAAACCACTACCTATCTAGATAAGCCGGAGAAGCGGACCTCGCATAATAAGTTTTCATTTCAAAACTTTTCCTCCTGAAGAGAAATAGTTTAACTATGCTGAGATATAGTTGTATAGAAATTAAAAGTATTATTTCGTATAATATTCCATTCGAAACGAATGTATGGTTTTTATTTCACTATGAACTGCGTGAAACAATTAAAATTTGTTGACTATGATTACAAATTAAATTCTGCTCTGAATTTAGTGATGCGAATCATAGGTATTAACTTTTTGTGTAATATTCTCCAGGAAAAAGCCCGCAGTTTTTAATTGACTGCTCAAACGTCGATGCGTTGAAACGTTGTAGACTCGTACCAATAACTTACCAGAGATAATAAAAAAATAGATTTTGTTAGGACCCTGGATTCTCATGTTTTGCCACTAGAAATGCTCCATAGTTTTTAACGGCTCCTAGTGTTCAAAATTAGATAGAAAATTATTTTTGAAAGAAAAGACTTGCTACACACTTAGCTCTTTATGATAAACTCCTATATCAGTAATTTCACAGCTTTAATTAGTCAGAATTTCTTTTTATTAACGAAGAAGTAGTATTAAATAATGATTTTTATAGCCATCTTCCGGTTTAGGTTGTTTTGCACGGACAAAGCTAATAAATATATATCTCGTAACGATACACAACACAGGTTCCTGTTCTACAAAAAATCCATCTTATTATCTGTTTATACTTTCCTCCCTTCATCCTGATAAACTCTCTTATTCTTTCCCCGGGCTTTCCTCGTTTGCCTAACATTCTTCCCTTTATTACAGTATTATACATCCTACTACCGATCAAAACGGCCTTCATCCATTTTTCCTTCCTCTTTATGATTTCTCCCAAAAATCTCCTCTTCTCGCTTATTACATCTAGCAATTCTTCGTTTGTTTTGCTTTTAGTCCATTTCACCTTCTCCATTCTTCTCGTCACACAAAATTTAAAAGCCTCCAATTTATGTCTATCACCCTGCTCCATTGGCCATATTTCCGCGCCGAGCAGAACTACCTTCAATAGCAAAGTTTTAACCAGTCGTTTCTTAACATCCTTACTCAATGTCCCTGTGATCAACTGCACCCTCCTTGTGAAAGCCTCTTTTCCTAGAGCAATTCTTCTCCTTACGTCCCTTCTGCGTTGACCGTGTTGGTCCAAAACACTTCCGATAAACGCAAACTGTTTTATCTGTACCAGTGTTTGCCCTCCTCTTTTAATGTTTAGCTTAGCCTTTTTCTTTCTAGAAAACCGCATAACTTTTTACTTATTTTTGTTGATTCTCATTCCAAATCTGTCACAATGAATTTCCAATTCAAGCATTACTTGTAATCCATTGGCTGACTAATAAATTAGAGCTAGGTCATCAGCGAACCAAAATGATTTTACAAATTTCCCACCGACTTCCATTCCTACTTCCAGTTCTTCTCATGCCTCTTTAATCATTCCTCCGCATGCCTATACTTTGAACAGTATAGGTGATAAATTAATATCCTGCCTTATACCTCTTCCTACCACCGCCCATCCGGACTATCCGTCAGCCGCACGCACCAGAGAAGTCTTTCATATCCACAGATTGTGTATTAGCCTCATTTTTCTCCAATCTATTCCTATTTTCTGCAATATACTCATTAGTTTTTACAATTAACTACATGAAACGCCTTTTTAGAATTTAAGAAACATGCAAATATGTTCTGACGGTATTCTATACTCCTATTGATTAGTGATATCATTTCTGAAATGGTATCGCGCATGCCTCTCCCCTCCCTCAACTCAACCTGATCATCCCCTACGTAATCATTTGCCTAGCTCCTCATCCTTTTGTTGATGATCCTGAGATTAACTTTAGTTGCGTGGGATATCAAACTCATTGTTCTGCAGTCTTCATATGATGTTGCTTTTATCTTTTTCGGTATGTCTCAAAAAGTCTGCCTGCCAGATTTATTTCTCATAGATGCCACGAATCAGTCTATGTACACTATTCCTCCAAAATCGTCCTGAACTTTTTAGTTGATCCGCAGGAACGACTAAATAGTTTATTTACTACGTCTCATCTCATAAAATCTCATCGTTGAGTATGCCTGGACCTAAGCTATTTTTCTGCATGTCATGTTCCTTTTCTATGTTTTAACTTTTTGGCCTGAAGTCTTTACCATACAATTCTTCTGTACATTCTTTCCATCTCTCTTGGATCTTTTCTGTTTCAACTAAAATCTTACCCAACGTATCTGTAGCTATTAGGGCAGATACTAACTTCTTGATTCCCGATAGTGATTTACGCTTGCTGTACAGCGTACCAATTTCTTCCTTCTTCTGCACACGCTCCGGCATCATCGCACTGCATCTTCCGGCATGCTTCCTTTGCTTTCTTTGGTGCTCGTATCAAATTATTATTTAACTTGTGGTACTTCCTTCTTCTTAGCTCATTGTTGAGACTTAATTTTTTCTCGAATCTATCTTTCTAATTGTCTAATCTGTGATACATTATTAATGATAAAAACGGTTTTAATGTTTTGATCAAATTTAAAACAAAAGCTTCATACGCAGAATATATAAAGTATTACACATTTACGAAAATTAATTTGAAGTTAATATCTTGAGAACTTGGCTGAGCATTCAGGAATTAAATGAGGTAAAAAATAAAATAATTATTCTCAAAGTTATTAAGCTATATTCTGTTGGCTATTATGACATGCATTTGTAAATCTTTACGTTTTGGTTAAATTATTTTTTATATTTTATTCATCCTATCACGTCAATATTTAGGACACCAACGTTGAAAAGTAGTCCAAATTACAGTTCTAAAGTCGGTTGAGTTTTCAGCGCAAAAATAATTGATGCTTAGCATTACCGAATTTTTGATTTGCTAATAGTGTTACTGCTATATGATAGTTAATTGGAGAAACTCCAAAAATAATATAAATATTCATTGACATTATCTTTAAGTGTAAGCATGGAACTTTTTATCCTACGAACTGAATCATATTATAAGTATAATGCCTTGTGGACTTTTCAATGAGTTACCAATCTAAAAACTTTTGGAAATTTTACATCCCGTAAATGGGCAGTGATATTTACTTAAATGAAATTTATCTCTATACTCTTCCCTTCAATTTGCAATCAGACCAACTGTGGTGAAAATATTTTCCGTAACACAAAACTGCAAGCACTCATAGACAAGTCATTTATAACTAAAAGTTGGCGCGTTTTAATTCTTGGGCAATATAGTGGTTAAAACTAAGATTAATTTATATTTTTTCCAATTGCCGAGATAGTCAACCTCCAACTCTTACCTACCACTCGTAAGAAGGAATGTGGATCGAAAATAAGTACCCCTGAACTCATTTTCCGAACTATTTCCACGCTAACTTCCCCCGTTAGCTTTCGAAGCTCCCCACCACCAAATCCTACGCCATCCCCTTACCCCCGTCCGCTCTACCTCCCCTCATCTCTTTTTCTCTCTGTTTCCCGGGGGGTCCCCGCGGACCAGTGAGTCTAGAACTCGGGACGAGGAAATCTGGAAATCCTTGCCGCTCCCCTGCATCTCCCCTGGGAATCCGTTCTCCTCCCATCCCTTACCTTCCTTCCCCCACATACACCGGATTCATTTCGCAAGAGGTCTTGGCGCATTATTCTCATCCTGACCCACGCCGTTACCTCCACCGACCAACCTCAAAAATGCCCCTTTTCCTTCTGATTCTCTTTCTACCGCTCCTCTCGGTCCTATGTCCAACCCTACGTTCCGTCCTTTTTACAGACATTTCTCTATTTTCTTATTCTCCATTCTTTGGCTTCTCCCTTTTAACGCACTAGTCCTTTTATTCCCGTCAAAAACTACCGTAGCTCCACAGCTAAAATACATACACTCGTTGGACCTTACATTCCTTCACCCTAACCCCTCACCTCTCATTCCATATGCCCCCGCCTCGCATCCCTTGGCTTACAACTGGAGACCACCGACGTCACCGGAGGCCCTTACCTCGGAAACGACCCAAGGCTAACCCCTTTTAACGGGCTTGCTCTGGTGCTTATTCTACCCTATTTAGCCGAAAGGGGATTAAGAGGCTGTATAAGGGGTCGATACAAATGTCAGAATAATTTCCGAGCGTCAAACGTTCCCCTCTAAGAGAGAATTTCCTTCCAGCACGTTTTTATTCAATTTCTCTCCTCATATCCTCCTGTATCAAATTAATATCTATTTTTAAAAAAGTTGCGTTATTTAGACCGTCTATAAAATTATCTCTAATTTTATTAATTCGATCTGTTGGTTTGATTATTTTATTTTTCCCAAAAAATATTATTGAAATCAGGAATCGCTTATGGAGTTAACATTAATGTCCAAAATTTATATTAATGTCTGTTATCCAAACGCGCAATTTTTTTCGTAACTTGAAGTTTGTATAAGAATATAAATGGAAATGCAATGTGCTAAATAGGTCAATGGGATTCTCCGCCAACTAAAATTATTAATTCGAAGGGGTTTTTACTTTAACAATATGCATGAGCAAATTTATCTGGCTCATCAATAAATTACGTATGTGTGAAAATGTTTATATTTGCCCAAATTGGATTTCATACTAGTCGAAATAAATATGCCCTAAATGAAGGAATCCTAAATATTATTATGATTGCTGCAATGGGTCTAAACAGAACACGTGGTAACTATATATTAATATTTTATTATTACATTGAAACGTATCGTTATGCGTATTAATGGTATTTACATCCCCATCCGTGAAATTCTTGACTCGAACTTGAAAATTTAATTTTTGTCCTGTCTAAGTGGTAAACAATATCCTTATTGAATTTGAATGTATAGTAAAAATTAACGCTTTATTTAATTATTTTAGCAGGAAAATATATAGTCTGGGACTCTGCAAGCATTTAAAATTAATCTATCAATAAATCCATTAAAATAGATTAGAAATATATATTCACCCGCCGTCAGTTTTTAGCACTTAATCTTTAATATACCAAAAAAGAAGGATCATATGGTTTAATTAAATGCTTTCGTACTTTGCTACCACAAATTTGCAACTGATTTTATATTAGTTTCTTATCCAACATGTTTAACCTGAAAGGAAAATGATTCTTTGTTATCAGTATATTATGCTTTTTTTCCCATTGTAAACATCTTGCTGAGGAACACTTCATTTCCCTGCAAGGTTCTGACCTTCTATGAATATTTAAAATGCTTTAAATCGGTTTATTTTATAGAAACGCACAGTAGGTTGCATTATGTAGATTCATATGCTGTCTGTATTTTTGTTATTTAAAAATGGGAGTAGTATGATGAATTATTTGTGGCTTTTTGGCTTCCACTTAGTTAAAGTGCGATGAATATTCTCATTTTCAATACCTTTTCACGAATTTAGTTTTGAATATTGATGAATACCTCTTCCCTTCAAAAATAATGAGCTTTTGACATGAAGACTATCATGGCTTCAGCTCCAGTGACGTTCCAACGTCGAACGGGTTGCTTTATGTAAATTGGGGTGTAGGTTCTCTCGATTCACACTAGTTATAAATGATCCTCACACACGTGAACTGAAATAAATTTTCAATAAATACTGCTTAAATATGAAGGGCGTAAAATGAATTAAGGCGTGAATTCTACGGCCGTGATCAGGCAAGTACTTAAGACAAGTTCATCCTGAAATAACTATGAATGGCAATACATATATGTATCACTGGTTGCATACACGAGTCCATGAATTCTCCGCCGTCATTTACCATGAGATCGGTGGAACAAGATTACCATGCACAGTGGCCTACGCTCCTTCGTGTTGCTAGCACCATGTCCCGCTAGCCAAAAAAATCAATTTAATGACGATATATTTTTCTTATGATAGGTGTATATTTTCATTAGCTGGCGTACGGAATCCTTAAGGTAAAGCTGAGGCGATGACATTTCTTGTACGATATTTCTGGAAATCGATAATGTACAACTCAATTATTTAATTTTATAAAAAGCTCTAAATTCCAGAACTTAATGTCTCATAATCCCTTAAAATGATAAATATTTGAAGGCAACAGAATGGCGTAATGGATATTAAGGCATAATGTGGTATAATGTAAGTAACCGTCAAATTAAATAAACATGCATTGATAACTGTGATGAACGGTTTAAGTAAGACTCTTAATTAAGTTAAAAGCTAAATTGCTTGCTCTTCTCATTATTCAAACTGACTCAAGGAAAAAATTTGATATTTTTGTAAACATATTAAACTCATGTTTAGAGCGAAAATGTGTGTTTTTATTTTTTATTAAAGTCGAGTGTAAGTAAGTTTGTAAAAATATTAAAATAATAATGGAATTTGTGAAAATATTCAGTAATAAGTATTTGGTATCACTGATAGATGTAGTTTCAAGGTATTTTAAAATATTCTATTTCGTTGAAAGGAACATTTTTAGGTTTTAATTTTATATTTGAGTTTAATAATTTTTACTTGCACTAGTTCAATAATTTAGAATGAATTACTTTTTTATGATTACTATTGACTTAGCCGAGGGTTAACCCCTTCCTAACTTTTTAAATTAATTTATGCTTACAAAATTTCTCTTGCTATCTTAGAACTACTTTTAGGAAAAGAAAATGTTGTCATGTCACACTATTATGTGCTTAAAGGGGTCATATGTGAATCATTTTGAAATTTTTTGGTATGGTTGAAAGCATTTATTCTATTGAAGTAAATCGTTGGTTCCCAGCTCATGAACCGTCGCATGAACCTTTCGACCTCTCAGTCAACCGAAATGGTGGGTGTACCGGACCCGGTATATGGGAGAAAAAGATAGAAAATTTGACCTGTTTGGTTGGGAGAGAGAGAGAGAGAGAGGGGAGTATAGTCCTCGGGAAGGACAGCCAAAACGGACAGGAGGATGTCGGTGACAAAAGGTTCTTGCGGTCGGAATATCTCTGCTTAGGGATGGAGGGCAAACAATGCAAGCGTGTGTGGAGTCGGTCTTTCGTTTCGCTGCGGGGAATTCCGAGGGAAAGTATTACGTGTAAGAGAGAGAGAGGTGAGGACAGCAAGTTGGGAGGAGGTTTTTTGGCCATGTTTCACGACGCTACACTGAGGATGTAGGAAGTGGAAAGGCTTTGATGCTGTACGGTTGAGTTGATGTGAAGAGTTTTCTACATCTTTCTCATTCTTTCCTGGGCGCAAAAATTTCATCACCCATCCAGACGTAAAGAATCTTCTTGAAATCTCTTTTTGTATCCTTATTTACAGATTTTCTGCGAAATATATCTTCTTTATTGCACACCAGAGGCGTTTAATATCATAATGTGAATTAAATTAAATTCATACTAACAAAAAAATTAAATAACTACTCTCGAAGACGAATTGAGACCAAGTAAATGGTGTGATGTACACCGACCATGGTGTTTTATACATACCAATCTCATGTGTACAACCGTTAGATCTGAACGTAAGTAACTATCAAAACTTTCTATGGTAAAATAGGCCCTGAACTCGGTAGTTCATATTATAATTACTATCTGTTTACCTGTGAACACTTTTTATCTCCTATAATTCCGTCCAGAATGTATGTACGTAGTCTCCTTCCTCTTTGCTTTTCCATCTTTATTCTTTCCATCACGATATTTGGCATCCTTTTTTCCTGTTAGTATCCCATGATTCTATCGTCCTATCTTTTTTGAATACTTGCCAACGGACGTTTTCCTTTTATTCTCATACCTAGAAATTAATCATATACCTTTCCGTGAATTTTATTTGTTTAAGTTATTTGTAAGTTTAACCTTACCGAAATATCTGGACCTCCAGTCCCTTATCAACTTGGCTCAATGGCCTCACGTATATAGATTCATATTGCATTTTTCACTAGTTTTCCTTTTGTATATTTTATTTGGTCAGATTTATTCAAAACCTTCATCTTTTTAGGGTCTTCTTATTCTTTAAATTCTGATTACCGTATTTTTAATGTTCACTTCTTATTATATTTCTTTCACACTGAGTTTGCAATGTTTTAAGCAATTATTGTTACTCTTTGGCTTGTAGGATAACCAAAATCTGACCACTCACATATGAAAATGACTACAAGGTATTAGCCGCGAATTATTGCTCCAACTTTCATACTTATTCATTCATTATTTTCCATTTCCTCCGAAAAAATATTTAAAATATTCTTTCTACTATTTCCTTTATTATTTTTATATCATCCTGCGGGCCCATTTTTTTTGCATCAATGCCTGATGCCCATTTGGTCCTAAGTAATACTCCTGCCATCTGTAAAATGGCACGTATAGTTCTTTAGGTTCCACGCGCTGCAGGTTTTTACTTTTCGGGGTGGGTATAAAAAATGGTCTAAGAAAGTCATTTAGCTAAACTTTTCATTCATATGTGCTAATGGGCTTATAAAATTCGTTCTTGCTTTTTTTCTAAAGCAGGACATATTATCTAATCCCTCATCCTCCAGAGGTTTTATACTCATGCAATTAATTACGATAAATAAACAGTTGGGAAACACTTGAAAGACTCTATTGGGCTAAAACATTTTTACGTGACCACGATGGTCATGGATAATTATTCTAATAGATGAAAACGAATACATTTTACGTTTAATTTATATTATAATTCAATTGCCAAGGCATTAATAACAAATATCTTTTTTAAAACTTTTGATATGCCAGTGAAAATGGTTATAAAATTAATGTAAAGAGCTAATAAATGACAAAACATTATGTACTACATCATGTCGGCCATGGAATTTTCAAATAAAAACGGTAGGTGGAGGTTAAGTCGCCTTAAGACACAAAATATTTCAAGATACAGGCTAGCATCATACTCTTCGTTTGGTAAAAACAATCTAAGCACACTTTTCCCTTGTCGTTTTATTTCAAATAGATTTACATAAACAATAGAATTTACAAAGCTGTCACAAAAATATCTAAAATATTAAAATAATATTTCCCATTTATGTCTCTTAAATCTTACCGACTGTAAACTCAGAAGGTAACCCTATCCTGAATATTATGTTACCACCAATAAAATTTACCCTCACCTGTTTCTTTTTGACAAAAAGGATGAGTTTTAATGTTATAAATAATGATAATGACTACAATTTCCCATTCTTAATAAACGCCTCACAGATATTTTTTGGCATGCGTGAATTAGTTTATTTAAAACAGTTATTGATCACAGCTTTACGCAAAAACAATATATTTTTCCAAAGATTCCCTGACAGAACGTAGCGGTGATACAAGAATAGACATTTAGGACGAGAAAACATCGTAACCTTGCGATAAAATTCACCATTAAAATGTACTTAATTTATCATTGCGTAAAAACTATCAGATAAATATAGATTAAATAGCTAGAAAAGGAAGTTAGGAGTAAGTTGACAGTAGGAGAAGCAATGAGTGAAAATCCTAAATACGTAATTTCACCTTGGATGGTGGGCAGCGGATACAATTTTCTGGAGCTTGAACATCCGCAAACCTCAGTGCAATTATAAACTACAAATTTTAATATATATTCCCAACTCAATGTCTTCCCAGGCTTGTTTCGTGTACATCCTGAAATCCAGGGATAATAGTACCTATCCCATACTGTTTTGCCAATTTTAGCCCACTATCCGCCAAAAGTAGATTGATACACCGGTTAAATATTCCCTATCGATTGAATATACTCCTGTCTACTTTAACCGACTCTTTCACTCAGTTAACTTTTCGTAAAAGGCCTTTTTAAAATCTACGAAACAAGTCTTATATATTCTGTGTTTCACGATATTTGTGACCTAACTAATGTTTTCTCATTACAAGTAACTCACCTGAGCACAAACCAATCATCCACTAATTTCCTCTGCTTTACCTCCTTATTGTTGACCCTAAGTACCATTTTTGTTGCGTGTTAAATAAAATGTATTGTTCTATTATTCTTATATACGACTTCCTTTCCTTTTTGGGATGTAACTAGTAATGACCCGACGAAATCCTCGTCAAATTCTGCGTTCGTAAATGCTACGCAACAACCCATAAAAACTCTTTCATCAACTTAATTTGTTAAGTGGAGGTGCTATTATAATTTTTTAAATTCAAATCCTAACTTTTTCTACGCATGGACGCTGGAAATCCTCTGCATATTTAATCTTTCACTCTGCAATAATCTTGGTTCAATTAATAACTTTCGTATCTTATCTTAGATAGTGCCTTTGCCAATTATCACCTTATCAAACCTTTAGATATTGAACTCATTTTTTGAAGCCGCTTGTCACATGTGCAAAGATATATTTTATACTTATATACCTTAGCTCATTTTCCTGCGGTTATCATTATCTTCATTTATTGAGCTGATTCACATATTTTGTCGTAACTGAGATTTTATAAAAGCTTATTTCTGGTGTTGAATCAACATTTGGCCCTAACCTTAACGGTGACTGGAGGTATACCATGCACCCTGCAAGCCACTCCAAGTTTTTCAAAAGGCGAGGGATTTGAAATTTAAGACATAGTTTAGTTAAAAAAAATGACTGGTTTCAAAAATTATTTTTATGCTTATAAAATCATTGCCCTGGAAAAAGTTTCACCCTTCACCCTCTACGTACAATGTGAGTAGAAATCGATATGAGAAAAAAATTTTAGCGTCACGCGTTTTCACCGAATACTTGTCACGTACCGGTTGGCAATGTACACCCCCATCCCTCCCTCCAGAGGAGGTTGTTTTCTCCGAGCAGTTACGTAGCAGCAGAAGACTGCGGAATACAATAATTGGGCTTGCGTTCGGGACCGAAGGGGAAAGTGGGAAAATCGTAGGTACATTGCAAACAAAAGACCGTCTCGGGAATTCTCCCCCTCAGAGATCCCATCGTCTCCAGTATTTTTTTATTTTTTTGCAGAAACACTTTCAAATTCACATTCGCATACTTCGGTTATTTTTTTCAAGCCGACGCTCGAGCGCTCGAAACGGGGAGCTTGTTTCCGCCGTCACCACCTTCTCCCTCCAATTGGTTTTTTCCACTTGCTTCTTATTTTTTTTTAGGGGGGGAAACTTGAGAAGTGAGAAGCTCCATTCTTCGACAGGCGCAGGTTTTCTCTTCACCATCGCGTCATAGTGCGCAAAACCACCTCCCTTTTCAAAACCTTTCAAATCACTTTTCGGATGTGATTTCCAGCCGAAATTCCATCACGCGTGCCTATCCTAAGTTTTATATCATTCATCGTTCTTAAGAAATTCTGGGTGTGGTATAACTTCCCAGTAGTTATCACAAATATAAAAATTATTTCGCTAGTTAACATCAAGACAAAAAAAGAGCGACGTATCTAATATAATTTTCACCAAAAGACTATCAATATTTTCCATTGAAGAATTTAGGCATAAAAATGATTCATTAATACTTCCTACTAAACATTTTCCTTTGCAACAGTGAGTAATTTTTAGAAGTTCATTATTTTGGGATTTTATTTTTGAAACAGCATTGCATAGATACCTTGAGACGTCCGTTGAATGTGTATGGTAATCAATGAAGCCGAAAGCATCCGTAAAACCTTGAGCTCAGGTGCTATTTTAAAAGAATATCATTCAATAAATGTTACAGGAAAGGCTCCAAAGGCGTTTAGTGGATACGTAACATATAAAACGTGGTACAAGATGATACAAGTATAAAGAAATTTTAAAAATATGTTGTGGTTTCTGAGTTTCAATAAATTTAGTTAAAAAGTCCAGAGTCCATATTTTTGACTTTTAATGATACTCGACAAAATACAGGAATCCTTTAGGAAGTGGTGTGGCTCCATAGACGAATAGACGGCTGCAGAAGCTAAAAAAATTAAGTACGATGAAGAGTGTACATAAACCACAGACCTGTGAGTGCATGTAACAAGAAAGGAACCGGTTAAAATAAAGATGCAAAATAGGTACAGGTCAAAAAATATCTTTTATGGCTGTACTTTTGGTTATCCTATTGTTTGTATTATGACCCATTAACATTGAGGAAATATTTTGTTCATCTATTAGCATAAGTGCAATTCCATGAATCCCCTGCATTTTGGGATAAATTGGGTTAGAAAATTAGGAGTTAAAGTTTGAAAAGGGAAACATGTCCTCATCCTTTGCCAAGTATCTTTTATAATATGAATATTAAATATATTATTTAATCTGATTTTTACACATTTTGAAAGTAATTTAATCAGTGAAATTAAATCAGTGAAAGTTTTGCAAGTTTCTTTAAATTTAAAGCAATTAATATGTATATTTATATATTATCAAATTTTAAAGTCTCTATGTCTCTAGCTTTCCATTTAACTTTTAAAAAAGAGGGTATATATAAGTGCTAAAACTGTTGGTTTTGGATTATACTATTTGAATTAACAAAATTTTTCTTATTCATTCCCTGAAACTAAGGTTTCTCCAACGATTCGAAACATAAAATACACTGAAATCTTAAAAATATTTCTTTAAGATTTTTCATTAAGACTATTTCTTTTAAGACTTTTTTATTTAAAATATTTCATTTAGACTATTTCTTTCGGAATTATCTTCGTATGAAATAATGGCAACATTTTATTGTTGTATTACGGACCTTGATTGAAAATTGAAATGCACCAATAAATAATTTTTATTTTAATCGGGAGGTTAAGGTTAATTCCTCGAATTTTTTCTGAGCTCCCATCATAATGACATGCAAACAAATATCCAATGGCGAGTTTGTTGAATACCGTGTAATATTATGATCTGTGGAAAAGTTAACAAAGAATCGGAGTGAAAATGAAAATGTAGACGGATATTTATGGAAAAATGTATTGGGGACAAAATTTTCGTTCTGAATAACGCAGTAACCCACTTGAAAAACCTTTAAAATCCGTATGAAAGGAGGTGATATAACGTCATATGCGCTATAAGAATATGATGAAAAATTAGGCAAATTGACAACACTATCTAGTGTTTCATATCCTGTTTACTGTTGCTGAAATGGAATGCATGCTTACATTGTAGTAATAAGTTTATTTTTTCTGATAGCTCTTATGAGCCATATACGACGCTATACCAAAAAGTAAAGTCTGTAATTTACCATAATTTAGGAAATAGTACGAGGGTGGAACAATAAGTCCTTAGAAAATCCAAGAAATAGCTCTCGTAGTATCAAAAATAATTTTTTTCTATTAAATAACACTTTTCACTTGTTATTTGTTAAATTTTCAGCTGTTTCCGTCATATAGTTTCATTGTTGTTATCGATTGAAGTAAAAAAAACTTTAATTTGTCTATTAAAAGGGATAAAAATGAGTTTCAAGTAATGATTAAACACTTGTGTTTGAAAGGGTTGACACCAAATGAAACTAAAGCTGAGTTGGACGAAGTTCATGGCACATCTGCTCTTGTGTTTGCAACTGTTTAGTATTGGGTGAATGAGTTTAAACGTGGTCGCACATCCACAAAAGATGAGTGCAGATCCGGATTCCCTGTGCAAGTGTCTACCCCTTCAATTATTGAAAAAATTCACGAAATGATTTTCAAAAATCGACGACTCAAAGAGCGCGAAATAGTAGAAGCCATAGGCCTATCACATGATACTGTAGCTTAAATTTTGCACGAAACACTGGACGTAAAAAAAAATCTCGACAAGATGTGTGCCACGTTTACTCCCAGCGGTGAATAAACGCAATCGTGTAGTCAACTCTGAGTTGTTTTGGCGCTTTTCCGTCGCAATCCTGATGAGTTTATGCGTCGATATATAACTGTTGATGAAACATGGATACACCACTACACTCCAGAGACAGAGCAACAGTCAAAACAGGAAATTTTTGGAGGCGAATGTGCTCCGAAGAAGGCGAAGACGGTCAAGTCGGCCGGTAAGGTCAAGGCCACGGTCTTTTGGGATGCCCACGCAATCATCTGGATTGATCACTTGAAAAAGGGAGCAACGATAACAGGAGAGTGTTATGCGTCATTAATGGAACGGATGAGGTCTTAAATCTAAAAAGCGTCCTCATCTGAAAAAGAAAAGGATTCTCTTTCATCAAGGCAATGCACGGGTGCACACCTGCGAAGTTGCGATGGCCAAAATTATGGAATTATAGTTCCACTTATTGCAACAGCCACCGTATTCACCAGAATTTTACCCCAGTGACTATTTCTTATTTCCAGACTTGAATAAATGGCTTGATGGACGAATGTTAACGTCTTACGAGGAAGTAATCGACCAAACAAATAACTATTTTGAGGAGCTTCCAAAATCCTACTTTTTAGATGGCTTGAAAAATTTGTAAAAACGCTTAAACAAAGGTATCGAGTTGAAAGAAGATTATGTTGAAAAATAAAACAAAAATTCCCAAAAAATGATTTTTTCTTGTTTTTTCTAAGCACTTTATGTACTACCGTCCTATTTTAATGGTAAAAACAACTTCGTCCAGCTTTATACTTAAGATTCTTTCAGTTACCAAAAATTTGCTCTTATTTAATGAATTTCAGGCCACACCAAATTAAAATAGTATATAGTATCCATCTCGTCACTTCTACTAACAAATCAAGTTGCATGGTCGTGAAAAGTATCTGGAAGACAAGGGGAATTCAACTGTAATTCAAATATACTCGGTGAGAAAAGAGCGGAAATTAAATACCCCTTTTATTGCCTAGGAATCTTTTTCAATGTCTGACTACAACGCTGTGAATCGCTATTTAAAACTTTCATTTAATGGTACAATAATAAAACCATACTTATGACGTTAACTATAGCAGATGAGATAATTTCTCAATTATCCATTTAATCTTCCTTGAAATCAGCTTAACACATTAATTAAATAATGAAACTTGTCCTTATTCAAATTCCTTGATTCCTTAAAGCTAAGCAAACAAAAGATATCCCTTAAATTATCAAAATGTAATGTCTTAGCACATTCTTTATTGTTATTTTCTTGCAAGGAAAAAGAACTGAATTGTTAAAAATATACTCAAGATATGGAGTGATTGACGTATTTTATTCTTTACAATCTGCTATACGTTCTATGAGAGTTGAAATTTCATTACTCAACAGTTGCATCGGAAGCATGTTGATTTTTTCATATTTATTTGCGGAATAAGTCATTGTCCTCAATATAATTACACGGAAACAGTAATTTGTATTAATTTTATGCAGGTTTTTAAGGTTATGTCATTGAGGTTTTTATGAAGTTGACTTCTATTAATTCGAGCGGAGATATTCTAATATAGCGCAGCGTCATCAGGCACAGTGGATATGATCAAGATCATGGTTGAGTCACAACGTACTAGCGTAAGAAAGCTCTTGCAAATAGGTACCAATAATTGTAACTTATAAGACCATTGCTCGAAATTGGTGTTGATTTAAACATTTTGTAATGTATTGTTTAGTTACAAATGGTTTTCATTATTGGCAGCAATACTATACTATGGACACTGATAAATCATTAATTTAGGTCTCGAAAATAATAATAGTTTTTGCCTAGTAAAGTCCATGACAGCAATTTCAAAACAAAGCCTCTTAGATATAACTTCAGCGTATTATTTAGAGATTTGTCCCCATATTTTCTCTTTAATGAGGACGTAACCACGAGAAATTAACATTTTAAAGAAAAAATTTAAGTTGCAAACTCTAATTTTTCCGGGGGCATCAGATAGCCAAAAAAACATTTAAAAATGAATTTTACGTTTAATAATCCCTAGCATTTCAATTTGTAGCCATGACTTCTCTTAGGAAATTTTCATCTTTCATATCAAATATTTACTATGCATCATTTTATGCAATCATGATAATGATGCTGTTTAACTTGATGTACAGAGAGGAATTAACACCATAAAAATATGTAATATATGATTTCGTGCCTCATATTCTTGATTATATAATCATAAAAGCATATGATTGGACTTGAAAAAGGAGCTAATTACGAATTAAATCTATTATTTGTCAAAGAAAATCATTTTTTTTAATTTAAAGGTGAAGAGCGGTACTATTGCCCATAAAGAAGTGAGCGGTGTCAGAAATTAAATTACACTTTAGTAAATATTTAGCGCTAAAAATATATTTTAGCGGGCATAATTTACACAGTAGCAAATATTTTCTCCCTTTGTATTTTTATCATTAATTTTAAGTGCGATTACTTGTGTACGGTCATATTTCTCCATCTTAAGGACTTACATTTCCATGTCTATTGTTCACACCGTTTCATTTCCAAAATTAATCCGAACTCAAGTAAGAGTGTAATTCACTAAAGGGTAAGATTTTATAGCTCTTTTTATTCTCAGACTCACTGAAACGAATAAATTTGCAGTACAGAATGATTCTCCCTCATACACATGATAATGTTGAAATGCAACTTCGTGGATTAGTTTTGTTCACATCACAATACCCAAAATTCGGAAATAAAAGAGTATATAATGCCTTTCGGCTGCATCATTTTCGAGTTACCTTGACAAGTAGTCTCGAATCACAAAAGCAGGCTCTCATCGCTCAGAAGAACAGAATCATTTACAATTTAAAAATAAAAAGTAACAATTAAAAAAGAGAATTGCAATAACCGTATCGATTAGGGTGGCTAAGCGAGATAAATAAAGACAGCAAGGGGTCAGAGGAATCAAAAAATGTAGTTGAAAGGTAATTGAATTGAATTTGGCCAGGAAACAATTCCAAGTATGCTTTGGTGCCAACGCCTTGTCGCTGTAGGGGTTTTGGGAACAAAAAAAAATAAAAGCCCAAATAAAAGAAGGAAGATCATGGGGGAGGGGTTAAATTCAGGGTGAAAGCATCGAGGTAGATGCCAGTTTGTAGCTTGTGGTAAGCAGAGGGAAAGGGAGGTCCTGCATTCGCCCACGTATAAGGCAGGGTAGAAGTTACAGGAGAGGCGATACATACTTAAGATACACGTGGCGTCACGTTGGGAGTTGGTAAAAAGGGAGGGTGAGGATCATAGAAGATGGCAGCATTTGCATCGTGGGCAGTTGCATGGTGCGGATAGCGGCGGGGAAGAGACGGGAGTGCTCGCAGTTGGCTTTATCAACTTGGACATATCTCGCAAGTTCGACGGGCGTTTGAACGAAACGGAGGGACAATGTGGGAATAAAAATGATGTGGACTGAGTGTTATTAATAATTGGGAAGAGGTCACGAATTAAATGTTTAATTTTGTGTGTTCCGGGGAAGAAAGTGGTGATAAGCTAGGGCATTTTGGGCGGTTTGGTTTGGGGAGAGGTGTGTATTGGGTCGACGATTTGAGAATTTAACTGTTGAATAGTTTTTAGGGTACCCACATTTTCTGAGAGAGTCATGTAGCTGGTCCAAGTACTTCTGTTGGGAGTGGGTGTTGTTGCAGAGACGGAAGCCACCAACTGAGAGAGAGAAGGGGATGGAGGGGATGGTTATGTATGATATGGATGGCAGCTGTCGAATATGAAGTTGCTTATTGGTTGGTTAAATGTGGACTGAGGTCTAAAGCGTATTGTTTTGGAGGTCAATATCTAGGAAAGTGACATTCGAGTCAGATATAGAAGAAGTGAAAGATACCGAGGAGGAGGAGTTGAGAGAGGAAATAAAAGAGAATAAAGTTTCGCGTCCGTAGGACCTGATTTGAACCATAAGAATGGTCACAAGAATACCACTCCGTCATTTATGAAAAATAAATTATTCCATTTGATAGAGTATTTCATATTTGATAGTCTCTTTAAGTTGAAGTACGCTACTCTAGTAGTTTTTAAAATTCACTTCGCAAAATAATTGACCGAAATAATTTTGGATCCGTACGATTCTAATTAACGGAATACTATATGCTGCAAAATTGCAAAATATGAAGCAATAAAACTATTGAAATTTTGAATGAAGAAAAATATTAGTGTTTCTTGGCTTTTTGAGTATACTCTCCAGTTTTCACATGCTTGTTTACATATATTGTGGAAAAAAGTATGCTAAAATCAGGGTGAGAGATATGTATTTTGGTTTATTGTGTTCTACCGCAAGGTAGCTAAGAATACTTTTTGAATTACAGTTTCTAAGATAAAGAGAATTAAAGTTGTCACTTAGGAAAAGTGGAAGTAAGTATTTTTTGTGATACTAAATACGACTTCTGCATTATTCCTGAGAATTATAATAGGTTTTCGGTAAAATTAAAATAATTGAGCTGCTCTTGGACCATGAGAATATTTAACGCAAGGTCGATTGCAACTTTTCTTATTTCCATCGCCAAAATGTCGTAGTCCGCTTACGGTAGCGTCTAAAACTTCAAAACTCATGTCGAAAATATCTAACAGTAATTTGCTAGGTTCCGTCCTCTAAAGTTCTTTTTCGTAAGAGTAAATTTATATAAAATATCGCAACCACTATTACGATACGCCGATTGCTGTCAGCACGCTCCAGTGTAATCCGATGGAATTATGTAAATAATAATATTTATGAACTTCATTTTAATATTTGATTTTCACGTGAAATGAGGAAGTGGAATGATGACGGACGGTACCTAGTAAAGTAGCTGGCTGATGATGAAATCTACAGAGGCCTACTTTCCTACAGAACAAAGGCGCTTTTGTCTCATGGAACCCTAAAGAGATAGGCGTATCGAGTAGAGATTCACTAGAGGGAGACTCAATAAAGTTCAAGGATGGAGGTAGTTGATCGTTCTGTATTCCTGGGAACAACGAAATTCTAAACTAAAGCAATCTCCGGAGAATTAAGCCTGAAGTGAATTTTGACATAGATTCACAGAGTTAAGGTCTCACGAAGCCACCCTTTTGATGAGTAACTTCCGTTAGCCATACCTTCTGGTAGGAAGTACTGGTATTTAAAAAATGATCATAGGTAATCACAGAATAAGTTGGGGCTTCTTTCACTTCTCAAGAAATTACTTACCCGAAGTACAGCAGACAAGAGCGAAATCAAGATCGCGATATAAATAACATATTCTATAATTTCATTAGTATAAAAGTGTTCCAACAGCTTTGAATGTGTTTTATGCACATAAACTCATCTATATAAATATAAATATATATATATATATATAAATATATATATATATTCATGTATAAACCCATCGTTGTTAAATCAAGTACAATCTACATGTAATAATGTTTAAGTTAGCATCTAAATTATATTATAAGTAAGTACTCCCATGTTTGCAATACTTGAGTTCTTTTTAACCTTCAACGAAAATATTTTCTATATTTGATGGTCCGATGAAAATATGTTGGTTTAACCTGTAATTTGACAGCATTATACACAATTAGAATATGATAAGACACTCCATATTCACTTTTGTATAAAGATATTTTTAGATATTTAAGCTTATGAAAAAGGGCATAGTTTAACTAAAGAAAATAATTGTTACCATTAACGTAAACATTCTGCTATTTCTTCTTCATGCCATATTTTCCTTCCACCGATTTTCATGTTGATTAACTCCAATGACCGGAGATACGCCTCCTTAGGCAACCAAATTCCACCACTGAAGACCCAGACGCCTACCCGGCTACATACACCTTAGATGGCCAAGATGGCCAACCAAAGAATACTTAGAGAGGCAGGAAAGTCCGAGATGGACGGTCGGCTAAATTGACTGCTTATGGGACGTATTGCTAGGTAACTGTCTGGGACGGTTACTTCGTTCCGAGGAAGGACTAGTAAATATCGATAAAATCAGTGAATAAATGGCCCCTACCGCTTCGCAGCGCAGCTAGGACAGCAGAATCATCAATAAAAATCACAATTGAATGTAATTTTCGTAGATTGAGGATAACCTCCAGGTCACCGGTTAAGAAAAAACGACATCGCACACTTGTGGTGGTTCATTAGCATTTAAAACTAGGAGGCAGTCGTCCATATAAGGCAAAAAGAAGACAGAAAATAGAAAATTGACTTTGCGAACGCCCACCGTCGCATTATTGCGGGGGCCAAACAATGCCCCATTAGGAGACGAATGAATAGTAGTGATTGGATAGATATTTCTATCCGACCAATAGAATTGAGATACACATGAGGAAATATGAATATTCATCACGTTTTTTTTATTTTTCCTTTCTGTTTGTGTTCAATAGAAGATTATCCATTATTGATAAACCTAGTATCCGGAAGCATTGGCAAGGCATTAGGAAGCGGCGTTTAAATAATCATATGCGGCATGCGTTTACTATGCACAAGTATCCTAAGACTAATTTGTTATACCAAGATTATGTAAATTTTCTACAAATGTAAAAAATGGTGTTGGTTGAATGTAATTTTCATGCATGTCTGGTGACCTTAACCCCTATGAAACCCTCTTACCGCGGTTTGTGGGGTACTGTGCTGGTCTAGATACTGATTAAATATTTAATGAGTATTCTCTAAACTCTGAGTAGAAAACATATCTATCATAAATAAATTAAATGAGTTATTTTTTAAACGAGCTTAACATAAAATCTGCTATCGGAATAAAGAGAAGCGATAAATTGGAATCAAAATATAATGATCTGATTCTTGCGTAATGTTACAGAACTTTGCTCAGAAATTTAGGGCAGGGTGGGAAGTCAACGTGTACGGGAGTAGAGGAAAGCTACGAGTATTAAGAGAAGATATACGGGAGTATCAGTGCTGTGATGGTAGGCGATGTCCTTGGAGGTAGAGTACAAAGGAGAGATATGCCATTAGCCGGCTTAGCCACGGCCACTTGCGAGGAGGTGATTCACAGCACCATAGCGTCGAAAACTCATACGCTCGGGGATATGCAGCCGCCCAAACGTAATCACTTAGTTGGAAGCTGTCTCTAAGCGTTTCATAGTCCTGCCAAAAGTCCTGCCTAAGTAGCTAAATATTCTAATTTATGATAAAGGAAAAAAATGTCACTTTTGTGGTAGAAAATCGGTCAACCAATGTTTGTAACATTTGGTAAATTAATTTTAGTCTCAAGGTGTGTTATATGGCGTTCACATAAAATTGCATATTTCCTCAGTAGTTGTCCAGATTTGGTCATTAGCACTGTACGCTAACCATGGATGATTATTTGTTTTAGGCCCCTTAGTGGTCATGAATGCCATCATTTTAGCGATTCAATGCCCACTAGCTAGTGTCAAGTTAGCGCAGTAGCTGACACCCGTAAAATTGCAATTAATTTAATTAATTGTACAACAAATTTAATTCATTATGCAAGTTCCTCCCATAGCTCTTAACCATTTTCTGAACACATATGTTGAAAATCAAAGTGGAAATTGACACCATTGTCTTTCTCATCGTTCTTGCAAAACCCATTTGGACTCTTCATCCCCCACTCGCGTCTAAGCACTCTGAGACATGTACAGGCTGCAGATAAGCCTTATATACTTCCTATACATTCCTATTTTCTACTATAAATTCATTGCTGCTACTCACTTTTTCTCTTCGAAATGACTATGTTAAATGTACGAAACAGGCAAAAACATTCTGATTATATTAATGTTTCATTCCATTAGTAACCTCAATATTTAAATGGCGAAACTCTTGCTTTTAAAATGGCCAGTCCCTAATTATCAATTTACCGTGCTCTCCATCCTATTATTGATTATCCTAAGAAAAACTTAGCTGTGTGCAAAATTATTAATATTGTTTTGTCGTCACACTTAGTGCCGCCTCTATCAGTGATATTGAGGAAGCCTTTCGTACAAATTTCCCTCGTTTTAATTATTGACAATTATCTAAAATTAGTCCATGAAAACTCTCCTTCCACCTTTTACTAAACCTATAATTAGGTCTGCAGGTATGTAGTCTATCTCCACTGACTTATTTTATCTCTATTCCCTTAATGACGTTTATACCTCACTGGGAGGCAAGTTTGCACCTACACTATATTCATATGTGTCATATTGTCTTTCTATGTGTAACCTGCTTGACCAAATTTTTTTTATTAAACAGTTCCTTTCTCTGTCTGTCTGTCTGTCTGCCTCTCTCTCAAAATTTTTTTCTAAAAATTATCACATATCCATCTAAAACATCCCCGTTTGGCGAAGCCCATGCTTTTTTTCTCTATAATTTATCCCAACATAAAACTTGATCAAAATAGTCACCATTTATAGCATAAACCTCTTCTTTATTATCACTGTGACCTGATCCTTAATTTTATCTCAGAAGCTTCCCAAATCCAAACAGCTCAAAATAACCCAGGCACAAGTTTGGCTGAGGTTTAGGAGCTAGACGAAGACCAAAAGAGTCATTTGCGGAAATGTAATTCTCCCTTTTGAGTGCGTAGGATGTAATGAAGGAAATGTTTTAGTGAGGGGTGAGAATTGCGTATTTTCGTGAAAGAGGAGCGCGATAGAGTGGAGGTGCTAGAGGGTTCGGTGATGGATTCTTTGTGAGATGAGGGGATATATTGAGGAGAGGAGAATGAACGAAGAAACGAAGAAAAAGAGTATGGAGGAAGGAGCATAAACGTAGTAGACTTATGAGCGGGCGTTAGCGGAAGAAAGTCACGAAGGTGGAAAATCACGGGAAATTCCGTAGAGCTGTGGTATGGGGACGTTTTTGAATCGAAGAACTGGTGGCTGAGGGTGAAGAGCTCGAAGTGGTTGTCGATGGTCGACTGAATGGATGGTGTGGTTTCGCATGTGTGTGGGGTAGACCGGGGCTGCGAGAGGTAGGGTATGGGGAAGGGGATAGAGGGTGGGGGTGATGAACAGGGGCTTGTCCCGAGGAGGGAGAGAACGAAGTGAGGATAGTCCGCGGGATTCAACTGAATCGCCCCTTTTGTTTTGGTCTTATGCTTTGCGTGAATAAAAGGAGGTGGATTTACATTCTCTGGGACTTATTGACGTCGATTTCAATTGCGAAGGCTTTACTTTTGTGCGTTTCCCTTTTTTTAATTATACTCTCCACTCTTTGCCATCCCTGTATCACGCCTCCCCCTTTCTCATTCTCTGTTGATACAGCTTTAGCTAACGACTATGAAACAGCAATCCGTACTCTACTTGGTTGGTTTTCATTAGAAAATGCTGTTGTTAAATTTGCAAAATAATGAGATGTTTCCACAATCCTATCTGCTTAATGTTCATTAATATAACAAGGATTACAACTGACGCTTAATATCAATGCTAACGTGTAGAAAGCGTCATTGCTAACAATTGAGCAAACTCTTTCATAGAACTTTTAACAGATTTTCTTTACTCCTTAATTGTTGTACCTCACCGATTCCTTATGTATGTAATGAGATATCGTGTCCTGTAAATGAGGGAGTTGTGATTTAAATTCACACGTCATTTATCAAAAAGACGGGATATATATGGTTCTTCCTCGCAGTTGGAAATTTATAGTAGCACTTACATAGTGCAACTTGTATGGTGGCAAGTGCATTTTGTTTAAATTCAACTAAAAATAACAGCTATTATTATTCAGGTATTAAGTGTTAAATGATTAATTTGATATTTTTTAATCTGCTGATACTCGAAAATACTTTTCAAGAAGCACGTGTATTATCTTGTCCTTGGCGCAAGTATGTAATTAAGTAATGGACTATGTTTTTTTTCTTGGTGAATCATGTATCTGCAAATGAAATATCAGATATTATTGTTATTTAATAGAAATAGTGAATAATTATTCAAATTCCTTACAATTCAGCCATTTGTATGCATTTATATCGTACACAGTTTCATCAGTTAGTACGTAAAACAGAAAGTATGACTTTCCTGAGCAAGTAGTTGCTATAAAATAAATTTATGCAACCATTTCATACATCTACTTTAACCAAAAGGCATGAGCTCAAATTAAGTACTTGTATGAGTATATTTTCATTGATAAACCGGTGGGGAGAGATAGAATGTGGAAGTAAATATCCTCAGAGTATCCAAAAGAATATATGAAACAAATAACCGAAAATTCATAATTATGCAATAAGCCACGCATTTATAACGTCTTTTTCATGTGAATAAATACTTCCTCCATACTTTCACATACCTTCTCTTTGATATGAGTGAGAAGGAAATTTCGAAGTCTATACCTGAGGCCAGCTCAGCTCCGAAACGAACGGAAACGCTTCCTTACCTTGGTGGGGTACAAAATCGGATACGACTCCACTCACTTAACGACTGTTTCCATTCAGAAAGCTCTCCTTTGCTCGATGGACAATCCGGACCCTAAATCCCCGACGCGAACATGTGATGCCGCCCCCAAAAAACCAGCAGCACAACGGCAAACCTCACTCTCACTCCCGTTTCTTCGTTCATTTTTTTTATTCTTTATTTTTACCCCACCAGTCCGAGTTCCTGGATGTAGGAGGAAGCATCGCAAAACCCCCTTTCGTACCCCTAGCGTAATCTCTTTCCCTGCCTCCTATCCCTCCTTCTTACCCCACAACGATACTCTCTTGCCTCCCCCACTCCTCTCAACGTCAAACCAAACTGTCTCCCGTTGTAGTCTTTTTCTTTGCCGATGCACCCAAATCCTCTTTATTCATCCCCAACCTCCACTCTATCCCTCTCCTTCGTCCGGTCCATACATCCCCTGCTTTTTGGAAAAAAAGTCGACTTACACACTTCTCATGCCATCTCTCTTCGTACCACCATACTCCTCCACCCCCACGCCATCCCGCTTGCTTCAATTCTGATTTTTTTTAAACAAAACATTGTTTTTTTTCCCTTCACCCTCGCTCGTTTCTTCCACTCATATCCACTCTCCTCCATTCACTCTCCTTTTACCATTCTCCTCTGCTTCTTACTTCGTCTCACTCCTCTTTCAGCACTCTTCTGCTACAACGAACTCTTTTTAAAGTTTCGACTTGTGGGGATGAACCCACGAGGCAAAAGAGCTTGGCTGTCTACTTGCTTCGAGCTTTTTTTTGGAATCTGTAAAATGTTATTTTTTCTCTTTCATTTTGCTCTTGTCTTTAACGGGAATACGTAAATCCTTTATTATTATTTCTTCTGCAGGTACCACGCTCGGATGATCCGCAAAAGAGGTCGATTTCTTTATTCTTTTGCCTCCGGGAGCAGCAAAGAGAAAGGAAAAAGAAACCTCTTAGAGTTAGTCGCTATATTCAAATCAAGTAGTTGGTTATTTTTTTCCCTCAGGCAGAAGTCTCACTCAAAGCGTTAAAAAAAAGAAGAGAAAGTTTAACAGCGGTACCTTCTCTACCTTGCCATGGAAGGAGTCGTAAAGATTAATGAAAACAATAACCCACAGGACGTGGGTACATCTTTTTTCGGTGTGTTGTGGTGGGTTCCAGCGAGGTTGCGACCTATCGTGTTCGTTGCTGGCGGGAAGCGGTTAGCACGGAAAGCATAAACGTTGGTTTCCTTCTTTGACCTCAGCACACCCTACACCTTCTTTCTTCCTGTTTCAATCCCAGTCTCTTACAACCATATTTAATTCGGAATGGGATCGTAAAACTATACTTTGTAACCAGGGAGCGTGCGGAAAGAAAGCAAGCTTCGGCCATTCCATCCTTTCCGGAATCTTAAAGCGGGCCGACACGGAATAACAGAAGAAATATTAATGTACAGGTGTTGGAAGGCGTTTGTCTGCCCAAACTTCCGTGCCTAGGTACGCGCGTGGTAAATACACTAGCAACGTCTTGGGGCATCCGGGATTGAAATCCAGGGCAGAATAAGCAATTGGGAAAATGGAATCTCTATATCTAGATACTATCAATAAATACTCTTGGAATAGTCAAGAATTCTTTGAAATAAAAATACGGTAGATATTTATATTAAGCTCCTGACACTCTCTTCGAGATTTTTTTGCCGAGTTAGATGTTTTATATGCATTGATGTATTTGGGTGATTCTTAGTTGACCATGCCCAATTAATCAGTTAATAAAATTGCGTGATTAAATTGCACACCTGAACTTAAAATATTAATTATTACTCTCCATTGATTCAAATTCTGCATAACGTGGTAATAATTAGACAGTTTTTAATTAAAGTGGCTCTATTACTAAGTGACTGGATTTTAATGGTATTTTTATTCTCAGTTAATTTTTGTCCAAAGTAAATCCATATCGTTGGCAGACTATTTGGTTTGTGTCCTGCACAGTTAGATTTATCATAATGAAAATATAGTCTTATTTACATATTTGTTCTGCATTACATACTAAAACCTTTCCGTTTGTTATCTTTTCTGACCTAGCTCCGGATATAACCCCAACACTGCACGTAATATTCATTTAAAGCTTTAAGAAATTCCAAAGAAACTGCGGGAGATGCCGCAACAGTAATTTTTAACGGAGTCATCCGCTAATGTGCATTTCAATGCAACAGTTTCAGAGTGTAAAAATCATTCGCCTTGACTGGGATCCCAGTCAAGGCGAATGATTTTTACACTCTGAAACTGTTGCATTGTAAAGCTTTAAGGTAACACTGTGAATCAGTTTAGTATAAAATCAGGTTATTATAATATCAGATAATTATTATTGTATTGCGCCAAATATTTAATATAATAGGAGATCGTTGCTTTTAAATTATAATATGTTCCATATAATCACAGCTCATATGTTTTACGCCATATGGTTATTTGAAAATACATTTACGGAAATCACACTCATCCAAAATACTTATTGACTGACCGAATGGGCAAGTATAAACCGTTACAGCGATTGAAGTCTCACCTTTACCGGTCATTGAGGAAAGGAAGCGCATGGAATTGAAAAGAAAATGGATGAAGTGGAAGCGCGGTTTGCGAGAGAAAGAAACTTAAAACTAGAAACAAACATGAAATCTTAACAGAAAACAGGAAAGGAAAGCCAACAGGGAACGGATTTTAATAAAAAAGTGCGCTTTAGAGCTAAGTATTTTAATACAAATTTGTTGGTTTGTACACCCGTAGGAATATGTATATTTTCTCATTTGATTAAAAATTGTAATCATTTCTAGAAATTGAAATGTAATGAAATAATTGACTTTGTAATTCCACACACTTTATTTAAAAAACACACGACCCAGGTTTCGACGTTGAACGTCATCATCAGGTGGTCCTCATAGAAGCACGCTGGCTATATATACCTTCTGATCATAGGAGGGGGGGGTTGGTCAGAGAGGGAGGTCGGAGGGGTAAAAAAGGTTACAATGTAGCTGGGAAGAAAAGAGAATTACATTTTTGATTTAGAAGAGTGGTAGGTCTAGGAGTGGGGAGTGGGAGGGATACAAAATTTCGTTGGCAAGATCATCTTTCCAACGGACACATTTCAAAATTTCTAACTGCTCCAAAGCATCGAGCCTTTGACCTTTTTCTTCAAAATGAATAATTTTTGTCACAAAGTCACTTTTGTGATCACTTTCGATGAGGTGTTTTGCAAAGAGGGATGTTATGTTCTTATTTTTTACACATGTTTGGTGTTCTTTAATCCTTTCTTTAAATTTCCGTCCTGTTTGTCCAATATACTTTGTGCTACAATCCGAGCACTTTAACTCATACACTCCACTCCTCTCGTTTTCGGGGACTTTGTCTTTAGTGTGAGAGATCAGGTTCTTAAGGCATGAACGACTGTAAAAGGCACATTTAATTTTTTCTTTAGGTAAACTTTTAATTACTTTTTGAGAAATAGTCCCAAGATATAGTATTCTCCGCCATTTGGCAGTGGGATCTTTTACATGTTCGGGGTTGTAAATGTGGCTTAAGGCTATTTTTGTAAGTTTATTCCGGTAAAGTTTATTTATTAGATCTTCTGAATACCCATTGTTTACTGCTAACGTTTTAATTACATTAAGTTCCTTATTTACATTGAATTTTGACATAGGGATAGCGGTCAAACGGTGGATCATTGCATGAAATGCCGAAAGCTTTTGGGTGAAGCAATGCCTTGAAGAGGAATTAATTAATTGGTCTGTATACATTTCTTTCCTAAAAATGGAATACTGTAACCCATCTTTGTCTTTAGAAATGGATAGGTCGAGGAAATTCAGGGAACCTTTTTCCTCTTTTTCACACGTGAATTGTACATTAGAATTGATAGAATTTAGATGTGCTAGAAACTGATCTAGTTGCCTATCAGAACCTGTCCACACACAGAAGACATCGTCTACATATCTTAACCAACAAAATACATTATTAATGAGAGGGTAGGCTGAGGAGAACAAAACTTTTTCAAAATTGTCCATATACATATCGGCCAGGAGTGGGGACAAGGGCGAGCCCATGGCTAAACCATTGGGTTGTTGGAAATAGGTACCATTAAAAATGAAATAATTTTGGGAAACACACGTCTTAAGTAATGCACAAAGTTCACTTATAACTGGAACTGGGATGGATTTCCGGATGAGGATGTCTTCGGCAAGGTTCACCGCTTCCATGGGTGGCACGTTGGTGAAAAGGTTGCGTACATCAAAGGAAACAAGCATGCACTTTTTCGGGATGACCTTTTTCATAAGTTTGTTCACAAGGTCCAAGGAATTCACTACACCATATTCCGTGGAAAATTTGGAAACCTCCCTGAAGAGTACATTAAGCCTTTTCGCTAGTATGTGGTTGGGAGCTGACATATTTGATACTACAGGCCTGATCGGAATCCCATTTTTATGAACTTTAGGTAGCCCGAAAAACCGTGGTGCTGAGGGATTCATTTGCACTAGTTTCAACATTTCACAACTTTTGAATAACGTGTTACAAGATTTAATCACTTTCTTAATTTCTTGTTGAAACTTGGGGGTTGGGTCTGAACGAAGTACTTCAATGTTATTGTCCCTGATGAAGTCTTCGCATTTCGTGATGTAGGTATTTCGTTCTAATACAACCACTGCGCTGCCTTTGTCTGCTTTCTGGATGATCAAATTTTTCTCTGTCACTGAATGTTTAATGGACTTTAAGGCCTCGTACTCGGTAGAATACTTCATCTTTTTTACTCCAGGTTTTGAGAATTTAAGGAGCTCCTGGGAAACAACTTGTTTAACCGCGATATTTTCTTTCTGAAGGGCAACTTCAAGGTCAACAGCCAGGTTTTTAATGTTTTTAACAGAAATTGGAATTTTAGGTACGTACTTAAGGCCTTTTTCTAGCAAAGAAATCTCACTATTAGAAAGGAATGTCCGGAAAGGTTAACGATTCGAGGCCCAAACTTATGGTCACACTTAGAACTTGTTGATTTTGAACTGGACTCCTTATTTCTCCGTAGTAAATCAAGCTTACGGTTCATTTTCGCTCTTTTTTGAAAGGAAATCTCACTGCACTTCTGACGGACCTCATTATCAAAGTATAGCCACTCGATCCAATGAAGTTTATGGGACAATTCCACGTATAAAAGTAGTAGATAATGGGATATAGCGTCTCGTTTAACATACCATTCGTGTAACTCCCTTTTAAGCCAGGCTTTCTTGGCTACTCCTATAGCGAACTTTCCTGCCGAGGATTGGGTTTTCTTACACTGAAGGTTGATGTACTTCGGGAAAACTCCAAGGGAGATGCAGCGGCTGTTGAAGAAGATGTTCAATGACGCATTCCGGTATTTTATGGAGAGTCTTCTGTAGAGGCTTGCCATAACTGCGTTACTGGCGCACTTAATAAAATTTGTTGTCTCAGGCGTAACTTTGTGGAATTTGCATAACATATTGAAATGTAATGAAATAATTGACTTTGTAATTCCACACACTTTATTTAAAAAACACACGACCCAGGTTTCGACGTTGAACGTCATCATCAGGTGGTCCTCATAGAAGCACGCTGGCTATATATACCTTCTGATCATAGGAGGGGGGGGTTGGTCAGAGAGGGAGGTCGGAGGGGTAAAAAAGGTTACAATGTAGCTGGGAAGAAAAGAGAATTACATTTTTGATTTAGAAGAGTGGTAGGTCTAGGAGTGGGGAGTGGGAGGGATACAAAATTTCGTTGGCAAGATCATCTTTCCAACGGACACATTTCAAAATTTCTAACTGCTCCAAAGCATCGAGCCTTTGACCTTTTTCTTCAAAATGAATAATTTTTGTCACAAAGTCACTTTTGTGATCACTTTCGATGAGGTGTTTTGCAAAGAGGGATGTTATGTTCTTATTTTTTACACATGTTTGGTGTTCTTTAATCCTTTCTTTAAATTTCCGTCCTGTTTGTCCAATATACTTTGTGCTACAATCCGAGCACTTTAACTCATACACTCCACTCCTCTCGTTTTCGGGGACTTTGTCTTTAGTGTGAGAGATCAGGTTCTTAAGGCATGAACGACTGTAAAAGGCACATTTAATTTTTTCTTCTGCCTGCCTTTTCTTTTCAGCCTGGCTTAAAAGGGAGTTACACGAATGGTATGTTAAACGAGACGCTATATCCCATTATCTACTACTTTTATACGTGGAATTGTCCCATAAACTTCATTGGATCGAGTGGCTATACTTTGATAATGAGGTCCGTCAGAAGTGCAGTGAGATTTCCTTTCAAAAAAGAGCGAAAATGAACCGTAAGCTTGATTTACTACGGAGAAATAAGGAGTCCAGTTCAAAATCAACAAGTTCTAAGTGTGACCATAAGTTTGGGCCTCGAATCGTTAACCTTTCCGGACATTCCTTTTCTAATAGTGAGATTTCTTTGCTAGAAAAAGGCCTTAAGTACGTACCTAAAATTCCAATTTCTGTTAAAAACATTAAAAACCTGGCTGTTGACCTTGAAGTTGCCCTTCAGAAAGAAAATATCGCGGTTAAACAAGTTGTTTCCCAGGAGCTCCTTAAATTCTCAAAACCTGGAGTAAAAAAGATGAAGTATTCTACCGAGTACGAGGCCTTAAAGTCCATTAAACATTCAGTGACAGAGAAAAATTTGATCATCCAGAAAGCAGACAAAGGCAGCGCAGTGGTTGTATTAGAACGAAATACCTACATCACGAAATGCGAAGACTTCATCAGGGACAATAACATTGAAGTACTTCGTTCAGACCCAACCCCCAAGTTTCAACAAGAAATTAAGAAAGTGATTAAATCTTGTAACACGTTATTCAAAAGTTGTGAAATGTTGAAACTAGTGCAAATGAATCCCTCAGCACCACGGTTTTTCGGGCTACCTAAAGTTCATAAAAATGGGATTCCGATCAGGCCTGTAGTATCAAATATGTCAGCTCCCAACCACATACTAGCGAAAAGGCTTAATGTACTCTTCAGGGAGGTTTCCAAATTTTCCACGGAATATGGTGTAGTGAATTCCTTGGACCTTGTGAACAAACTTATGAAAAAGGTCATCCCGAAAAAGTGCATGCTTGTTTCCTTTGATGTACGCAACCTTTTCACCAACGTGCCACCCATGGAAGCGGTGAACCTTGCCGAAGACATCCTCATCCGGAAATCCATCCCAGTTCCAGTTATAAGTGAACTTTGTGCATTACTTAAGACGTGTGTTTCCCAAAATTATTTCATTTTTAATGGTACCTATTTCCAACAACCCAATGGTTTAGCCATGGGCTCGCCCTTGTCCCCACTCCTGGCCGATATGTATATGGACAATTTTGAAAAAGTTTTGTTCTCCTCAGCCTACCCTCTCATTAATAATGTATTTTGTTGGTTAAGATATGTAGACGATGTCTTCTGTGTGTGGACAGGTTCTGATAGGCAACTAGATCAGTTTCTAGCACATCTAAATTCTATCAATTCTAATGTACAATTCACGTGTGAAAAAGAGGAAAAAGGTTCCCTGAATTTCCTCGACCTATCCATTTCTAAAGACAAAGATGGGTTACAGTATTCCATTTTTAGGAAAGAAATGTATACAGACCAATTAATTAATTCCTCTTCAAGGCATTGCTTCACCCAAAAGCTTTCGGCATTTCATGCAATGATCCACCGTTTGACCGCTATCCCTATGTCAAAATTCAATGTAAATAAGGAACTTAATGTAATTAAAACGTTAGCAGTAAACAATGGGTATTCAGAAGATCTAATAAATAAACTTTACCGGAATAAACTTACAAAAATAGCCTTAAGCCACATTTACAACCCCGAACATGTAAAAGATCCCACTGCCAAATGGCGGAGAATACTATATCTTGGGACTATTTCTCAAAAAGTAATTAAAAGTTTACCTAAAGAAAAAATTAAATGTGCCTTTTACAGTCGTTCATGCCTTAAGAACCTGATCTCTCACACTAAAGACAAAGTCCCCGAAAACGAGAGGAGTGGAGTGTATGAGTTAAAGTGCTCGGATTGTAGCACAAAGTATATTGGACAAACAGGACGGAAATTTAAAGAAAGGATTAAAGAACACCAAACATGTGTAAAAAATAAGAACATAACATCCCTCTTTGCAAAACACCTCATCGAAAGTGATCACAAAAGTGACTTTGTGACAAAAATTATTCATTTTGAAGAAAAAGGTCAAAGGCTCGATGCTTTGGAGCAGTTAGAAATTTTGAAATGTGTCCGTTGGAAAGATGATCTTGCCAACGAAATTTTGTATCCCTCCCACTCCCCACTCCTAGACCTACCACTCTTCTAAATCAAAAATGTAATTCTCTTTTCTTCCCAGCTACATTGTAACCTTTTTTACCCCTCCGACCTCCCTCTCTGACCAACCCCCCCCTCCTATGATCAGAAGGTATATATAGCCAGCGTGCTTCTATGAGGACCACCTGATGATGACGTTCAACGTCGAAACCTGGGTCGTGTGTTTTTTAAATAAAGTGTGTGGAATTACAAAGTCAATTATTTCATTACATTTCAATATGTTATGCAAATTCCACAAAGTTACGCCTGAGACAACAAATTTCATTTCTAGAAATTTTCTCGTGATCTTTTATTCATTATCAGTACTAATTAGAAGAGAATTTACCGAAGGACAAATAAATTTGTCCTTCTTTCTGCTGGGAGCTCAAAATATCATTTCATCCATATAGTTGGTTAAAATCTTAGAATTTCAATGAAAAAACTTATACTTCCGTTTCCTTGTCCTGAATTTGGATTTTAATACGCAAAAGGTCTTGATGTATCGCACTCATGAATTTTCTAGAAATAATGGCTTAAAGTTATAATGTGGACGGATGGTGCCTGAGTGTTTCAGTCTCACCTCTCTCGCTCTTGCATTGGCCGCACCAGGTTGAAGGGTGTGGAAGCGGGAGGCAGGAGAGACCATAAAACAAACCGAAATGACAGCACTGCTGACCGTCTTTAGGCCGAGATGCTGAGCACTATGGAATACGAAATATCCCACAGGCCGTCCACCCGCTCGACCCGATCCCTTCGGAAGGATACGGAATATGAAACGGGCGGGTCCCTTGCACGACACCCCTGGGAGAGACCCCACCGAAAAAGGGTCTCTTGGACGGAAGGTATGGCGGAGGGGTTGGTTTTTTGAGGGAGGAGAGAGGGTGGGCGGATTGGTAAGGGTTTTTCAACGTGGACGGAAGCACACACTGGGCGGGTGAGGAATGGGGCGTAGGGGATAGGTGGGGAAGCTGGAAAGGTGGAGGGGCGACGTCGAATGCGGTGTCGGTGAGGGGTGTCGGAATGTGGAGTTCGAGGGGAGCTGGGAGTTTGCAAGGTTGAACCAATCTGCCGCCGCTTCTTTCAGTATATGGACGCCCGGTGACATATTGAGAAAGGCGTTTTAGCAAAGGGGATACCGCGGGGAGTTTGGTGGACATTTTTTTCCTAGGGAGAAGATATAGGCGGGAGAGATGTGGTATAGAGGGTGGGTTCGAAGATGGTCGCTTCATGGTATTGAGGCAAGGGTTAGTTTCACGGGAGAGGGGGAGTGGGGCTTCAAAAGTAAAGGGTTTTGGACTGTTTTTAGGGCATGGGGAAGAAGCATAGAGGTGAAGAAGAGAACGGGAAGGAGAGGGGAAGCAAGGAAAAGTTTTTTCTTCTCGATGTTGGGCGGTGGTTGTGAACGAGAGTTGGGTAGGTAGGTGCGGGGGGGGGGCTTCGGTTGTTTTGGCAAGATGATCCGAGAGGAAGCGGGCGAGGTGGGGGAGAAGGAGGGAAAAATACGTTTTCCAATTCTTGCAATTGAATTCCGTAGTGGAAGGAAGCGGGGGGTGGGGGTTTCTGTAGGTTGGCAGAGATGTGAGGGGAGTGAGTGAAGGGGAAGCCACGTTTGTAGGAGGGAGGAAGAAACACGGAAAAGGGGCGTTGGCGCAAGGGATGAGAGGGGCGAATGAAATCCAAATATAGAAAAAGGAGGGCTTACTGGAGACGCAAGATGCGAGATTGATTTCTTAGGTCTTCCAGAAACTCGTCGGAAAATAAATAAATGTCTGCTTGCTTTTCTTTCCCAGCGGCCTTTGCCCGGAGGCTTTTATTTTTCAAGAGGAAAGTACGTGTTGTAAGTTTTGAGGGTGTTTAGAAAAAAAAGATCGCTCTACGTTCCTCCTAGGAAGGAAGTTCAACTGGTTCTCTATAAGTGTTTTTGTCATTGCAGATCCAATGAGCATCTATCCCCTGCTCTGCTCTACCACCTTACGAGCATTATCATCGCAACTATTATTGCTACGCATTTTCGCCATTGTTCCTGTTCTTATTGTTACTTCAGTTCTCTAAGCATACACTAAGGTCCTATAGTTGGTAACACAACAGGCACAATTGGATAGTAGTTGTATAAATGAGAAAGGTCTCCTTATTGTAGGGTTAGTAAATTGGATGCGCATTTACTTAGCTGTTGAAAAACGTTTGGAAATTATTTGTCTTCTTTATTTGCATGAAATAATCTCTTATATACTTTTACATATCGTGTAAAAGCATTTAAGAATGGTAATTAAATTACATGTATATCGAACCTCTTATGTTTATAAACTGGGATTCATATTTTAATACGACTGCTTAAAATTAAATTTTAACTATTGTACTCACTGCATAAGCGATTTTACAAAATAGGATAAGTTTTCTTCAAAGATATTGAAACAAAGTTATATCAACCGTAATAATAATTTTACTGGAAGTTTATGAGTAAACTATTGCATTAAAAAGTCCACCTTTAATGCCATTCAATATATTTTGAGGTATTCTCGATGCTCTTTTGCAGAATCTATATCCGTGGTGAATTGGACACGATACGCTATGCCCGTAGCTCCTTTTAAACTCACGGGACTAGGCTGACAAATGAGGATACCGAAGCGAGAGCATCATACTTCATCGCTACAATGCTTCTCATTCCCCACCCAGTGTCCTTACCCAGCCATGCGTCGAACCCAAGGGTATTCAAAACCTCGCAATCCCTTCTCCTACATGAACTACCTTGCACCAAAAACCTCTCCCTCTCTTTCTCCACGCTCCAGCTCACAAGTGGGCAACAGGACGCACCAGTCACACGAACTCACGGGTCCTCAAAAAACGTCTTCAAATGATAGCTCCCTCATCGCTTAAGCCTCTTTGCCTTTCTACCTAAATCCTCCTTTCTTTAAGTCCACTTTTGTCCGTTGCCAGCCCGCATGATTGAAACAAACCTTCCCAGTGACACAAGTTGTCACATAAATATGTACATGTATATCAAAGTCGAAAAACCAACAAGGAACTTTCGCAAAATTGGAACAATTGGTGTGGGTTTGTTTCAATGTGGAAATCAGTATTTTATTATTTCTTTGATTTTCATTTTAATTTAACCCATAAAAATATCAATGAGAAACCAGCTGATTTAGCGTCATCTATTTAATATAATGTAAGAAAACTTTTATTCATTCCAGTGAATTTAAATGGGTTTATCATTCGTTTATCTCTTATCACAAGCTAATCATTTTTTAAATGAAAAAGTAATTTCATTTATTTTAACATAGCCAAACATGTCACCGATTTATCGAGGACGGTCATCTGTAAATATTACAGTGACTTTCTAAATAAATTTTAAGTTCAAATTAGGGTTCATAATTTTAGTTCTAAATACATCACGATGGAGGATAAGGCGTCGTACCCTTGGACTTAATTCCTCCCTGCAATCAACATTTTCGACATGGACAAAGCTACTTTAAACTACATGCATATTTCCCCGGATGGCTGGAGATGGGTACCACTAATTCCGCGTCCGGCGTAATTCACCCTCAAAGCTGCGTCTTTTTCCATAGTTGCTAAACAGTATGTGAAACTTTAGATACACATGCCTATTAAATATGACGCCGTAAGACGTATTGCCACATTATCTCTAAATTCCCTAAGTGTAGATCTAACATCCGTGGTATAGTTCCCAGGAAAGTACCACTTCCAGACTACGCACTTTTTCGGTAACTCTTGGTGAATAATTCCACATCAGAAAATCTAGCAAGTTATTTCTAATATGATAACCTTAATATTTTAGTAATTATTTATTTATATTGTATCTTATGGGTTCTTAAACCATTCTATCATCTCCAACGTTAAATGAGTATTGTACGTCTCTAAATAACGTGCGTGATCCTTGTTCACCGCAAAAACTATCAAATAAAGCTTATGTGTACTTTATCCTGTCATATTCTACAAAATAGCCTACCGCATTAGATACTTCCGGTAGCTATATCTTGGCAACCATTGATATCGAAGTGTTTCTATGAAAGATTAGTCTAGCGTACTGTAAGTCTTAAAGCTTCGAATCGAAGCCTCGTTTAGGTTGCACTGTTGGTGCAAATACGTGGGGTGACACCAAAATATATATATATATATATATATATATATATATATATATATATATATATATATATATATATATATATATATATATATATATATGTATATATATATATATATATATATATATATATATATATATATATATATCCTATTTCCTAGTTCGACAATATTGGAACTAATCTGCATAAACAGGGCAACACGTTCACTAAAGATATTCTGATGCCTTGAAACACATAAAGATACACTGCTAGGTGTGTGCATTCAAATAACAAATGTGGAGAAACCTATTACCTGTCTTCCTCCAAATCGAATCCATCAAGAAATAATATTTGATTATCCAATTAATTCAGGAAAAATAAATGTTTTAATTCCAATTATAGTTATTCTAACTAGCTCTAATCATAGTCAAGTGTTTTTCAATAGTATCTTCTCTTGATGTTTTAAATATGCAAAAAAATCATTGATTAATAATAACATTTCCCTGCGTGAATTCTAACTACCTTTCCTAAAGTAATGTATACATTTTTTACATTCAAAAAGCTTGAATTAAAGTTGAAATAAAGATATCTGAAATGGTAAATACAAACTGAAGAAATTATTTAAATATGGTTCATTGTTAGTGACAGTATTTTGGCTCCAGAAAATCTCTACGATGACCTATTAATATTGTCATAAAGAAAAATAACTCAACATGTTGCTCTAAATATTTTTAGGTGTATAATTTTGCTGAACTGTAAAAAGATAATTTCAACACCAAAATACTTCTGGCCAAATTTCAATGGTAATCACAATAAGATATCATTTAAGCCACCAGTTTTTGGTATTTTAAAAGAATAAATGCAACCACATGAGATTTGGGTAAAAATATTCCTCAAAGGTTCAAATTATATTATTAAACAACGAAAAATATTTTAATTTATCAACTTTGAATAACGGAATGCTTTGCGCCAAGAAGTCACAGATACGAATATACCATCGTCCATAAGCTTGAAACAGAATTATCGATGTGGCAGTAAGAAAGAAGAAAGGAGAGATGATTGAGGGAAGAAAAAGGAGAGCGAGTAGAACGAATAAGGAAAGTTTCAGGAGGGAGGTAAAGAATCGCCGTTTTGATGCACACCATTTCCTGCAGAAGGGAAACTGAGAGTGCTTATAAAAGGCCATTATCTAGAGAATCCAAGGAAAGTGGTTTCTGCTGCCATCAGCTTTACGTAATTAGTGGGGGAGCATGACGGGTTGGAGTAAGGTCTGCTTTGGAACACACAAAAGGGGCAAATTATTGGAGCTGTAAGGGGGATGACAGGAAGGTAGTGGATGGGGAAGGGTGCAGTCAGGTTGGGCTGTGGGATGAGTTGTCAAGGGGGTGGAAGGGCAGCGTGGCGGTTGTACGTATAAATGGGTGGAGTCTGTCTTTGGCCTTAATAAAGGGAAACACATCTCGTGCACAATATCTCACGCTATGGATAAAAGCAGTCATTATGGGAGAGTGAATGTGTTCGCGAGAGGGGGTTGAGGGATGGGGTTTTTTTTAGTGTCGGTTTGGGTGGCATGGCGTGTGGAGCTGGACGTGTAGACGCAGGAGATCGGAGGTGGGTGGGTTGGGCTATATTTTTTGAAAAGGAGGGTAAGGCTTAGGGGGGGGGGGGGGTTGACGGGTGGTAAGTTGCTGAGAGAGGGAGGAAGGAATGATTCGGAATGCTTTTGTTTGGAGAAAAGTCGTTGTCGGCCATTTTCTTCTATAGCCCTCCCTCCCTTCCGTTGTTCCGACGCGGCGCGCGCGCTATCGTGAAAAAAATAATTGGGAGTCCGGACAATTGTTACTTTGGAAACTTTAATGAGAGTCACCATGAGTGCAGAAGTTGATGAAAATTACTCTTTAGCATGTTTTGGAGGTGGAAAAAAATCAGGAATCTTTGGGCGAAAAGTGACTAATAACATCCTGCTGGCTCGTTGGTGCAGTGATCTGTGTAAAAATGGTTTCAGTGAATCTATATAGAAATTATTTTTAACATTCTAAACTTTTGGGAGATATAAATAATGCGTATAAAGTTCTCTGAATTTAGGAGCAAGTACATTTTTTTAATACTCATGTATTTATTGATAATGACGATATCACCGAATCTAAATACCGTCTATGATTCTTCAAGTATGCAAAGATCTACCAGTTAGGATTCACTCTTGAAGCAAAACCTAAAAGTTCTTCAGGGATGAATTTCTCCGTATTTAAATTTTCCCTCTGCCAAAATTAAATGGGGAATAGTATTTCATATTTCCAATTAACTATAATTTTTGGGACTGAGTCTCCTAAACAAAATGCAATTCCTTGCACCTCAGCCGCGATTCAAACGGAGCGGTTATGGGAATCCTTTTTCAGTTAATTTAATTCATCATTGTTTATTTAGTAGTTTCATTTTCTCAGCTTCGTAGTTCTAATTTTCCAGTTCCTTAGTAGAAATAGGTAATTTCAAAACAAAAACTTTGCTGATGGAATCTTTCATACAAAATATTCTGCCCGTGGAGTCTCAAAATCTTTTACCATAAACCTGAGTAATATGGCTTCAAATGTGGAAGATAATTTACCTTTATTCCCATTAGAATAAATAGTGCAATTTTCTAGTGACCAGGCTAGGATATCGAATGGGCCTATTGGAGAAGAATCAGCGCCATCTTTCCCTGAACGTTAGGGGCTAAGTGGAAGCAGAAAGTCTCGATAAAGTGTCAGTAAAATCATTAAAATAAAGAAATAAAAGAAATGTGTCTATCTCACACCACATTGAGAATTGCTTGGAATGAGGTTCACCTTTATTATCAAGACCCTGCCTAAAAATGCCCTGTTTTAAATATTTTCTTGACTTTGTCCTTATTTAAAAAGTAGTGCGTTCACTAAATTGATTAAGTGAATCAGCATTGGACGTAAATACTCGTTTTAAAATCAGAGTAATACCCCAAGTTTTCAAAAACTTAACCATAGGTTTTCCATTGGGCTTTCACGCAAATGTTCCGTAAAATATTTATACCTGTACAAGAAAAAGAATCATTCGCCTATGAGGACGTAAATGAAATGAAATGTTTGAAAGGAATGAGCTCTTATATAGTCTATTAAAAAAACCTCCTGTTTGTTTAATTAAGTTGCCTACTTGGGTTACCATGTTGTAATTAGTAGTCAAATGACACTACCAAGGCGTTTATTCTCAGTCTAGCTAAATAGTATCTGAGAAAAGAATTATTTTTCAGCAGAAAATTAAATAAATAATTTGTAAGCAACAGGTTATTTAAAGCATAGTTTATTTGATAAGAGCAATTAAAACAATCACTTCGCTCATAAGAAGTTAATAGACGGTTAAAATGGTATTATTAATTCACTTTGATCAGAATTTTAGGATCAAAATGTAGCTTTGAAAACTCAAAAAAAAATATTATTTTAATTGGCTCTGATATATAAGACAGCGGAGAGTGTGCGCGCACGCTTTCTCATCTCCTTGATCGATTGTGCGTTACTATTATTCCTTTGCTTTTTCACGCATTTTTAAACAGTCTCTTGACAAGCCTTTTGCTAGAATGCGCCCCAAAGAAAATTCCATTTCTTCACTCATATTTTTTTCATAGTTTTCGTGATTTTTGCTACCATACCTTCGCCTGCAACCTTTCCATTGCCGATATACTTATTGACGTTTCCAGAACTGGGGCAAGCAATTGCTGTCTTCCGTCCTGGAAACTCCTCGTTGTCCTACTACTTGTACATGCGTCCACTCTGGTCCTAATTAAGAAGTTAGTCATCAGAATACTAAGAGATTGACAAATATGGTCCTCTGTAACAATAACATCTTGTATGTACTATCTTAATGTATTTTTTTCCGCTGTCTTAAATATGGCTAGACAATGTGTTTCCTACAGTGAACTTGAACTACTCTTATTATCCACCCATTACATCTACCATCGCGATTGCAGGCCTGGAAAACATCGGATGTTAATATTAATTGACCATTTCCTCTGATCTAACAACAGGAATTTCTGAGAGCAAACTGTGAGATTTTATGTATAAAAGTTCGCTCCAGCATTGTCCCATCACTTGGAACGAATGGCAACTGAGATTAGCTCATCTTTTGAGAAATCATCCAAACTTGATTTTGGTTCTGCATCGATTGCTCCAAAGCTTGAAATACTGTGCATCCCGTTGCACTGTATTATAAGCTCAATGCTGCATACTATGCAGTGGCTGTTGAGCTGTATCCCTTTATATCGTCAGGCCAATGGCTTTCTTTTCAACTGGATTTGATCACTGGGAGTTGCACTTGATACTACTTTAACTTTTTCTTTCATTGTTAATTCAGATAAACCACAAGGTAATGTTATTGGCCCTCTTTCATTCCCTCTTCATATTAAATACACGCCAAACATGTTCTCCCCTGCAACTGCAGTATTCTTCTTTGCCCTGAAGCCTGAAAAATGCTGATGAGAATCGGCATAATCATTCCCTTCACTGACCTCCAAGATTCTCTTGCTTTCATCACCAATTATTGATCTACCTGAATGATAATGTACAGCCTCTCTAATTCAAAACCCTCAAGTTTACCTTACGTAACAATCTTGTTATATTCTCCTATTCCGTCTCCGGCTACCATATTCAGAATATCTTTTCTTATAATGGCCTAGGCGAACTATTTGATTCCAGGCTTATTTTTACCACACTCATCATATAGGTTCCCTCAAAAGCCGTATCTCTCTCTGTCAGCAGTTTTTGCCACAACTGAAATGTATTGAAATATCCACAACATATGTGGGACTTATAAAGTAATAGTCTTTTAATATTTATTTAAAAGTTAAGTGGAATCCAAAATTATTTTATTATTGCTTATGTCTTGAAACAACTGCATTAATGTCAATATTATACAAGTTCAAAACAAATATGGCTAATGGAGACCGACAAATTGCAAAAAATATTTCATAATTTATTTAACGAAACCTCACAATAAAAGCGATACTGAGTACCTATACTAGTCATAGTTATCAAAATTAAGCTCAGATTTTTAAAGTAATCTGAAAAACAGGATTTTAGTACGTTTAGCCTCGCCAATGTCGATAGAGGAAATTAAAGATTCGTGGGAGTGATCTTCTTCGAGCTTTAGCCTTGACAACTAGATCGTCAGTTTCCATTTCTGTTCGGCAAATTTATTCTAAGATATTCCAATAATATAACTGATATGTGGTAAACGTTCTTCAATTTTCTTCCCACGTTATTATTCGTCGCTTGGGCCGTGTCACATCAGAAGGATGGGGCTGTTTTAAAAGTCGTAATGTGAGAACGTTGTGGGAACATTGTGCAAGCATTCATTCCTGTTGGGAATTTTTCATAATATGAGTATTTTGTTTTGAATTCCTAAAAAAGAAGTTAATTCAAACTATGTTCGAGTAAATATTAAAAGCCATCCAAAAGTTAAGTGCCTTCCTATTCCAGGTGTGAGTTGGATTTTAATTTTTAACGGATTCCATCGAAGATATCATTGCTTTCAATTTAAATTTCAACATTTAACCTTCAGAAACCTCTCTATTTCCTCAATGCATTTCGTTTATTCTATCTATTTATGCATTAGGTGATAAGAATTTTGACTTTCTTACCGTTATTACGAAATCAATTCAATAAGAGAAAACCGAAAATGAATTTTGATCATTCGTTAAATGAAGGCAAAGACAAGTTAATTTTTAAAAGTGTACTTCGGTGCTTTAATCCGTATTGTAAATAAATAAATATGTACAGTTAGTGCTATGTATTTATTCATATTGAGTAATGAATCTGAACCTAATGCAAATCAGTCCAGATACCTTATTTCAAAACAGGTTTGTTAGTTTATCGATGGGTTGTATGAATGTGTAATTATATATATTACATATTATACAAATATACATATATATTATATATAATATATTATTATATGTACATTAATTCATTCAAAGGGATGTAGTTTTGGGGAAGTGTTATAGGAACACTCATAAAATACAGCACTGTGTTGTTGGGGAAGGTGGAAAAATTCACATCAAAAGCGGATATAAAGTGTTTTTGACCGAAATGTGAACCACAGGTCTTCGAGTTGCCTGGCCGATGCTCTTAACAAATGATCGAATGGGGAAACACATTCAATGGTGCAATATTGGGGGGTTTATGTTGCCAAGTTCCCCGTTTTTATTTTTTATGTTTGTTGCGTGTGTTCCTATTCCTTTTTCATATATCTATATCCATATGAATACCTATGTGTTTGACGTTCGGTAGGATGTTGAGTGGAACGGCTGGAAAGCGGAAAAGGTGGTGGAAGGTGGAAGAGAAAGCAACGTGACCATCGTCAGTTGCCTGTGGGCAACGACACAGGGTGGATGGCTACTAGACCGGACCCTTTTTTGAGAGTGGCATCACAAATGCACGATACGACGTTCTATGAAGCCATAGTACGCGATAAAACTTGTCGTTAAGCTCAAAATATTGGGTTTGGGGAATGTAATGGTACCGCAAGCTCGGGTAGCGCGGGTAAGCAGCGATAAAACTGATCGCTGTGAAAACATTATTAATTGCCAAATATATATACATATATATATATATATATATATATATATATATATATATATATATATTTTTTTTAAAGGTAATCTACCGGTTAAGGTAGGTTTTTGGATGGACACAACTACCGAACAAATATTTTATTACTCCTAACAAAACACAAAATCCATCATTCTACTCTATATCAGTTCACTCTTCATTTCTGAGTACTTTCTTCCTACCTTCATCCCGTCCAACATCCCTGTCCTGTTCCTTCCCATTCCTCTTTTACCCAGCATTCTACCCTCTATCACAGTCTTCAACATCCCACTGCCGGTCAACACCCCCTTCATCTACTTTCCCTGCCTCCATAGGATTGCTCCCAGCAAACCCCTCTCTTCACCCACCATACCAAGTACTTCCTCATTTGTTTTCTTCTCTGTCCTTTTCACCTTCTCCATTCTTCTCCACACCCACATTTAAAATACCTCCAATCTACGTCTATCCTCCTGCTTCAATGACCAAGTTTCCGCACCGTAACTAGCTACGCTCCATATCAAAATTTTTACGAGTCTTTTCTTGACATCCTTACTCAAAGTCCCTGTCATCAACTCCCTCCTCCTTGTAAAAGCCTCTTTGCCTAGCGCAATTCTTTTCCTTACGTCCCTACTACTTTGACCGTGTTGGTCCAAAACACTACCGAGATACGTAAACTGTTCTACCTGCTCTAGTTTTTGCCCTCTTATTTTAATTTTAAGCTTGGCCTTTTTCTTTCTAGAAAACCGCATAACCTTTGTTTTATTAATATTGATTCTCATTCCATACCTGTCGCACTGAATTTCCAATTCACTCAGCAATGCTTGCAGCCCCTTGGCTGACTGACAAACTAAAGGTTGGTCATCAGCAAACCTAACTGATTTTACGAATTCCCCGCCCACTTTCATTCCTACCTCGAGTTCTTCCCATGCCTCTTTGAGCATTTCCTCTGCATACAGGTTGAACAGCAACGGTGATAATGGGCAACCCTGCCTTACACCCCTTCCTAACACTGCCCATCCTGACTTCCCGTTTCCCATCCGCACCTGAGCAGTCTGAGACATGTACAGGTTGCGGATCAGCCTCCTTTCCCTCCAATCTATAGTATTCCTATTTTCTGCAATATACTCATTAGTTTTTCCCAATTCACTCTATCAAACGCTTTTTCGAAATCTACGAAACAGGCAAATACCTCCTGGTTGTGTTCTATATTCCTCTAGATTAATAATCTCATTACTGCAATGGCATCACGCGTACCTCTCCCCTTCCTAAACCCAAACTGATCATCCCCTAAGTAATCATTTGCCCTACTCTCTATCCTTTTGTTAATGATCCTGAGAACAACGTTAGCTGCGTGGGATATCAAACTAATTGTGCTGTAGTCTTCACATGACGTGGCCTTTACCTATTTCAGAATAAGAACTAAAACTGATCTCACAAAGTCTTCCGCCCAGATTCCCTCCTCATAAATACTACGGATCAGCCCATATAGCCTCTTCCTCCCACATTTTCCTAAGCATTTTAAAAGTTCCACGGGAATGTTATCTACCCCCACGGCCTTATTTAGTTTCATCTACCTTAATGCCCTTTCTATCTCATTGTCTAGTATGCCTGGACCTAAGCTGTCTTCCTCTACGTCATTTTCTTTTTCAATATCTAACTTTGTTGGTCTGAGTTCTTTACTATACAGTTCTTCTATATACTCCTTCCATCTCTCTTGGATCTTTCCTGCGTCAACTATTACCTTACCCGCCTTATCTGTAACTGTTAGCATAGCTCTTCCTTTCTTACTTCCCGATAGCGATTTTACTTTGCTGTACAGCGCACCGATTTCACCCTTTCTCTGTAAACTTTCCATATCCTCGCACTGTGTCTTCCACCATGCTTCTTTTGCTTTATTTGTTGCCCGCCTCAATGTATTGTTCAATTCTTTGTACTTCATTTTGCCTAATTCTGTATTTATATTCTTCCATTTTCGCCGCTCATCCATCTTTGTAATCATCTCATCCGTGATCCATGGTTTCCTAGGCCTTTTAGCGTTAACGGTTCCAATAGTGTCTTTTGCGGCTTTAGACAAGCCTTTCTTGATCATTTCCCATTTTTCTTCGATAGTACTAAGCCCTCTACCATCCTCCATGATTTTCTCTACCGCCTGTTTGTATTCCTTCCTTTTCAACCCATTTAATGCTTCTACATTCCATTTTCTAACTCGCCGCCCCTGCCTTATCTTTTTGAAACGTATGTTACATTTCATAACAACTAAATTGTGGTCAGAGTCCGCATCCGCTCCCGGGAAGCTGTGGGAATTTATCACACTGTTCCTAAACCTGTGTCTAACCAGGATATAATTTAGCTGATATCTTCCTGAGTCACCTGGCATTTTCCATGTATACCTGCGTCTTTTGTGGTGTCTAAACCAAGTGTTGGTGATGACTAACCCCTGTATCCGGCAGAACTCAATTGCTTTCTCCCCGCGGTCATTCCTCGTCCCTAAACCGTAGTCCCCCACCTCATCACCATCTCTTCCTTCGCCTACTGTCGCATTCCAGTCCCCCATCACTATCAAATGTTTCCCTGCAGGAACACACGCGATCACGTCCTCTAACTGATCGTATATCCTATCGACCTCTTCTACCTTAAGGTTGCTCGGTGGCATGTATACCTGAATAATAAGTAAGTTCGTCGGTTCTGCTTTTATCTCCACTAGTAGTATTCAATCCGTTACCTGCGCTATGTTGACTACGCTTCTTGCTACCTCTTCATTTAATACTATGGCAACCCCTCGTTGACTGTCTTCCCCACCGCTGTATATTATTCTATACTTATCACTCCAGTAATTCCCGCTATCCTTCCATCTCACCTCGCATAGACCTAAAATATCTATATTTACCCTTTCCATCTCTCGCTTAACATTCTCCAATTTCCCTGTCCTCATCATTGTCCTAACATTCCACGTTCCTATTCTAACTAATGTGTTCTTCTTCTCCTGCGTCTTCAGTCCCGCTGCTGCTGGTTTTCCCTTGCAAGGGTTTCGTGGGATGACGACCGCGGAAGCCTTGCCTCCCCCGCTGCTGGGCACGACACACGGCCGATTGGGCCGAGCCCCGTGGTTACCAGGACTCAAAATATTTCTATTTTCTTCTCTCTATTGTCCATCATATTTTTCTTGGGAATGATAATTGAGGTGGTTTCCCATTGCCTTCCTCAATAGTGTTTTTAACGTGACACCATCACTTACTGGCCGCCCCACTGGGGTCAGACGCCATTGCCACCGCCTCACCGAGGAACAGATGCTGCGTGGACTACCTTTCGTCTGGCTCCTAACCTTCGACCTATCTGGCATGGGTGACCCTACCAGGAGCAATTATATATATATATTTATATTTATTTATTTATACTCCTATGAAAGTTATATGTATTCAATAGTGCCTACATGATTAAATTATACTGGTTATATTTTTGAAAATTATTTGTATACATAAGAGAATGAAAGACATCTCTATTCGATGAAATATGCCATCATAATGTATTTTATAAACCATGCTTGTCTATTTAACATTGTTTAATATTGCATATTACATACGCTCTCAATTCTTATAAAGGTGGGCAGTTTTTTAATATAATTTAAGCATAAATTTGCGATACTATGAAATGAATGAGACACTTATTATCAAAGTTAAAGCGCTTGTGTATTCTAAGTTATTAAATACCTCCTTCTCTGTGTTGTTAATCCCTAAAGTCAATTTAGTCAATTTCAAATCAGTTATCGCGAGGGATTCGAGAATTTGTATGTTTCTTAATACCTTTGCACTTCGTCCTCGTGAATCCAGACTTTCGTGAATGCCCTCAATCACATCCCCTGCCAGTAGCAAGTCTCTTACTCTAAACATCCCTTTCACGAAAGTCACCCATTCGCTCGACGTCTATCAAGACCCTTGGGACCCGCCTGTACCCTTAACGTTTCACACCGCATCGTGGTATGGAAACGCATAAATCACAGATGTCAATGAGCAGGTGCTGACATTTTGAGGGCGAACGCAGACCCTCCGATGGTGGGGTGAGAATGGGCGAGAAGTGCCAACGGGTGACAATGGTGTGGCCAATGTGTCCCGAGTACTGAAAAATGGAATCTTCAGTGGTCACGTTAAGTAGGATAGATAGAGAGCTAATTCATCTCAAAATGAGTTGAAATAGCCCTACATAAATATAAGAAAAAATCATTTTCAGATCGCTGACATATTTTATGGGCTTATGACTGATTAAACGACTAATGTGTAACGTGAATGATATTCGAATTTCGTATTGCCCCTACTTTAAAATGTGAGATTAATTCAAAGATATGCCTTGCAGGGAAAGGAAAATATATTTAAGATTCAAAAATATTAGATTTAAAAATTACCACCAACTATAAGAGCCACTGAAAATCATTAACTAGAAATAATGTGATTAAAGAATTTTTCAAGAAAGTTTATGTATAGTATGTTATTAAATAGTATGTTGATAAATGTTATGATATAGAGAATTAAGTTTGCTTGGACTGAAAAAGGAATGGCATGAAGATAAAATGGCTCGGTTAGGCCAAATATAGAAATCGAATTTGGAATAGAATTACAAAAATTGCAACATTACATTTGTAGGGATAATTTGGCGAGACGATTATTCTGGAAAGAAATTCCAATTATAAAGGGTAGTGAGACTTAAGTGTTAATTGATAGCGGTAAAATTGTTGTAAACTTAGCTTTCATTCATACAAAACTAAATATTAGCTTTGCAGTACAGAAAAATGGATATGGACAACTCCTCTCTAAAAATACGTGATTCACGAGCAAAAGAATAAACAGGAACTGTTATAATTATAAATACTAGGATAGCAAGCAAAAATTGAGATTTACACATCATTTCAATTCATCGAGTTGTTTTTAAGCCTCTTTAATTACCTATGGAAGGTTAGTAATCCGAAAGTGAGGGTATTTAAAAGTCTCATTAATACGCCATGTATTCTTTCCCATGGACTAAAACCTTGACGTTGTAGAAAGGCTTGTGCGTTTTGATGACCTATTTAGCTCTACCGTTGGGAGTAATGATAATTATTCCAGGCCGGGTATATCCATGTCAGATAGGTCCAAGGTTAAGGAGTCAAGTGAAAGGTAATCCACGCAACATCTGTTCCTTAGGAAGTCAGTTGCAAGAGTATATGATCCCAGTGGGGCGGCCATTAAGTAATGTTGCCACGTTAAAAACGCTTTTGAGGTGGGCAACGGGGAACCACCTTATTTGTTACTCCTACGATTTTTATGATTGAGAGTATACAAGAAGAGTCATGGCAACTACAGGACTCGGTCGCGTGGCGTGCCTGGCAGCGGGAGTGACAAGATGTCATTGGTCGTCATCTCACGAAACCCTTGGAAAGCAAAACCGGCAACAGCAACTTGGCAACGGAAGAGAACCGAATTAAAAGGTCTACTCCAAAAGTAGTACGGCATTATTTTCTCTGATTCGTGGTGTTTTTTTCTGGGTTCAAGGAAAGAGAATCTTGAAAAAGGCTGGATGTCGGAAGCACTTTGCTCCCATTCTTTGTGGAGGCAGACCGTTCATCTGCGATACCTCTATAACGTGAGCTCGTTACGCTCCCACATACAACTTTTATTGGAATAGCGCTACGCCATTAAAGTTTGCTTGAAACTGGGTAACAACGGGAAAAAAATTTCTCCAGAGTGTTATAACTGTTGAAAAATTATTAGTTTATGTTTATGACGAGGAATTTAAAGCTAAATTATCCAAATGGAAGCTGTAGCACGAGCCAAGACCGAAAAAAACGCGCCAAATTCGGTGAATGTGAAAGTTTTGCTTAAAGTTTTCTTCGATTGCAGGGTGGAAAGGAAAGCAATTAAGGATGTAGATCCGAAAGCAGATCAAATAATTTTTCAGGGTATCAACAGCTTGAATTTATTGAAGGGAGAGGCACGCGTGACGCCATTGCGGTAAGTTAATGCTATTATTTCCAATAGATGAGACGACCGAAAGTTGACAGTGACTGGACCCCTATGCATTGGAGATTAATTTATAATTTAGTTGCAAGATAATCAGTAATTGGGAAAAAATACTGACAAATCCGGTTGTAAAATCAACCTGTTCTCTAGAACAGGACACCTAAAGAGTCCATATTTGAAGAAATCATTCAACCGACGGCATACTTACCTGTAATTGTTCTCCCCAAGGGATCAAAGTTAGGGATCGGAGTACTAAGAGTAAAACTACATTTACTGTATTCTTCTCTGCTAATGACAAACTATTTCAACAATCATCAATATTTTCTTGTCACTCAAAGCTTTTGTTGACTGGAAGCTTTGGGACCGCAACAAATTTGAAAGGGAAGATTAGAGACTTATTGTGCGTGAGGTAGCAAGACAAAGGGAGAGAAAGACTGGATGTGTTGACCGTTTTTATTTTTTTTAAAGTTCAGTATCCTCGATAGAGAATTGGTAATTTCTTTTCTACCAATCTGAAAAATCGTTGGAGGAATAATATCGATGGCTCTCTGCCGGTGGCTGGCCGGGGAACACGCCCAGAGGATTGGCTGAGAGGGAGACCGTCAGTTCCCGCCTTGATTTGGTGTGGTTCCTATGTGCGTCGGCATGCCTGTGTCTGTGTTTGCGTCCGTTTTAAGGGACCTGTGGGGGAGCTATGTGTGGCGCAAGAGTGAGTAATGGCTTTATCGCGCTACGGATGGAACGCAATTAGGGAATTAGATTCCGAAGGGAGGGTTAACTGGAGAGGGAAGAGGTGTTGGAAGGGGGGGTTGTATGGGAGGAATGGGCATCGGGGGACTGGGGGTGGTCCAACAGTCGGCTGCCGGAGTTCCGCCGGCCATAAGTCGTACTCAATCCTGTTTGTGGCGTAAACGATATGCTAATGTGAGCCTCTCAGCGATTTCTCACTGCAATGACTTCTCGGGTGTTGACCAGATATCGTTGGATTTACCCGGAAGAAAGATGTGCACCCTTGCCGTAAAATGTGGTCTGTAGAAGGAGTATATTTTTTCTTTCATCTTATATTTGCGGACCGTAAGTTGCGTTCCCATGGGTGCTGCATAATGGGCAAAACTTGGTGGAGAGGCATCGACGACGTTTTTTTATGCATTTTAATGAGCGCAGTAGTGGGCTTATATCATTTGTATGGTGCCAATACTATTCTTGGAAATGTATGTAGCTTTGCAGTCTCTCACGACTTGTTCCCTTTTTTGTGCACCCATTAGGTAGTGTCGTGTCGAACAGATATAAGCAACGGTTGCATTCAGCGGCAGCAACTGAGCGGAACATTCGCAATTAGCGAAATTTAAATTGTTTTACCCTTCACAATCGTATCCCTTTGTATACGAAATGTTAAAATGCATCAAGTGGACTACCCTAATTGTGAATTAGCATGAAAGAGTGAAATAAATGAGTCTCTATTCATGATTAAATCAGAGTAAACTCTAACCCAAGAGACTTGGCAGTTATATATTTCTTATTTTACATGGAATCATTAATTTCTCATGTTGATATTGGATAAAATTCTGAAATTATTTTTTGCCAGAGAGATTTTATCATTAATATAAAGCACTTGACAATATAAGAAAACCATCAAATTTTTGTGTTGGTAAATCAATTTGTTGCTGTTTAATTCAGTTGAATTTTATATTAATTCAAAAGTGGTAATATGTTTTCTTTGCATTGCTTTCAGTAACAATTTATTCATATTTGAGCGTACGAAGGCACATTTTTAAGGGCACTGAGAACCAATTGATACAATTACTTTAAAGTTAAATTCAATAGTGCAATTAAGACAAAAACTTAATTAAAAAAAAATTGATGAGCTAATTTGTTGCTATAAAAGTACTATTAGCAGCTTGAAAATATAATTCCGCAGTTTTGTACTTTTATAACTAATATATTAGGCAGAAAAGCACAATAAAAACATAGCAACAGACAATATTCACTTAAAAGTTCTAAAATAAAGTTTGAATTAAACATTTTCTCACAAAGAGTGGCGTGAAAATTTCCGAGTACAATTTGAACTCATTTAGTACGTGTAAGTACGTGTACAAAAATAACATTTTATGTTTGCTTGTCTTAAAACTTTAAGACTACGCCACTGCTGTCACCAAGTAACCCTCAAACAACAGGCTTCATTTGATTGAGCAAGGGATTATTGTATTGTGCACAAACAAAGTTGTAACTAACATACAAAAGTTTTGTTCCTGGCATAAATGATCCTAATGAATGTGAAGCCTTAACTTTTTTATTATAACTTTAAACGTAGATAAAAAATGGTAAACGATTCTATGCCCCCGGAACTCCTGAAATGTTTGCTGTCATTTTTTCAAGCTGTGCTCTGGCACTCTTGCTGTAAAAAATATATCTCTGGAATAATTTGGTATCCGAAGCAATTTCTCCTTTTAATATTTTAAAAATCCGTATTCCTGCTATGTATTTAGTTAGAATGTTTTTATCATTTCTAGTGACTGTTTTTTATCAAACTGAATAAAGGCTTAATTTACTCGGATTTAAGCAGTAACCGCCTCAACAGAATTTGAACGTGGGTGCGGAACCGGTAAATTTAAGTGGTAAGGCATATTGCATTCAAATTTTTGGGCCCAAAGAGTTCCTTCGTTTCCCAGGGAATTTGTGAATCCCTCTACCGGTTTGAGGGGCGAACGTTTTAGGGAGCATCAAGTGGAGGTGAATACTCAAGAAAACTTCTGAAACGGTTGACAAAACGATAAATAATTGAAAAAGTTTGAGGGAAGTCTAAATGCAAATGGAAACATTTCTGAACAGGGAGGAAGATATTTGTGGGTGGGGGGGGTTTCAGAAGGTTTATGAGCGGGGGGTGTGAGTCCGGGAACCCTCGGGGATGAGGGTCTTGACGGAGGGCGGGTAGATGGATGAAAGCGAAAATGAAACGGAGCAATTCAAGATGGTGACAATTTCACGAAAAGGGACTCCCTGAAGGCATAGGTTCTCTCTCTCTCTCTCTTTTTAGCTAGAGACGCAGGATGCGATTGGAAGTTCGTGCGCTGAATTTTTCATAAGCAGCAATCCAAGGAAAATTGAATGGTGGCGTGAAGTTGGAATCCAGCCTCTTGAATTTTTAGTCGTGCAAAGGCGAAGGAAGCGGCCGGGGACGAAGCGCTTACTCTGCAAATAGCCCTGAGTGAACATTGGAGGGAATGAGCCCTTCAAAAGAGCAGTCTTAATTGCCATGTGAAGAAACTAATTATGAGTGATCTTGAACGAAAGTGCTCTTCGTGGGAGCAAAAGAGGTGGATGTTAATTTGTAATTGGACACTAGATATGGGCCATAATGTTTTTAGTGGAGCGTATCGGAGAATACTTCTTCACAGTTAATGAAGTGTTTAATACTTAAAGCACTCAATTTTCCATTTTTGGAGCTCGAAAAATTATTCTTGTTTAGTAATTTCATTCATCACTCACGTTTGATTGGAGTAATTGTCTGTAACGGACGTGTAACGTACTCAGAACGTGGACAGTTTTTAAAATAACAATTTCTTAAGTGGTCCCGACTCAAATTGGATACGATAATTAGTTACGAAAGTTCTTACAAATAAACAAAATTAGGCTGAAAAGTAATGCACCCATGCTAATAGACCACAAACAAAACGGCCTTCAGGAGAACTTCTGGCGGCATATGGAAGTCAATTTTCCCCTCAACCCTGAATGCGCAGGTTTTAGGTCGTTTCACTCATCCAGGGAATTTCGAGAAGCGGAAGTATGGAGACGTGTTCTAGTTATATGTCAACGCGAGTTAAACAGCGTGCTGTTATAAAATTTTGAACTTCTGAAAAAGTAGCTACTACGGAGTTTCATCAACGTTTCAATGATATCAATGCTGTTGATAGGTCTGCTGCTAATCGATGGGTAGTAAAGTTTCGTGGTTGCGACCCTGGAACAGGCATACTTTTTGATGAAACTTCTTTTGCCTGTGTTTTGGGGTGCTCACCGATTTTTTAGAACGAGAGGCAACTGTAAATTATTTTCAGTATAAAATGACTCTGAAGCACCACGTCGAGTTTGCCATGTTAAAGGCAGCCTTGCACCAATTATCTTGCAGCATGACAACGCTCGTCCATACACCGCTCGCGTAACTGGAGAGGCTCTGCGAAAACTGAAATTTGAACCGATTGCACACCCTCCTTATTCTTCCGATCATGCGCATTGAGATTTAAATTTTTTTCTCAACTCACATGACACCCGAAGGGTAATCATTACACCTCGGACGATGAGATGAAGGTAGCGGTCAAGTCCTGGATTCGAGAAAATCGGAAAGTTTTTCAGTGACGGAATGAAAAAACTTGTTACACGTTGGGAAAAATGTGCTAGCCTTAACGTTGACTATGTTGAAAAATCAATATTTTCTTCAGTCCTGTTGCATTAGCTGAAGATTTTAAACCTTGAATACTACCAATCGTATTAGTATATTGATAATTGCATTTTTAAACTAAATATGACTACATGAATTGTTAATATTTAAGATTGCTCTCTCCAGAGAGGACTTTCTAAAGGGTTCTGAATGTGGAATAACTAAGCAATGCTCCTTTGAATGAATTTTGGACCTAATGAAATGAAAGCATTTCAAAACTAATATCATTTTAGGGTGAAGCGTAGTGACGGACGGTGCGTGTATATATGGTGGGTAACCAGGCCATGTGTGATAGTTGGTATATTTAAATGCCAATGAATAAGAGCATTTGGTCTTATATGTGTTCTTCTTGGGTAAGCATTTGCATTGTAGTAGTGACAGTTTACCAGACTTGATCATTGCCATCAGGAATATCGCTTAATATCAACGAGACTTATTTAATAATAATAAAGATTATCGATTAGAAAAAAATAATTCATTTCACATTCATAAGTTTTCTATATTAAACCGCATAGTGAATCATTTTCAGAATTTTGTATAAGTTTAATTTTTTTTAAATTTAATACGAATGAAAAATTTTTTTACAGTCTAGATCCTTGGCCGTTAATTCAGATATAATGAATTAGAATCTTTCATGTTACCGTGGGAAATCATAATATAAACTAAATTAAATGTTTTTAAATAGAGAAAAATGTTAATAAAAGCATTATAATTATTTTCTGGGAAGTAAAAATTGATATGAATGGAAAAATTAAATATTACCACTCATAACTCCGAATATTATAACTAGGCTTCGTTTCTCTAATCTTAGGCCCTTTCGAATTCCTTAATTTTAAAGTACTTATAATTAATTCAAACTATTTCTATAGCAGTTTAACACGATTTTATCCCCTACATTTATATTAAAGTCACGCCTTGCATCATCTTCTAAGATCATTACTTAAATGCCTCTTAAGGCCAAAACAATCGTGAAAAAAGTAATAATCTTCAGAGTTAATAATATATGGTTCATTTTTATTTTAGTTTTAATTTCACAGACTCAAATCCACACAAAAATAACTCTCTTTAACTTTACTTCTTTCATTCACTTTCGTTTACCTTCAACGCACTCTATTTTCGCGTATAGTGGAGAATTAATATATATACTGAAACTTGCACGTTATTTAATGATAAAGCACATTTATGTGTAAGTGGTGAATTAGAATAGTTATAGTTTTTTGTCTTGCTACTGTTTTACCATGGTCATAGTCCTCTTTAGGTGATGAATTAAAAAAATACTTCAGTAGCTAATAAAAGGTCTAAGTACACGGTATCGGCTATCCGGAGAATAACTCAACTCTGGAATCTAATGAATCACCGGATGCAATGAGGACCTGTTTGAATGCAGAGCAGAAAAAAGTGGGGATATATCACTGTGGCAAATTCGGGTTTTGACGAAATCAAATAAAAAATTCCAAGAAAAATAATTCACTCTACTTCATGAGGTATGTAATTATAAAATGAAATACAATGAAAATGTTTGGTAATGTGTTGAACGACAGCGAAAAATAGGAATTTAATTCACCCCCAAATGACGGATGCGGTGACAATGGCAGCGTTTCGAGAAGGTTCGTTATATTGAAAGAGATATATGTAAAAGAGAAGGGAGTAAGTTATTTGAAGAGGAGAGAATGATCATTAGTCGAAGAGAAGATTTCAGAAGAAAGGAGAAAAGAGATACAGGAAGTGAAAGTGTAAGGCTAAAAAAAGTATTGTTACGCCAAATGAAAGGAATACATGTAGTTAAAATTATGTGTGCAGTTATTTCTAAAGCGAGTCATTATAGGGTGATAGATTAACTGTAATCGTGAGAAATGATTCAATCGTGTACATAGAAAAATTGGAATATTTCCAAAAGGTTTTATCTCGAATTTCATACATGTAAAATTTAAGAGAAGCATGTACATCGTATATGTCCATGCTTCTATTACAGGCTCTTGCTCATGGTCTTTTCTCACAAGTCACTTAACAGGAAGTACCCTCATCACCATTTGACGTTTACATGGATTAATTAGCCATAAAAATGTAAATTCCTGCAATTACTAACTATTTTGCATTCATCCTGTGGTGGAATAAACAATTTGCGTATGGTTACTCATGTGGATATATACGTAAGACGTGTAAATACTAAAATGAGTTCTTGAATATTGACGAAATAAATAACAATGCTTAAAATATCTTTGAAAAATACTGAACAAAAAATGTGCCAAACGTCTGTTTGAAGCAAATTTTCTCTTTAAATATAATTTAAATATATTTGGTTCGATTTTTGCAACACGGCAAGGGAGTGAATGGAAGCGAAGACACACTAGGAGTGACGTATTGCACATTATTATACGCGCTGTCAAAGTATATCCGAGACTATGTATTCAAGAAACACAATAACCATATTTTCGATCTAAATATTTATGAATTTTGTTTTGTCATAACATGACATGTGGCAGAGCAGAGTAGTGTGCAAAGAAACGGATGGAACTCATATGAAATCGAAAATAGGTTCACAGAGTGGGAGTGACGCACGTGCTGTGAGCCATTTAACTTCTGCGACTCGATTACATTAGATATATGTGGTGTTTGCCCCAAAATATTTCTATATAAAAACACAGTACACGCCAAATTTACAGACGCCCGTTTACGCTCGTTGAGTTTATTTTCCATACGAGAGATATAAGTTCATTTGAACAATCGACATTGCTGCACCTAACCGGACGCTGAGGAAAAGGCAAATACTTTGCACGCGATATATCAGATTGAAATTTTTCTTTTGTGAGGCTTTTTGAACATTAAAAGTGCACTGAAACTTCTAATTATAGTAATTAATTTCAACACTTAAGTTTAGACTTAATTAGCACATTATTGATTACCATAACTCTTTCAAAGTTTTAGTAAACAAAAAAATGGCATTTATACAAGCAAGTGATAGTAATACCTTTATAAAATTTTAAGTAATAGTCGTGCTTATAATTTTATTTTAAACTGATAAGCTTTGATAACTATTTGACAATTAGAAGCCATCAACCCTGCAATTTTATGGACACCACAATTCATTTAAAGTTTGGATCTAGGGATTTATTCAATATTATTCCATTTGTAAGCCAGCAAATATACCATGTAAGTACCGCAATGAGAATTTCCCTCAGCAGTTCATAGCGTTGCATTGCAATTATCTTTAAACAGAAATATTTTCTTTGCATAGGTGATGAATTTTTCTTTTTCTCTTGTAGTATCTCGCATGAATGCTATAATGCTTTATTTTTAATTGAATGTTTGAAAATATGCAAAACTGATTTTCCTTGTAGTATTCGGCATGCTAAAATAATGTACATTTGATTTTGCATACTATAAGACATGCAATAACTTGTTTTTCTTTATTTTCACTTTTCTTGTAAAAAAGTTCTTAAAAATGATAGTACTTTCGTTAAAAAGGTTTATAAAGGAAGTTATATATGTAGCTGAACCACTGTCATAGACTACTAAAGACGATAATATCTAGCAGTTTTATGATTTTCATGAGGATGTTGTTTACAAAATTCTTACGAAAGGAAGAAAATTTGATTGTTCGAAGTCTCAATACAATAAATTCTTGTGCTAGTATTTCTACGATTACCAATTTCGCAGTTAATACTGTTTAGTCAATTTAGCTTTTATTATCATTTATCCTTGTACATGTATATAGTGAGGAATTATAAACCAATTGCTGTTTCGGTAATAAACTCGATTTCCCTGCATGTATGTTTAAGCTTCAATTACCTTGTATGTTGATGTAATTCTCCCAACTGAACGGATAATCTGAGCTTCGGAGTCTCATTGCTTAAAAATATGAGCTCGTCACCGATGACACGGTTAGCTGAGTTAAGTGCAAGGGAGAAAGAAACGTTTAAGGCTCTTAGTGAGCTCTATCTGATAACACATTTTTAAATAGAGTATTACTTTGGTTAATTATGGTTCATCCGCACAATTTTCTGTCTAGAGTCCTTTTTAATCTTCTCAAATGCTAAAATGTCATCTACCAGGCATTTGGTATGAAATATAATCCGTGTATTAAAATTTGATATTTATCCTGGCATTGAAAACATTTGTAATGTTAAATAAAATATATTTACCGTGTGGTTAATGCGTATCCGTTACTTTTTAAGATGCTGATTAGCGTATTCGATGCAGGTAATACGTTCACGTCCTCATAATGGCTTACCACTGAAAGGACCTGCAAATATGCCCACGGAAGACCGATGCTATTGAAAGATCCATACAATTACGGTCAATATTGTGCGGTAGAAATTATTAGCTAACTTTCCTCCCTATATACATTTTCTGTAGATTTTTCTCGTCATGTAATTAACCATTGCCGATATCTCTAATCCCAACTAATTCCATCATTCTACAATGAATTATATTCCAGCCGTCATGAAATGCGATGAATTATATTGTCTATATTATTTATTAAACACATCAATTATACATACATTTACATTAAATATTCATACGTCACATTTATTTTCATTTCAGTAAAATATTTCCAAAGCTAATTTTCAACTTAAATTGAAATATTAAATTACTCCTCTGTGATAATAAATTAGCATAATGAATTAACAGGTTCAATGTTGTCTATATAGTCGTATAACTAGGTTCTTTTTAGTCGTATATTTTATCTAACTGGTATGGTGAAATATCGCTTTTAGGAACCTTGGAATTGACCATGGTATTATGTGGAACAGATTAGGTGTATTACTTTGCTTACGTTCCAAACGTAAAAAGAGTTAGCGAATGTCACTTTGTCACGTTTTCTGACTCTTACAATTTTTTATACACTCCTGCAGCCTACTTAATTAAATAAAAGAAAAAAATAGTAGTCAGAGAAATTAGCTACCCAGGGAGAGGGATAGTCTCAACATGTTCCGCTTTTTTTATGATGATGTGTCAACGTAGTCAGGTTCAACATAAATCAGCAACATTCATTTGAAAAGCTGGTAGGTTAAGCTAAAATATTTCATTGCCCCAGCATAATGTTACTGCCGTTCTTATTTACCAATATCTACCGCTAAAGCTTTCATAAAAGCTAACAACACTGCATCTATGGCATGATATTTGTGAGTACATGTCCTGAGATTCTCAATTTTAGGTGTCTGAGAAGTTTGGATACAAATACCACACTTACTGCCTGCGCGGATCAAATAAAAACAGGTTCTTCTACTTTCAACTCAAGATTCGTGAAGCCCTCTCACTCGCTTACCTGGATTATTTATTCCAGGTTTCTTTCTTGATGAATGGACATCTCAATATTTAGTCTCCCTGCTCACCCTGCTTCATTCATTGTCTTTTTGCGACTAACCTTATTTTATATTAAAAATGATAAACACCATATCTCATATGCGTAAGTATTGCAGAAAAAATAAGACAAAACCGTGGAGGAAAGTGCCCGGGAGAGGAGAAGCAACAGACGAGGAGAGTGTGAAAGTAGTGGCGAAGAAGTAGTGTGCGCGTTTGTTTGTGAATGTGTGGCATGTCGTGTGAGGGTTGGCGGATGAGGAAATCAGACGCTGGGGAGAAATGACAGGCGGAATGTGGCTGGGAAGGGGAGAGGAGAACTGGGTGTGAGGCACTGAAGACGAGTCGAAGGGAAGATGGCGAGTCGGAAAATTCCTCGTTATTTTGAAGGGATGTCTGACGAGATGTGGGGTTCGCAGGGTACACGTCGAGGGTGAAAGTGAAAGGGAGGAAGGGAGAAAGGAACGACGGAAGACATAAATGAGGAGAGTAAGGAGAGACGGGAAGAAGACGCACCATTAAGATGGGGAATGGTGGAGGGAGAAGGGAAGGAAAGAACAGAGTAATCCGAGAATTCCGATGGAAAGGGGGTCTTATATAAGGCTTTGAAGGTCGCAATAAAAAGCTCTGCTTTTCGAAAGAGGAGGGTTGGGCGGCGTCAGGACGGAATGCAGGGAGTTTTTAAGGGGACGGGTGATGAGGGAAGTGGAGGGGGTGGGAGTGCGTGATAATTCGCGAATAAATGAATGTGAATAAACAAATCAGGATTTCCCGTACGTCCCAAGCGATTGGAAGCCCTGAAAAGCGGAGGTGGGAGGGTGGGCCATAAAACGGACGGAACGTTCTTAGGAAATCCGGGGTGAGGACCCTTTAAAGATGGATTGGAGTAAGGTAGGAGGTTGATATCATTAAGAAAAGAACTGTAAAGAATTTCTTAAGGCTTTCCAGATGCTATTTTATTTATTCTCTTACGAAAGGAGCAGATAAGTGGAGAAATGTCCAGGAAGGAGTTTTATGCGTGTATAAGTATTATATTTGTCATTTCCATCCTCGTTTTTTCCTTGAATGCAATGGTTACAAAGGAACTCCATTGAAATTGCATTTTTTTTCTCCGCAAACATTCCAGTGATTGATGAGATTCCTATTGATTGCCAGATTGTGTCGAGTAGGGTTCGTCAAATTGAGAATAACACCGCTCGGGTTCCGCTTTCATTGAGCAATATATTTTCAGGGTTTTTCTCTCTTTTTTCTTATGTGTACCAAATTAGAATTTCATTTCCCTTAAATATTTATTGGGTTAATGTTTGGGTTTGAAGAATAATTTCTTTGTAAAATAATTTGAAGCAGCCATTCAATTTTCGTAATAATGTGATGCTGATTAAAATAATCTTTAAGAAATAACTTGTTATCTCATGATTTGAATGTTTTTACTTATCTAGTTAAATGTGTAAGCTTACATTTACAAGTTCTGATACGAAATCAATCTTGTAACATATTTCTATAAGATTAAGAAGTGTGTGACTTAGTATTACAGTTCATGATGTTGTGTGATGCACTTTGTGTATAGTAAATTGTTTCTACATGCAACATTTTTCTCGACCTTAAACCTTAGTGCTCGTAAGTTAATTAAAGTGATACCTACAAGTACAAATAAAATTGCTTAAAATTCTCTATCTAATGTTTTTTCATGCAATGGAAATATCGCGATATGGTAGTTTGTTTCTTAAATTCTATAAAATGAATTTAATTATGAAAACATAACTTATTAAATTAAACAAGCATAGCATATTAAAAATTAATAACTTTTCACTACAAACCTGACTAAAAAAAGTGTAGAAATGAATGAATTGCTCATTTAAAGGGCTGCTGCCCTTTCTGCTTATGTCTTATCTGCTTACAGGTCACAGAATGCATGGTCTGTACGAATTTGCTGTTCCACCCAGAGTTTTTCTAAAGCTGAGGTGTGAAATTACTGCCACTGTCTTAGTATACTCAATTTTTAGACTGTTGCAGTGTTTATGAAGCTACCATAAAATATTTTTATTTCTATGAAAATCAACGTTGCGTTGAAGGTAGGAATATTCAATTCTATTTTGACTTCATATAGTTGAAGACGCCTATTTCATGTACTCAACCTTTTCCATAGTTCGTAGGGACATAGATTATGGGGTGAATTGATTTGATTTTCTTATTGCTTTGAACTACTGACAGAGCTGATGCTGTGGTACATACTCCAAACCTCTCTGGGAAATAATGCAGAGAATATTTTAGAAACGACGACGAAATACTACGATAGATTATGTACAGGAAAATACTCTCCTCATTGGCTTGGGAGCTCCTTGCTATATAAATAGAAATAGCTTCGTAACTGAAGGGTGTTTTTAATATGTGCACTTTTAAATGGATGGAAGACAAACAACTACGTAATAAATGGCTGCTGCGCTTCAATATTCAGTTTTTGCCATTATTGATACTGAAGTTCTGCTTTACACTAAGTTTTTAATGCCTTTATATATCTATCGAAATACGACTAAGTAGAAGTTTTAAGGTCATGATTGAAATTTCTTTTTTCATATTACTAAAAGAAACTACTACAAACAAGTTGCTGTTATTTTCAAATTAAATAAATCTTTGGAGGGAATAAGACATCAAAAACAAATAGACAATAGATGCATTTTTGTCGGAACCCCGAGGTGATAGACTGTTATCTGTGCAACGGCCCTCTCTATCTCCTAAGAATGATTACGGTTGTGACTCAATAAAATAAATAACTTGGCTAGCCCAATAAAATAAGGCTAAATTTGAACTCTTCTCCGTAAAAAAAACTTCAGTGCCGAAACGTTGCAGCCGCCATGTACGTCGATACTGCCAACTCTCCCCACGTTAACTCTTGCAAGAATATGGGACAGTCAGAATGGAGACCTAATCTGAATGTATTCTCCCTACAAAATATAGCATCCACCAGTAAATTGGGATTGAGGACTCTAATTTCTTCAATGATAGAAGTAAATGGACAAATAAACTGGGTATTATTGAAAAAGAGAAGAACAATGAGAGCCTGTGCGTGGAGAGTGCGGAAAACAAATATTCAGCCCCTTAGCAATGGAGTAATCTATTTTGGCTTGGATTGAATTTTTTTAAAAATTAAGGATGAAACTCGGTGGAGTTATTCTTGCCACAGGAGATATGGAAGGACACAAGAGAGTTTGCTTCTTTTTTGATAAAAGAAAAATGCTGATGAATTAGAGGACAAATAGCGTTAAAACGATCACATGAAATGAGTTTGGTGAGATAAAACAAGTCGGAAGTAAAGCGTTTGCCAGAGGATACGAGTTCAAAATTCTGTGGTAGGGTTGATTGAAATAAAATGGAAGAAAAAATTACATCGCGTCAAAAAGGCGAAGAAAAATTTCAGTGGGAAGTTTAATGAAAACTGAATGATTGATAAAGTAGGGGGTCTGTACACAGGCCATATTTACTTTAAATTAAAAAAAGATATGTATAGATAAATGCATGACTTACTTGTATTTTTAAAATAATGAAAAGTCAATATGCTGAAAAATTTAATGCAATTGACGCCCATTCGTAAGCAATTTTATTAAATTATTATTCATTAAATTTCTCCGATTTGAGTAATTGGCTCTGGGTTTTGTATTTAAGCTCTCTTTGAGTTTTAACTGTATTAATTGACTCTATTCCTTCCAATTGCTTGATACATTGATTGCGGGCTTAGATATTGAATAATTTTCGCATGTGGTAGTTCTTATATCCTAGAACTCTTATTCAGTAAGAGTGGGACTCTAATTATAATTTTAAGTAAATACTCTTGCCGAATAAGTAATGATTACTTAAAAATAAATATTCATAAAGATTTTACATAATTTATCTTTACTCTTATTACTTGTCATGATTCTAAAATCCTGTGCCTATTGTATGTTCACTAGATTTCTCACATATTGGGTCAAGAAAGGAAAGAAAGGATGTTGGTAAAGCACACCATACCTTTTGGTTTTCAAACGCTGCAAAGTGCACCCGTGATCTTCGAGATTAAAAAAAAAATTGTGAAATTCCAAAAAGGATATGAGACAGAGGCTGCAAAAATACTGGTAGCTTGGAAGTTGAAAAAGATAAAATAGGAGATCCATGCATAATTTAGGTCAATTATAAATAATTTATTTTTAAAAAGCTCCATTCAAAACAAGCTCAATTCCACCAGAAATACCTAAGAAGGTCGCTTATTTTTTGTAGTGAAGCGGAAATGCTTCAGAAAAGCTAAATACCAACCGACACGTTGAATTGACTACGCATTAGAATTTATTATACATTATCCTCGTTTATTTTGAAAAAGAATTCGGTTATTAAGAGTAATTATATCAGGTAACCCTTGAGTTCCATCAAAAATGAGATCACCCTTAGTTATTTTCAGAATTAACTTTTGCGTGATTAAAATTGTGCGAGAAAGTATGTTAAGTTTAATGATTTTTTTTTATATTTTCATCATATGTATGTATTTCCAAAATAATAATTTGAAACTTGCTTTAATCTAAACAAGATTTTAATGGTAAATTAGGAGAGCATTCTTGTTAGATAGGACTTAGCTGATGGTTTCCAAATGAAATTTTCGAGGGAAATCCAAATACGTCTGCAAATTAAGTTTTAGAACATGGATTAAGATTCATAGACACCGTAAGTGATTTAGCATCCCATGGAAAAGAATCAAAAATTGAAGCACGGCTTGAACTTACCCCTAAAAATGACAAATAAATGGATTTCTCTTATCTTAGGTCCAGCCAAGGGTCAGACAGGGCGGGGAAGTTAAATATAGTATACAAATTCCTAAAATAAAGAGACGATCAAAATATGAATATGTTCCATGCATTAGGTTGCAGGATATGAAATGAAACGGTCAGTTGGAAAACTTATTCTAAATATTTTACTATAATTAAATAGATCTTCACTGTGCATCTGACGAAGATTGGAAGAATTCATCTTACAAAGGTTTTCAATAATCTGAGATTACGTTGAATGGAAAGAGGCGTTCAAGATACTAGAAGCTTGGATTGGATTACAACGATAGAAGGATTGTCCATAACCTCTACAAGAATCAGATTACAACATTTCAAATTAATAAAGGAAAATAAATAAAAGCCAAAATAAACTATGGAGTAAGACAAGGATGCAACCTCTCACCAGCTTTATTCAACCTATACCTGGAAGAGGCAATAAAAGAAAAGCAAAAATTTTGTATCTAAGGAGGCAAGGTAAATGGAGAAGAAACATGCTCCGGTCAGCAGATGACATCGCAGTAGTGGTAAAAACGCGAGAGGACCTGCAAGCAACTCTAAATGCAATGGATCAAGTACTATAAGGAATATAATATGAATATCAACAAGAAGAAAACTAAAATCATTTTGTGTGGAAAAGAGGAGCTGAATGAAGGCATCACAATTCAAGGGGTGAAACTAGAGCAAATTGGATCCTTCATCTGCCTGGTCAGCAGCATAACAAAGGATAGAAGAAATTCGACTAATATCAAGCGACAAACAGCCCAAGTTTATAACACATTCATCCAGAAGAGGCAATTACTATGTTCAAAGAACCTAAGGCTGGAAACAAGGAAGCAGTTCGTCAATACTTTGGTGTGAAGCATGGGGCTCTATGGCTCCAAGAATTGGAACATTGGAAAATTATACCTGCGAAGAATAGAATCCTTTGAAACATGGTGTTAGATGGGAATGCGAGTAGAGAAGATAAAATGTACAGATAAAGTAAGAAACTAGAAAGTATTTAGAGGAGCGAAAGAGGATACGACCACATGGAAAACTCTACGAAAAAAAGAAATTGAAGAACTGGGCAATAGTTGAGACAGAACAGATTAATAAGAAAATTTATAGAAGGAGAAGTTATTAGAAATTGAGGGAATTGGCATACAATCGAATAGAATGAGGGCTACAGCAAACCAATCCTAGAATTGAAATACTAATAATGACTTTCTTTATTTTGATCACTATTTAAGAAAGGTTCTTAGGGATATCATGGCTATGAAACATTAGCAATAGTTTTCTTTACACAATTTAATGAAGCAGTTTAGATACTGAACATTTTTTTGCTAAATATAAATATTGAATGCCATAAGCCCCAGTCAAAGTTAAAGCTGTTGCTTCGCTGGGAGCATTTTCTCATAATGTAAACAAAGAATCAAGTTTTGTAGGTAAATAAATGTTTCAGAAAAATATAATCAAATAAATTAAGATACGAGAACTACGCGGTCCTTATGTACGCGGTCCTTCCATTGGTAAAGCATTTTCCGTACATTCATTTCATTTGTAAAACAAGCTCAACCACTTTCATTTTATATGTCGTTCAGGCGCACACACTTTAATTTAATAAGATAATCTAATGAACGGAAATAATTTCCAAGTAAATAACCAGAGCAAATATTAAACTTATAAGGAGAGGTTACTTTGTGGGATAATATTGGATATGAATATTTTGTTCACTTCATTTTAATACCAGTGGTCTTATTTTGCCGGACAATTTGGAGTATTGATGTTCATTAATGAAGTAAACACATCCAATATTACAGTTTAAAATGGAAGGTACAGTCCCAAATAAATGAAATTGTTTCGTAAAAATAATAAATGGTATCAACTCATGGTGAAAAAAAGCTATCATAGATATCATATAATTACGAGGTTCTCGTAATTGGTGAGGATGCTGTTAGGGACAAAACATTACCGCTAGTTTCAAACGTGAATTGGAGATCAGCGACGATGTTTTCGTTTTATCAAGAGCGCGATGCCTGTAAAAGTTGAAATAAGTCGTGTTAAAAGTATCCGTGGTTGCACATTAAAGCCAGGCATTAAGCGTTTTTCCATTATAATATTAACTTATGAAAATTGGTAGCTTATTTTTGCCGATTTTCCTTGCATAGTGTATTTCTACTAAATAAAATTAAAGATTCATGAAATGATAAATTTTATTAGATAAAATTTTAGCATCAAGGTATAAGCTTGACTAATGATGAGCGTTTGGGGTGGCCAAAAAATTCGTCCACTAGATTTTCATCGAGCGAGGCACTTATCACACATTTTGCAGAAAAATGACGCCCACTACTATTTGGAAGGATTAAAAAGTTGAATAGTCACTTGAATATGTGCGTGTGTGTCAAAATTAAAAGAAAACATAGTTGAAAAAACTTAAATTTGAAGATAAAATGCCTCCTTTATTTGTTAGGCTAGGACCTTTTCAGACATTTCATCGTACATGGTTTCATTCAAACGGGAAAATCCACCAAATGGTGAAAGCATAGCAACAAAGATGTAGGCATAAGGAAAAGAGGAACACGTAGGAAAAAAGGAAGGCGCACGATTTTCTGTTAAATGCATGTAAATGTTTCCAACAAAAGTTGCAAAATCGATTGGAAAGGGATATAATGAGTTCAAATCAACTGAAAAGAATACCCTAGGAAACATGTTTGAAAGATTTCAGGTTATCGAGGCCTCACATATCAGTCGCGATATTTAGTGGATACAATATCACGCAACATCACCAAGCATGTTAAGCTACGTGAAAGTTTGTTTATTTTTCCAGTACCAATTGGTGTAAACATAATAAATTTTTAATATCTGTTAATTTTTACCAACAAAAAAATGCACTCACTATCAGTTCTTCTCTAAATAGATCTTTTATAATGTATACTATACGCATTTTAAGGGATTCATAACTTATTTATTGTCATATATAGTTTAATAATATTTCCATCTCACTAAACGAAACTGTCTTTGCGATTGTAATAAAAAACGCAATGTATAAATAGGCGCACGGCAACAAAATGGGTGGAATTCCATTGATAACGGTCTAACTTCCTCTACCAAAGGACTCCTCTCAGTCTTTTGGCTTATAACCTAAATGATATCTCTCCAATTCTGCCTTTACACAGCAGTGACCACTGCAGCTTTGAAATAGTCAACCGATTCAACCAGTAAAATGAGATGCTACCATATCTACGAAAAGAGTCGAAATATTTTTCTAGAGTATGTTTTTAATCACTGAAGATAAAAGAAGTCTGAGACTGAATAAAGATTGTGCGGAGCAACAACATACTCATTTGACAGCTGTTGAATATTGATTGATAATAGTAATAACAATAATTGATAATAATAATAATAAATCCGATTCAAATTAATTCTTTTCTATATTGTCACGTTTAAAAGCACGAAATAGGAAGTGATTCTCGATATTAATACATTTCTAGTTTTAATGATTGACCAAAAATGAGTACATTCATATAAAGCAGAAGTAATAAAGTAGCACAGATTCAATGTAGCAAACATTGTGTCGGAATCGCTATCCTTTGGAAATAGGAATTTGTAATGTTAGCTGCAATGCGATACAGAATTCATACATTCTTTAGTTATTCCTCTAAATCCATTAAATGACTGTTTATGTTCTATAATTTTCAAAGCCAGATGGAATCTATTGCATCGTTTGCACATAGAAATAAGTTAATACGATATTCTTTGGCAAACAATATCATCAGCAAACGTGTTCAAAAATAGGTAAAGGGAAAGGGTATTAAATCTAACTTAAAAGTGTTACAACATGTTCTGTTATATCACATTACGAGTTTTGACTAAATAAATATGTACCCATTTTATCGTTTGGCATATGCTTCTCACCTGAATCGCGCGCGCTTAATTCGATTTTTAGGCAGACATATTTATGGCATAATATCGGAGAAATGACCGCTTACACGACTATTCACAACACGAGCTTGTATTCGGCTCAAGGGTTTGCATTAATATTCTATGCTAAAAGCATGTGCAATGTTTTCTCTGGAGCAAGTTATAAATACTCAAATGTGGGACAAATATTCAGCTGACGTTTCAACGTGACATGCAATGGCCGGCCTCCTATTCTTTCCTCATTTTTAGCCCCTTTGTCTTCTCCTACATCAACCCATTCTGGAATATTTCCGAGTCCATTATGCGGTGAAAAAGATGCTACCAAGTGCTTTTGAATCGTAGTTTAGCACTGAATCCGCTTCATGAGATCAGCGTAGGATTTAATACTAAGAAAAAATATAAAGTAATACTAAGACAAAGAGAAACGAAATTTTTAACCCTGTGTTTCGCCCCTCCATTGCCACCTCGTGAACTTGGACTGCAGAATATTTTTAGAACAGAAAGATTTTCATCACGAGTACGAGCGGACGATGCAGAAAAAATTAAAAGTACGCCCCACATGGATCCTAAAAAAATAAATGCTGAATAAACATCCAGGGATTGAGAAGGTTGAAGTTATTGTGAACAGGAGAAGAAGCGTGGGATCAAATTGGGGATTGTTGGGGGTCGCTGAAGGTATCGGAGTGTTTGGAGGGGGGTCGGAATAGGCGATAAAGATAAACACGAGTCCTCTCCTGTTTTCCCTGGAAATAAGGAAAGCGTTTGTGGAAGGCTGGACGGAGGAGGAGCCGTTCTCGAAGCGGCGGGTGGGCTGAAAAGAACGGGGTGAGATCCGTGGACAGGCGAACGGATGAACCGGGGTGGACGACCCCCTCCACCCGCGTTCCCTCGTTTCCCTTCTCGCCAACCCCGGACGAAGCGCCCCGGGCGGCATTAATGCGAGTTTTCGCTGTCCTGTCACGGTTGGCCCGGATATTATTTAAGCGCGCGGTCCCGCAAGTGGGTGGGAGCAGTTTTTCCTTTTCCTGACCCGCCGTTGCCATGACGACGGACAAATACCCTTACCCACCCCTGTGTTCCCTCCTCTACTCATCCCCAGCCTCCCCTTACCAGCTTCGCTTTTGTTTCCCATTCTCGTTCTCTTCCTCTACCAGCGAACGCTCTCATCCTTCCTCCCCTACCCTTGCATCCTTCCCTACCCATTTCTCTCCGTTTTATCTCCCCCGCCCTCCAACGCGGTTTTCCTTTCCTCCTTCCTATATACCTCTGGCATCCACGTTCATCACCCTTCCCGCCCTTTCACTGTCTATATTTTTTAACTCCAACTCGTCTCACTTTTTTATACCCCAAACGCCGCCTACTTGGTCAGATTCCCGTAAAACACGAGTCCCACCTCACCCCTAACTCTCTCCCTCCCTTTATCTCATCCACTATCCATCCCTACGGTTTGTTTTTTGAAGCCAATCACTCCCGAAAATGTTTTATCAACGCCAAAAGGGAAGCATCGCACTAAACCCTTGATTGGTACAAGACGAAGCCGGCGGCAGCACGATGTTTCCATTAGTGACGCCCGACGCACGGAATAAATTTTGCAGAAAAGGTTTCCAAAAAAAATAGAAGATATATGTTTGATACAAGCATAAAAAAGAATAAAGAGAATTATGCGGGGAACGCTTGAGTGAATTTAGTGGGTAATAATGAGATTGACGATGCTTGCTTTAAAATTGTGGCCATTTAATATTCGTTGCTTATGAACGCGAAATCGCTTCTAGTTTGGTCTTTCCGCGTTTTCACTTTAACCCTTTATTGGAATGATGCAGTATCTACAGAGTGATTTTTGGGCATACCGTTCAAATCACGAATAGATAGCTACTAGCCTTGATCTAGAGGTTTTATAGCTGGTAATCCTGAGATCCTCGGGTTATCAGGATTTTACTGCCTGTCATTTCAAAAATCTCTTTTAGAAGTCAACGCTGAATCTGCGAAAAACGCCGAGCAATAATAACCTACGTGTGTTTTCCGTAAACTCTGCAACATACAATTTTTCCTTCCTCCAGAATGACCAATTATTTGACTGTATTACTTGTTTACATACCATACGCAGGTTGTTGACTTAATTTTTAGAAAATATTTTGTTAAAATTACAACTAAAATGGAAACAAGGGAAACAAAATTTTCCAAGTACCATGGACCTGTTCTCAAATGACATCGTCTATTCATCATATCCGAATACTCATTATATAGAATAATCTGAGTTGTACAGAATGTGAGCAGTGAGAAGCACCACAACTTTTCAAGGTTGGCAAATACAGTAGAAATAGGCGTACTTGATTACACACCCAAGATACGTGACAACGTGATTCAAAATCAGAACCGGATTTGCATTAGAAATATTATTTATATTAGCCTTAATCTGTGAGTTCTACTTTGAGGATTGTAGCAGTATTTTGTTATTTAAAAAAATGAAATATTTTAAAACAAATAACACAGCCCATTACAACAGATTTTTATCTGCCGTACGCATAATAACATTTTTATTGGTATATATTTTCATATTTGTTTTAGTTGTCATTGCTCTAATGTCAAAGTAAGCCTGATAGTTACCCTGATAGAAATAGTCATAGAAAAATACATTAAAAACTTTTCTTAAGCTTTTTTAATGAAAAAACACCCACTTAACTTGCTTCACGTAATCAATGTGATCAATCAGTTATAAAGATATACGGACGAGGGTTTTTGTAATAGTGAAAATATATCAATAATGCAACAAAACGTTATGTACAAATTTTCTCAGTGCCAATATATTATTTTTAATTTGCCTACCAAAAGAAAACAAAGTATGACGGTCTAAGTGGCGCATTACTTTCTCTTGTGAACAATCGTTCATTATTATTATACATATTGATATTGGAAAGGAAACTGTAAGCATTTTTTTGAATGTATCAACGCACCAGGGAACAATAAGTTTTTAAAGTATGAAATTACAATGCATGAAAATTGCAATTCCCGTCAATTTTACAAAAATATGCAACATAAAAGTAATTTTTTGGTTTAATAAGAAATAAAGCAATTTGTAAGAATTAACTGCGTCGTCATTATTGCTTCTCAATTTAACTTATTTTTAATCAAAGTAGTTCAATTTAAACTATTCCTTAAAACATAGTTTACTTTACTTTAAATATAAAAATATTTTTAAAAATTCAATCCGACTATATTACATAGAGTCAACCGCCGTTTCAACTCATACATTATCAAAATACCATTGTCTTGAAAATGACAACGTACACGTACAACGTGATGTAGAACTTGAAAACTCAGTGGAGATAGTATACATGTTGAAAATAAAAAAAATAGTATGTGACAAAGTCTTATTAAAAATTAAATTAAATTTTGTAACGGTTAAAATATTCTACTATGCTAAGATGCTACTACTAGCATTCAATAGCATAACATTTAAATATTACTTACACGAAAACTCCTCAACTAGTTATTACATGTTTTGCTTACATCTGGTTTGTGAAGGCACCTTTTATTTAGTACCATTGTAATTGACTCAGATGAATACACATAAATATATTTTGAGATTAAAAATGGTGATTATTTTACCAATTGTCCTGTTAAGTCACAATCAGGTGCTTATAAATTTATAAATGTATGGTCAAAAACTTAATTGTCTCCTCGAACTGTTGTTTACCACTTCCTTCCCCAAGTTTTTGCCGGGCGACCTATAAACGAGGAAGACAAGTGGGATTTTTAGAAGGGAAGGAGAGAAGGGGAAAAAAGCAAAAACGGGTTCAAGGCTGAATAAAAGTTCCGCTTCGTATTTTGTCGTCTTTCTGCCCTCTCTTCCCCCCCTCTCTACGGACCCAAGAACTCCCAGAAGTCTCTCCCACCTCAACCACAACTTTCTTGAAAATTCCCCATCCAAAATCCCGAGCCAAAACTTTCTCTGAGATGCTATTCAGGATGTTTTTTTCTTCTTTCTTTCTCTTTTCTTTCCGTCATATTTTGCCGTATCTTTAGGCATAATCTCCTCCTAGCCCGTCCATCATCGCATCTCTCTCACCGCAATTCTCCCTCTCTTTCTGTCTGCCATCCACTGAGGAGTAAAATTGCTTACGCAATCGTGCGGGAATCAGCCCGTAAGTTATCGAATAATATTGATGTTTTTCTTCATTTTTTACTCCAGATTTGAATTGATATAACTTAGCCTTAATCACTCAAGTCATTACTGTGGATAACGTAGGCTGGATGAGCATATTTAGCTGTGATACCCAGTTCAAGGCTTGTTGAGACACGTGCAAGCATAGCAAGCGAACAAAAGACATATTCCTTAAAAGCATGGTCGTAGCAACGGACACATACAAGATTTTCTCTCTTTTAACATTGTTAATTATTAGAAATAATTTTCTACGAGCTTAGAAAATAGAATGAGGTCTTTCTTACAGGTCTATTAGAAGTACATATACATATGGTGAGTAAAAATGCCTTGATATTCATTTTATTTATTATTATTTGCTCGCCGTATAGACAGAGAAAAAAGTAAAGGATTGAAAAAAAGCATTATAATTTCTAATAAAATGTTGACATTATTGTCAACTTGTTAATTACATTATGGAAGGGTCCCAAGTTTTACCAATACCTGTTTTCAAAAAGGTAGATATTGGAAAAACGGACACACATTTTTGAAAATTCAAGTGCTATTTTGACTTTGTTCAATTGCAAAGAAATGCTTTAACTAAAATAAATCATTTTAGATTTTTAAAAGATATTTTAGTACCATTCAAGCTACCGTTAGGGTGTGTGGCAGGGAGTGAATACACCCAATACTAATTTTGACCTGAACATTTTAACCCTTACTGCGGCCGGACGATGTATTTTGATTCATTATCGTTCGCGGAAAAAATGACACATGAAATGTATCGCTCATCTTTCTTATTTTACTGACATGATCTCTCTTACCAGAGTACGATGGGGGTAATAATACATTTCCATCATCACTGCTAAAGACACATTCTTCCAAATTAAGCAGGAGATTTAATAAGTAATTTATTCTTCGCTCCGTGAGTGATGGAGTGAATAATATAGAAAGTCTAATAATTTTGATTAGCTACGCCATTTGTCATAAAAACGATTCCCTGCCTAGCGGCTCTAATTTTGGATACAGTTCTAATTCTATCATAAAGACGTTTTACAAATCTAGCTCCTCTACGCTGCACGCGATAAAATTCGGCAATCATTTCTACTTTGTGAAGATCCCATATGCTAGCAGCATAATCTAAACGAAGCCCAACCAAAGGTAGATTACATTTCTTTTTGACTTTTCATTCATTTCCGAAGTACTTTTCTAATAAATCCTAATTTTTTGTTAGCATGTCCACATACTTTCCGTTTATGTTTCACCCAGGAGAGATTGTTAAAGCGGGTAGCGCTTATGCATTTACTCGAATCTATATATTCCATTTCAGTTTTATGGATACAGTAGATATTCGGGAGAGTTGGTTCTTTTGTCGCTCTTTCTGCCCACCAAGTTAGTGTGCAGAGTATTATTCGCTCGAGCTGGTGACCCACCCAGTCGAAAATCACGTCTGTCTAATTTCTAAAAATGTATCTTGGGACTTCCGAGTAAAACGGCGAGTTCTAACTCTTCTGCAAAAACTTTCGCCTGCAAATTTGGCTTGCTAAGTGTGCATTTGCGTATCATGTGTAGAGTTACGTCCCTTACGTAGTATTACGTATTCTCTGTAACAAGTAAAGATTAATTATACTCTACCTTTTTATTTTTTATCCATCATCATTGTTGTCAATAGCACATGAATATAATTGGTAGAAGAAACTAAATAATTGTAGTTATTTCAATAGGTTAATGTTATAAACTATAGTGACATTAGCTAGTCAATTTTGCAGCGTGATATTCGTTATTTATTTCAAATAAGTAACTTAGTATTATTTGCTAATGCATTCGGTCTCAAAAAATGATAAATGAATATTTTACTGAGTTCCACTCCACATATATATACACATACTCCACATATAACGAGGAGGGTTTTGTACAGATGGTGGAAAAACCCACGCGCGGGGGAAACATCCTCGACGTCATACTTGTGAGACCGAAAAAGTGGGTAGGGGAAGTCGATGTCCTTCCGGGAATAAGTGACCATTCAGCTGTGCGTATGTATCTAAACTGGGAGAGGGCTTATTATAAGGGGCTAGTAAACAAAAAGATAGTTTGGCAATATAAACGGGGTGATAGGGAAGGGTTCCAGACCTTTTTAAGGGAAAAGTATTCGCAATGGGTAAGTGGTGGGCAGAATGTAGAAGAAATCTGGAAAACATTTAAGGGGATAATGGAGGAGGGATTAAATAAATTTGTCCCGAAAAAAATTCTTAAAGAAAATACTGATCCAGAGTTCTACAACCGCAAAATTAGATCCTTGAAGAAAAAACTGAGAGTGATTCACAAAAAACGGAACGAGAGCTCGGAATGGCACATAATTTACAAAAAATTAGTTCGTGAATTAAATAGAGAAAAGAAAATAGCCAAAGATAGCTTTCTACAGAAAATAATCGGGATAGATAATGGAAATAAATTTTACAAGTACCTCCGGAGGAGGAAAGACAACAGGGAAAACATAACAGCTTTAAAAAAAGAGGATGGGACACTAATCGTTGATGATAAGGAAAAGGCTAATACGTTTAGCAATTGGTATGCAAGTGTATTTAAGGTTATGGTAAATAAAAAGGATCCTGTAGATTCATCTCTGAGTCAACAAGGAGGCGAAAAAATATTAAATACCAAAAGTATTAAAACGACCAGCGCAGAAATTTATAAAAAAATTATGAAAATGAGGGCAAATAAATCAAAAGGGCCAGATGGTATCTCAATTGACTTGCTTAAATTGGGCGGTAGTGTAGTTTCAAATTATATAAATCATTTAGTCAATGTTACCTTAAACAATAATGCCCTGCCAAATGATTGGAAGGATGCATATGTTACGCCAATTTTCAAAGGAGGAGATAAGGCACTAGTTGATAATTATAGACCGGTAAGCTTGACATCAGTTGTATGCAAGCTATTAGAAAAGATAATGGCTGATTATCTCTGGGACTTGTGGGAGAGTGAGAATTGGTTGTATAGTCGCCAATACGGTTTTAGAAAAGGGCACTCTTGCGAAACTCAGCTATTAGGGTTCTGCCAAGAAATGTTCGACTCTATGGATGCGGGAATAGAGGTGGATGCTATAATAGTCGACCTGTCAAAAGCCTTTGACAAAGTTGACCACGATCTCTTAATGCTTAAGATGGGCCAATTGCCACTACACACAAATGGAAGAGTAATCTCTTGGGTCAGAAATTTCATGGAAGGTCGAACACAAAGGGTCAAATTAGGAGAAGTGTATTCTGAAAAAGCAAGGGTAACATCGGGAGTCCCACAAGGAAGCGTACTTGGCCCGCTCTTGTTTTTAATATATATATATATATATATATATGATCTCCCAATAAATATTAATTCTCAGATAAGACTTTTTGCAGACGACTGTATTATCTACAGGAAAGTCGAAAATGACAGAGACTGTGACAAACTTCAAAGGGACATTAATAAAATGGCAGATTGGGTGACAAAAAATGGGATGGATATTAATGTTAACAAATGCAAATCAATCACTTTTAGCAATAAGGTAAATGGAAACAATAGGGAATATAAATTCTCAGAAAATGTCATTCCTAGAAGTGATACTGTCAAATACTTAGGTGTATATTTAACTAAGGACTTAGGGTGGGGGCTAAATGTGGAGTGCATCTATAAGAAAGCTTTCAAAACTCTTCATTGGGTAATGAGAAACCTCAAAGGGAGCGTTAGAGCAACCAAGGAGAAGGCTTATCAGACCCTAGTAAGGCCAATTTTAGAGTACGCTTCTCTTGTATGGGACCCTCATGAAGAAGGTCATATTAAAAAACTGGAAAAGGTGCAAAGAAAGGCTTCCCGATATGTACTGGGGAAGCATGGGAGGATGGAGAGTGTGTCTGACATGCTAGAAACGCTGGGCTGGGAACCTCTAGAATCTAGAAGAAAAGTAAGCAGACTTTGTGGAATGTTCCGAATTTTGAAGGGGGAGAAAGCTTGGGCAGATCTTAGGAAAGAGGCGGGGAACCCAAATTTTATAGGCAGAAATGATCACAAATTTAAGATAAAATGCCGGGCACAGAGAACAAATAAAAAAAAATTTTCTTTTCTAAATAGAACAATTGTTGAGTGGAACACTTTACCTGCAAAAATATTCGAGCCCTTTCCTAACAGAGTGTATACTTTTAAGAATAGATGTAAGGCATATATGTAATAATTTGATTGATGTGTGGTGTATGGTATTATATGTAATAGCTTAATTTTTTTTTAATTTATCTTTTTTTTTCTTGCTGATAAATGGTTGTAAATGGGATGGGGATTCACTTGTTTTGTTAAAGAGATTTGTGTTTTGAAGTCTAGTTTTATGTATTATCTTTTGCAATTATTTGGGACTTGTGTGCCACCTGACAATGTCTATCAGCACATGTGTATTTTTAATAATAATAAATAATAATATATAATCCTCTATTTCGTGTACTTGGCTTCTAGTTTCATCTATGCTTTGAGAAATAATAGTGATAAGCAGCTTTTTATACTACTTGAGAAGAACCATAAATAGCGCCAAAAAATATTGCTACATGCCTTTACCCCTCCTTCATCCTGTAGTCTTCGCTTATAACTTATTAGGAGAGGTGAGGACAACCGGGACTAGTTAAACCACCCTCGCCGTCCTCACCGTATATGTCTTCCTTCCCATTCCCTCAGCCCTCCCTCTTTCCTCCCTCCTTTTGTTCCAGCCTCTACTCCTCTTCTCTCTTCTGCCCCTTCGTCCTTCCAGGTCCCTGAACAAATTAATGAATGCCTCGCTGACCCCTTCTTTTTCCTCACCCTGCCGCTTCATTCTCCTATTTCCTCCAGCCTTCCACCTTACCCCCCCCTTTCCACCCCGAACTTACTTCCTCCCTTCCATTCCACCGCCCGCACGTTCACCCCCCTCCTTTCCCCGTACTTACCGCCACTCCGGATATCACTACCCACCCCCTAGCCTCTCTCTCACACAGACTTCTATCCCACCCCCTTAGCACGGTTTATCCTTCCACTCCTGCTTTCCCCTTTGAGCCGGTGTCCTTAACCCCATACACCATCCCTGATTCCTTTTCTGCGCCCTTGCTCACACATACACACACTCCTTTTATTCATCGCTGACTCACTGTCCGTGCAGTATCCAGCATAGCCAACAGGGCATATGCATGACGCGGATATGTGGAACGTGGTCTAAACCCTTCCCCTATTCTATTGCCCTCTCATTACTACCTCCACCATGTCCCATGCTTTCCTACTCTGTTTTGGTACGCATATTAACTTCAGAGTAGCTCAGTAATTTATGAAGGGGAGTTTGGTTTTTCGAGGCGGGGTTGTCAGGTTTAACAAGTTTTTCGATAATTTGTTCACGAAATGATTTCTGATGCCTGGTCTGCGTTGCTCAGGATGCGGTCCTCGTTCCGCTTTCGTTTCTGGCTGGGAGAAGTGTATCATTAATAAGGACGATTTATATGTAGGAGGTATATGGGTGCCTGCAAGTTGTTGCCATAAACACCTATATCAATGAAATATACCAAAAACTATTGCGGCCTTCAATCTCTCCGTTTTTTAGCATTCATGTTTGAACCTTCACATAATTTTGCATAGATATGATTGAATATGTTGAGACCAACTTTACATATTTGGGGGACTATGTGTTTGATTGCATGGTAAGTTTGAATTGTCACTATCATTTTTCACAACACTATGACCCGCTGATGCGGTTATGAGTAAATTAAACAAATGCTAGACTATGTAACCCCATTGCACTATCTATTATTTTTTATTATTGTTAGTTTAAGTTAATTCACTGTCGGAACTCTTTCAGCGTTGGATTTTTAACCGATTACATTGAATAATTACTGACTTTACGGTCACAGGTAGTACTTGGAGATTTCTTGATTTACTTCTACGCAAACCGTTGTGTAATTTGTTGGAAATAGAAGTGAATTGATGATAAAAATGGTTTAAACTTTCTACTTTGCATCCTTAAACGTGATATCTAACCACTCACTTGGTAATTAAAGGTGCATTGAAACGAAACATTACTAAAAACAACATTCCAAGAGTATGAATGGAATATATAACTCGATGAACAATGCACTTAAAATTTATTAGCTTTTCTAAATCCATTTTCTCTTGGGAGTTCACAGTGCAGTACCATCTTCAGTAGCATATGTAGCACACATTAACGTTATAAAACTTTTGCATTCGCCAACTGATCGAGGAGACCTTTCATGCCAAAAAAGCAGTTTGAGTAAATTGGTATTTTATGTAAATTATCATATTTCAAATTCAATTAGATTTTGAGATGCTGGCAAGATAAATAAATATAAATATATGCAGGAAATTTAACTTTTCATTAACTATATCTATCTTCATACCTACTGACAACAACTTTAGACTCTTTATGTTTCACCACAAGGGTTTAATGAACTCAAGGTTCAAGCTATCGAATATAAAAACTAATTTCTGTGTAAAGCTGACGGTAAATTTTCATTTCTTTATTGGAAGAGGCAGGGCTATCACAGGAAAAGAGAGTATCGTTTTTTTTGATGGGTGATGGCTTGTGAGAGAGAAATTAATATTAATTTGACATACCTCAGTTCCCTCATTTTAAGAAATTATTTAAGTTATTTTTTAAATTTATTTAGTAGACTGCGAACCACCGCCAGGGTGTGTGGCAGGCGTGATTACAAACCAGATTACCCCCGAACAAAAACGAATTTCCCTCATACCACGGTCGAACAAACGTTACCTTATTCTGATCCCTGATCGTTTGTGTAAAATATGGTATCTAAAATCTATTTGCTCTGCACTTAATTTATCAAATTTTACTGACATGACCTTTCTTACCATAATATAAAAGGGCTAATAAAAAGTTTTTCCCCATCATTGCTAAAGAGGCATCCTTCCAATTTATTCAACAGCAATCGGTAATTCGTCACTACGCATTTGCTAATCGCTGTTGCATATTTGTATTAAATAATTGGTAGGATCTAATTCATAAAGAAGACATTTAATATTTCTTTATGAATCCTATACAGGCTTACCATACACACTACAACTTAAGTAACACCTTCAAACCCGTTGAAAATCTTATTAGTTACATGACATGTTTTGCAGCATATTGCATCATTGCATGAGATGTCCTTTTGAGTTGTAATCTCTAAGGATTATACGCACTTGATTTTACATGCTCGATTAAGGTATAGGACTTTGTAAAATTTTAATGTTTATTGAAAAAACCTCTTTGTCTCCAAACCTCAATTGAAACGGTTACGTTAATATCTACGTATGCTCGACAAATGATTGCAAAGTTCTGCTTAAGGTTCGAGTACCTTCATAGATTAAACCACTTTAGTGCCTATTATCTAACCTCTAAAAAGTTTTAACTCGGTTTTCCTCCCATCCTAGCAACGAATCCCCCACCAAAATTCTTTGTTAATGCGGAATTGATACGGAACGCACCCAGGGCGGAATGTGATGAACTCATGGAGGATGCTCAATGGAATTACAGCGCTCTTTCGTGGGTGCCAGGGTCGCTTATATTTGATCGCGCAGCGCGTTCGGAGAACGAGTTAGCGTGACGTGGGGGCGAGGGGAGAGAGAGAGAGAGCGAGTGAGATATAGGTGGAAGAGGGTTCCCTTAGTATCTCCCCCGACTTCACACATCATGCTTTCTCGCACACCTGACCGAGTGATAAAGAGGGGGGTCAGCAAGGCATTCATTAATTTGTCCTGAAACCTGGAAAAGGGAGTTCCGAATGGTGCCCTATTGGGGTGGGTGAGAAGCGTGATATGGGCGTGGGAGGGGACGAAAGGCGGGAAGACTACGTGGTGGGTGGACGACGCGTGGTCGGAGATTCAAAAGAGCTGGGTTGAAAGTGGAGGAAAGTTTAAGGGTCAAGCCTTGCCCTACATTTTATGTGATATAAATATAGGCCACTTAATTTGGAACATGAATGTAATCGTGTAATTTTCAGCTCCGATATTTTGATGAGTACCTTAATTTCCTCTGGGTAGTAGAATATTGGCTAAAGATGCTTTTGTTAAGATATTGTAATGGACATATTCATGCATACACGTGTGCATATAGAAACTAATAAATCTATCCATCTCTGTGTAAGTAAACAAATATGTAGCTTTAAACGCGGGAACACAATAGAAATAAATATTTTTATCAAATGTTTTATATTTCTGCGAATTACAGCGGAAAAAAAATTATAGTGTTTTTTGCTGATTTTACTGAGCCGTTGAAAGTTTAAGAATTCTTTCATGATATCGCTCGAAATTTAACATAGCTACTTAAAAATACCGTCGAATAATTAAAATTATAATTTGTATGCAAATATTCATTACAATATTTTTAGGTATATTTAAAAGTACGATATATAGTATGTTTTTCGATTATTATTTGTTTGATAAGAAAAAAAATGTGTGCAGTCAGCATATTTATATTCATCATTTTTGCAATCAAATTATTAAATATTGTTCAAAGTAGTATTTTCTAAACTTATTTCAGCCAAATGCATTGCCTAAATGAATAATACTTGCAATAAGTATTTTTTATGAGTCAATGAAATTAAAAGATGAATATTAACATTTTATCTAAGAATAAACTTCCGTAAGAAAGATATGTTTTTTTTTCCTTGTGGAGATTATTCCTCATGTGCATTGTAGGGAAATCCTTACCGGAATTTAACTTAAAAATAAAATATCACTAAATCATGATTACATTTTTCGGTTTTAACTTAATTAGGAGGGATAAAATTTTTCAAATAAGCGATCTTAAATACCTGATGATGTCGGATACTCATGTCGACTGTTTTACGAAACTAATTGTTTTTAATAAAATTCAGGGGAACTTATACAGATTTTATTTTGCAAAATTGATCTTATATCCTAAACAGACCTGAAATCATAGCTTCCCCCGAGCTAAGTCTTTAAATTAGGAAGCTCCGTTTAATGTAGGGTACCAATATTACTGTGTCATTTCTATGTCAGCTGTGATTTCTCACTAGGTTACAATTTCTCATGTTTTTTGGATGCGTTGGTCCAAAGGCATCATCAGCGGTTTACATCCGATACCCTAATCAAGCACTCAACCTCCAGGCTACATTAATGAAGCGACTGAGAGTTTTGTATGGTTTTATATACATTTATACTTTACTTCAACGATGAACAGTGATACTTAGTTGATATAAGAGCCATGAGGTCCATATCGGCGGAGTGCGATATTCTTAGCGAAGTCAGGAAGAATATGAAAAAAGGAAATGAAATGAAAGGATTGTGAATATTAATTGAAATCTAAATAAAATGCAAGGGAAATTCATTACATATAAGTAAATTAAAATACACTTAATTTTGTCCACTTCATGGAATCGTTGACGAGAACATGTAGAACAAAATATATCAATCCACCTAACGGGTATGCAAATAGTAATCATATAGTTCCATTGATTTACATAAATATAGAGAAAAAATACATATTGCTATGCAATATCGCGTAAATTTTCATGGTTTTTCCCCGAATATTTTATGTTGTAGTATGTTACAACAATTTTAAATGGTATATTTTGGTAATTAAATTTTACTGGTCGCGGTGTCATTATGTTTAAGTATGCAAACTTATTTAGAATAGGATAAATATAGTATTGTCCACAGTTGTGAGCAATAGATCAGTAACACTAATGAAGAGTCAAGTAGAATATAAAAGGTTTAATCAAGATGGGGCTTTAGCAAAAATAGTATTTCAGTCAGAATAAGCAGACGTTGACTTTTTGGAGGCTTGAAAGTCAAAACATGAATTATAGAAAATTGCAAGGACAAAAATTAAATGGCCAAAAACGTTAAACATGATAAATAAATTAGTAGCTGTGCACGAAAATCCATTATTTGAATATTCAAAATTAAATTTAACGAGCTGAACAAAATTTTAAACGTTCCATCAATTCCTTCTCCTTATGCTAAGAGAACGATCTTCTCTCATGCTCTTCTTGGTACGAGATCTAGTTAATCTCTCAGTTTTAAGTCAATAAGTGATTGATTGCTGTACAACTTATCATTTACCACACGGAGTTAATTCAGAGGCTATGTTTCTGCCACGACTTTCAGCCGTTTTGATGCCGTGCACACCTTCCTTTCCATCTCTTTGGTGTTTCTTCGTTTCTCTCTTGCCTTTTACCTGTGCCCTTTCCATCTTCTACTCTGTCAGAGCCAGTCCATTGTTTTGAAAGAGACATAAAAGGTCCTCATAAGACTTTATATCATGCCCTCCAAGCAAAGGCAATAGATTCCTCCTCTCTTCGAAAGCAGTCTCCTTAATCCATTCCTGGTCAATATTCTTCTCATTCATCCATCCTCCCACATTCTTCCGGGAGGATGACTCCTTACATTTCGGGACATCTTATGCGATCAATGCCGGGTGGCCAGCGATGCATGAATTCTTGGAAACCGAAATGGTGAAAATCCCTGAAAAATTCTGGATCAAGCTTTCGTTCAGGTAAAAAACTGGTATTAATGGAGTTTGAAACTTTAAACCATGAAAAGGGCATTATGAGAATAACAGATTTTGTTGAATCATTATTACTTGAAATTATTAATGCACTGATCCAGAAATTGAACTTTACTGTTTAAGTCCTAGTAGGTGTGCTACACTTTATTTTTCATATAACTTCAGTAAATAGCATATAAATTCAATGTCTTTAAGTTGATATAATTCATGAAAACTTAATTACCAAAGTGGTACTCTTTAAATACTTTTACCCACTTTTTCATAAGCCCTACCTCGCAGTACACAAGATTTAGAAAACATTTAAACAGCAGCTATTCTGGATTAGGGCTGCATTTCTTAATGAGCTTTATAACCACCTTAATAATTGGCATATAATACGGTAAGGTCATGCTTTAATCTCATTGGTAAGCTTTAAAATATGCTAATTTCTCTGATGTTCGATTTTTAATCCCGGCGTTTTGAATTCTTAGGTTTACTTATGTCTGCTTATATACCCGCATTTGTTGAGAAAATTAAAACTGAGGATACCGTCCTAACTATTAAACGTGAAATCATGATCATCTTTCCGATGCTCTTAAAAAGTCAGATGCGCCTGCCTTTAGTTGATCCTGCCTTGAGTCTTCACGCTTTCTTGTCACTTGATCCACCCTATAATAAATAAGCAAGACTAAGAGTTGTTGTTGGCTTTTCTTCATAACAAACAACAAATCGAGCAATCCACATCTGTCTATCCTTTACCAGGCACATTGGTGAATAACTTATAAGCGGCTATTTGAAATACTGTTTGTTATTTTGATAACTATGAAAAAGTTCAATTGGACATGACTAGGTAAGGTACACACAAATCCGCATATTTAAAGGTAAGTAACTAGTATTCAATGCAGTTTAGCCTAAGATTAAACAGGTGAGACAGTAAACCGTTCAATATTGACTGCAGGAGGTTAGGAAAAACATTGTCTTTCAGTTTATTTTTAGCGAAGTTGGCATCTAATTTATTTTTCTTATTAATTTAAAATTGCTGAATAAAAATATTTTCTTATTTTTCATTGGGAAGAATTCAGCACTCTAGTTTAATGACTTTCTTAGTAGTAGAATTATTCAAACTATTTCAAACCTGATGGTGAAGAATAGATATATATCTTTTACTTATATGGACGACAGGTCAACGGCTTTTTAAATGTCAACCATTTGATATTCGATCAGAAATTTCATTCTTCTTACCTAATGGATCTTTTTCACCGATGATCCACTCGTGAATTCGGAGAGGGCTTTAGTAAGGAATTATACGAAAGCCAAAATTCTCTCTTCAATGCGTTCTCTCGCTCAAACGTGAATGATATCGGCTCTTCTTATTAAACATTCAAGCCAACCATTATCCTTCCCCTCAACTCTCGTCCAAGCCCACGTATCTTCATCTCCTCAAACGAGGCAACTCCCCCTCTCTCGGGTGCCAGACCTCAAAAACTCGCTCACCCATGAGCACCCCTTTTGCCCTTCCTCCTTCTTTTCATCCCTCTCGTATTTGGAAGCCAATATCGGTTCTTGAAGCGGAGCGCTCCCCTTAACAAGTCCACCATCTGATTCCCACCTTTCCCCTCAACCGCTATAAAGATTTGTGGAATCATTAATTGGGGACACTTCAGCTCCGGTTCTCGCGCTTGAGACATACCAATCTCTGCTCACCAGTACCATGAGATACGGGATACGCTTTGCCCTATTCTTTCATATTTCTGTCTGTAATCTCTCGATATCCTTTCCAAAAATAGGGGTTCTTAAGCATTAAGCCATCAAATTTTCGCAATAGGGGATCAATTTCGCAGGCGGCTGCACCCTATTTTTTTTAAACGATTCCCAATCCGTTTGGATTAACTTTCCCTTGGGTAAAATATTTCACGCATCGCAAGAGAATGCATTTCTGTTTATTTATATTTTGTCAACTTTATCCAGATATGGAAAGGGAGGGATTACTATTTGCAAAAAATAATCAATATTAAAAATATTAAATAATTTTTAGGAAAGGGATAGGTATGCTGACAGCAAGACTAATTAGGATATAATGAGTGACATGAGTATTACTGCAATTGAATTGAATCTGTGACGGAAAAATTAAGTTCTAGGGATCTTACAACATCTAGAAGAATTGATTCCAGGTGTTATATGATTCCTAATGTTTCTGGCCATGTTAATTTATATTCTAAGTTATATTAAAGGAGGCCTTCGAAATAAAGTAGGCATTCCTAAGCGAGTAATCCAAATTTGAGGAGGCATTTTTATTTTAATTAATAAGTGTTATATAATTTGAATCTCCGAACTTTTAAGAGCGCTAACTATTGTAATATATTTCACAATGACTTCGTAGGAATAGGGAAGAATGGGTGAAACCATTAATATCATCTAAAACATGCGAATTATTAGATCAATGTTTGGTGGAAATCAGATTTGAGCAGTGTTAGATTTTTAATGAGTGGAATGAAGAACAATTAATAATCATGTTATCTATATTTCAAATGTTGTGACTTATATTTTGATCCTCTCATTCATATTGTCGGAGATATTCATGAGGTCCTTTGCTCTATGTCTTGAAGTTATAAATGATTCAGTTGCCTTTAAGAAGTAAATTACTTTTGCGAATATTATTCGTTCATTTCGTAAATTGAAAATTTAGCAAAATTAAAATATAGAAAATTAAGTGTTATTTCAGGTAGGTTGCAATCTTAAATGATTTAGAATGTTGAATTCGGTGATTGGTGAAACTTTTTGCCATAAAAATACCCCGTGATTAGATGAGTTATATGAATAAAATATCTGAGGTTGATTTTAAAGTGGTTGCTTTATTCATTTGGGACAACATGTCCATGGATAATAGCCTCAAGTATGTTCAAATTACATTCTTTATGCATGTATGTAGTATTTTCTATATCTTTTTGTTATTTATGAAAAAGGCCAGCTTTGTTTTGGATCATTCGAGGTTATTTATGCTTGAAGTTTAAAGGACTAATAAGCAGTGCTTTCTCGCACAATTTAAAGCAACTTTCTAGTGAGTGGAACACCAATGAGAAACATCTAATGACCCTGTGCATGTTTGAATCAGAAGAAAATTATTCCAGAAGCGTTTTACTCGAGTTAACCAGAAGTATACCAAAGTATAGCTAACTTTAGAGATTAAACTTAAGCAGGTTTAAGCCATTATGTCAGAGCTAGACGACTGATAAGAGAGTATTCTAAAGTTCATTTATTTACAGGAAAAATATTAATTCCAAGAAACTATTAATGCTAGATATTAGCTGTGTTATGGCAAAACTGAACCGAAATATTCAGCGACATTGTATTCTCCAACTGCTAAAGCATTCAAGGGATATATGTCATTTTGGTTGCCAATTTGGCTAAATTCTTTTGCTAAAAACTTAACTATGCAGCATGCGGTGGAACTAATCTTTTTCCGTCCTCTAAAATGCGCGTTTTTATCTCTGGGAATGTTCGCGCGAGGTCGCGTCGTATTTTCCGTAGCGAATGTGAGGAAGTTCGGTAGATGGCGCGACGATAACTCTCCTGGTCGATGATTCCTTCTCAGTCGTGTTGTGGCGACGGTGACGCCACACCGCTCTGCGTTCATTAAACCGCATTAAATTTGACCATGCGCAGAACGAGTTTCTTTTTTTCCGCTGTTCTCTTTGCTCCCCGCGGCATCTCCCTTTCCAAGTACGGTCCATCATTCATTCAAGGCATTCTGCAACTTCTACGCATAAAGAGAACTTCCGCTTGTCTGCCCTACGTTAACTTATCTTCATTATTTGTAGATTCTGCCTGCCTGCCTTGATGCTGTCTATAAAGTCTATTCTCTTCCGTCTACCACCCTGCTTACCAAATAATCTCTCGTCAATCATGCCATTTATGCTATTTTCCCTTTAATCATGCCATTTCTCTGCCGTACCATTACTTTAAGTCATATTCTCCAACCACTTTCTCTGCCGTTCTCTAATTTCCCCCAATGACTTTGTTTCTCCTGGAGACCTGTTAGACACTTCCTCTGTCTTGACCTATTTTCTCCACTCTCAGCGATACCTACAAGTCTCCACTCAACACAAATAATTTTTGTCAAATTTTGCATCCGGTAATTGTCACCCTTCTTATTGAATTCTTTCCTAATCTTTTTTACCTCTTTCATCAGTGTATCCGTTAGCTTCTTTTTACGAATTCATCTTCCGATGGGGCGATTTCCATTGTAATGACTCATTTTACTATGCCATATTTCTCAGGGAAAAATTGGGGTGCTTGTAGAAGTCGATGTGGCGGTGAACTTATTGGGATTTTATTGCAAAACCGAAACCGAATATAAGAGTCATCCTTAATTGGCCACTTAAACTGGGATATTTCAAGGAGTTTTCAAAAACTTTCGACACAGTTGTGCGCTAGTAAAAAGCCTTGCCGTGCTTACTAAAATGTGGAGGAGGATTCTCAGGATGTAATTTATTCCACCACTCATGATGGCTTCAATAATGTGGTTTTACATGTATATATGTAATAAATAAAGTAATTTGGGTGTTTACAATGGTTACTATCGATGTCACCTCCTTATACACATCCATTCCTCACCATGAAGGACTTTCTTCCCTACACCACTTCCTCTCCAAACGCCTTATCCCTCACAACCCTAGCACCGAATTTCTCATCGATCTTTCTAATTTCATTCTCAACCGCAACTCCTTTTCTTTCAACAATAACTATTACTTCCAAATAAAGGGCTGTGCCATGGGAAGCAGATTCAGCCCTTCATATGCAAACGTCCACCTCGGCGTCCTGGAAGAAAATTTCCCTTCCAACTAACCTCTGAAAACCCTCCGGTGGCTCCGATACATTGATGGCATCTTTCTACTCTGGCCACATAGCATAGATTTCCTCCATTCCTTCATCTCCCAACTCACTGATTCCTCATCTGTGTCTCTCACCTCAACCATTTCATCCTCTCAGAACACCTTCCTCGATGTCAATATTTCCCCCAGCAATAACAAATTCCTGACCTCTGTCCACACTAAACCTACTAATAAGCAACAATATCTTCATTAAAGCAGTTGCCACCCTATTAAGTATATTTTATTCACAGATGAACACACTATTCATTCACAAATAAATACGTCTAATTGGCTGCTGTGATAACATCAGAGAGGTGCTGCAATACATTGCAAGTGAAATTGAGTGGCGTGCTTCAATTCACACATAGTTCAGCATAAAATCATGTAATATATTCACTTTTAATGAAAATAAGGCTCCCATTTTATATGATTATCATTTAGCTGGAATTCATGAAGGAGCTGAATTCATGTTCGATTCAGGGATTGCATTTGAAAACAAAATGTGTTTTATAACGCACATTGAGCATTTCGAAGTAAAGAGCCATTAATTTTGAATTTTTTATTTGTATTTGCAAAGATTTTAAGTTATGTTTTTTCTTAGGTTACTACATATTTCATTAATAGGTCTTTAATGGACTATAGTTTTTATCCATGCTATAAAATTCATGCCCTCAAAATAGATAAGCAAACATATTAAGGTACGCATTTAATCATTTAAACTATGAATATCTAACGATTCCTTATGTTTTAAGTTGTTATCTAAACTTTCTATCTCTTTCTATGCGTAGAAAACATCGTGAAATGTTCTTCTTGCACGATGTACTCAGTGTTTATATTAAGTTATATGAATTAATCTAACTAATATCATGGGAAAGCAAATATTTAGACTTGTGCTGATTCTGGAGTGTCTTCATCACATAGAAATTAGGAAATAGTTCTCAATTTATCAGTAAATGGGGAACTGCGATAATTATTGATACAACTATGATTATCTATTTCCCATTCAATATAATAAATATATAATATAATAAATATAATAATAATTTAATGGCCTTAAATTGATATACTGTTATAAAATATATCTTATTAGATCAATTTTCTTCGAAAAATTCCTCTTTTGGGAAAAAAGTAAATGGAACATAAATTTCAACGCTTCGTTTATCGCTCACCAAAAGCCGCATTTCAATGGTAACTTTTCTCCCGTTGCTCGCCGTATCCACGAAAATTGACTCTCTTATCATCTTTTGTTTGCTTTTATATTCCTAAATAGAACCATATCCACCGAAGACCAGAATTTTCCTCCTAAAAATAGATCATAGTCTAAAATTAACTTCAAAAACAATATTGTGATTTGGTGGCTGTGAGGAAAGTGATGTCAGCACAGCTCCGAACCTCAATTGAGGAAACTGATTCCAACAAACTGGCTTCCCAAGTGAAAGGCATCATTTTCGGGTTCTTTGGTGATAGGGAGGAAGGCCACGACTGATGATTGTCCTCGTACTAAAGTGCCTTAAGGCATGTTTACGAATTTGGAACAACGCTGCAGGATGAAAATTGAGGTGGCATGAGAACGTAATAACTCATCCAGTCGCGTCCGCATGCTGACAGGAATTTGACGACTGGGCAATCAGTGACAGAAATTGAGATAAGTGATTTTTCTGCTCGTGACATGAAATTGAATTTCGCCGTAACGTGAATAATTTCAGCAAAGTGGTTCCCATCCTGGCCATTAATTTTTACCCTAGTTTGCTTAGGTAATAGTTTGCGTAGTTGGCAGTTTGATAGAAGAGAGTAAACTTCATTTTGCTCCCTGCCACATTGATTTTCAGGTACATTCAGTATAGTTTTTGGTATAGTTTTGATTACTTATGGTGTTCCATCGCTAAAACAGTCTTCAGGGGATAACGAGTCGAAAAGACAAGAATTTCGAGAAGAAAAGTTAAAAGCGTCTAAAATAACAATGCACAGTTGCTACCTTGTAGGTTAATACTTATTATGTCGGGCCGACTCGTGTGGGATATCGATTACAAGCATTCTGTTCTCTTATTTTTCTTCGAAAAAATTACCATTTAAACCTGTCAGTCTTGCAGTCTATATCTCTAAGCTTAAATTCGTGATCCCTCCGCCCTTAATGTTTTGGGGCTCGTATTATATTCTTAATGTCATCGGAAAAGTAAACGCCGCTGTTTAAGGGAATCCCAGCCTAAATTTTCTAGCAAAGTAGTTACGCTACTGCGTTGGTCATAACAATTTTTGACAAATCTAGCCCCCCTCCGTTGAACTCGATCTAATTCCGAAATCAAATTTATCTCTTGAGGATCCCATATACTGGCAGCATCCTCTAGTTGAGGCCTGACTAGGGTAAGAAAATATCGTTCCTTCATTTTTTCGTAACATTTACCCAGCACTCTGATGTGGATGTGCAGAAAAATGGAAAAATATAATCAATCAAAGGAAAAAATAGATGGAGTTCTTGGCACGGTAGGGGGAGAGAAAATAGTTTTGGTAGACACGTGAAAGAAACAGAGCATGTAGAGAGGCAATTTGATGTTATGATGGTCAAAAGAGGTGAAAATGGTAGTCAAGCGAAGCAGTGGGAGGAAAAGAACAGGAATTAGTATGGGACTAAGTAACCAAGAAACTATGCAAATGATGAAATATGATCAGTTAGTTATTGCAATAGGAATATGAAGTCTAAGAATATTTTCTTTCATGTTACTTTGGCCTTAGGTGTGGAGGCGTATGTCATTCCCGGTTCCGTTAAAACCTACCCTTTGACAGTGGACCGCTATTAATAAATTATTAGCATTCTGTAATTCCAAGCTTCGTAAAATTTCATGAAAATTCGTTTGTAACATTGCGATAAATGCATTGTCAGATGGTAGCTACAATTTTCAAACGTATTTGGAAATATTTTTCTCTCTTTATTAGGATCACGCTCTATGCGTATGGTATTTAATATCAAAATGAGATTTTCAAATCCATCGATTCAAGTGAAACAAAAGTCACTAAATACGTTTATATAACCCAAGGATAATTGATCCAGTATTTTTTCAGTCGTCTCAAAGGTGTTCTGATAAAACTAAATTTTGCTCGCTCTCACTTTATATATTTAATGTGAAAAATAAGTCTGCCTACCATATATTTCAGCTACCTACTTGAAGAGAAAGCGTATCCTGCCCGTTGGGAAATATACAAGGCATCCTCGATCGTAATCACAGGAAACATTTGCACAACCGACGTGAAAGGGGAGGATAAGAGAATCCTGAAGAGAATCAATACGACAGTTATATGCAATTTTCAGATGATGATGAGGAGTTACTTGAAACCATCAAAATTAAAATGGAGAAAGGTGGAAGAAAAAGTAAGGCTCCTGTGAGGGCAGAAGGAAAGACAGCGGGGATTTCTAAAGTGATAGTCAGTGAGTTATATAAAGTAGGGGAAAGACGGTAGTCGTGAAATGGTTGTGGTATTGATCAAGGAACTGAGAAAATGGGTAGTGAATATGCAGTGTATTAGTGATAGAGTTCCTTTGGTTGAGAAAAATCAATCAGGGTCAATCCAGTAAACTACTTCATTACCGTTATCGACAAGTAATCATCATTATTGTAACGGAATTTGCTAGGATTACTGAGAAAAAAATGACTGCTTCAGTGTCAGAAAGGATGCATCTAATAATTACAAGGATTTGAAAGATATTGAGGGACAAAGGAAGGGATGGAAGATAGGTAGTAAAAACGTACGTTGCAAAGTAATGGTATAGAAAATTGAATTGATCGCAGTGAAAAAGCCGTCAAGTTACAGGTATAAAGGAGAATGTGTTTGATGATACCTACCATCTTGTTTAACCATTATCCTAGGCTTAGGTGCACATAGTAGATTATAAAAGAAACAGTTGGGCATAATAGAAACCTTTTCATTAACTTACACTGCTTTCTGAGAGCGGTGGCAGATTCATATGAAATCTTGAGGACTAAACCAGAGTAAAAAGAAGTGACTCCCAAATATTTGGGGAATTGTAGATACAACATAAGAAGCGGTAGAAATGGGAACTGAAAAATGATAGTGGTGATCATTTTTACTTTCATCATTGAAACATTTTTAAAAATTCTGTCCTTTTACAGGGGTACTATTTTGAATTCTCAACCCCCCCCTTTTCTGTATTTCTTAAATTTCTCATTGTTTTCACACTGATATTTGCATTTTAAAAATATATGTATTCCCTTTGCCACATTGCTTTTTCGACTAATATAATTATTTGCCTGTATGTACACTAATCTCCCAATTTGCAATTATTTTTTTCATTTCCATTCACAGAGAATGCTTCACAAAGTATAGCGTTCGACGCTATCCGGAGGCACCAAGTTCAATTCTTGATGACGCCGTTGAGCACATTTGCCTAAACCCTAGCTATGCAATGTTTTTGGAACCTAAAACTTGGGAGAAACCACAGGGCAAGGACTGAATGACCACATACCCCAATTCCATGCGCTGTTGGACTTAGTACTGGGTAAGCTCCACCCTCACCTATCAAACTGATGTTTAGATTACTCTGGTTTATTTTATACTAGCTGAATACCCGGCTTTGCACGGGTTAGGGAGAAACAATAATATAAATATACTACATGAATAAAAACAACAAATTATAAAGTACAATAATACACTACTTCATACAAATTTAAGAATCTTTTTTATTTAACACCTGTTTATAAACTACATTTTTTGTTTCATATCCAGGAGAAAGAATATATAAATTTTTAGGCGAACCTACTCTGGAGCAAGCAACAGAAAGTTGCCCGTGGCTAAAACATGGCGATCTTAGATCAACACCACAAAACTTTAAAGACTGCCCCTGTGATTTATGAATGGTAATTGAAAAAGCTACCCGGACTGGAAACTGTAATCTTTTAAAGTTGAAGGGAAGATCAGTTGGGATTAGAGGTATCCGTGGAATAAAAATTATTTCACCTTTTCCTTTTCCAGTTAAAATGACTGCCTGGATTATATTTTTCATTAATTATGTCACACACAATCGTGTCCCATTGCAGAGTTTTGGTGGATCTAAATTTCGCAATAAAATGATTGGAGATCGTACTTTAAGTATAAGGCGATGTTGTGGCAATCCAGCTGGATCAAGTGAATTTAGGAATTCCGTTGGATAATTGACGGCTTCGTCAGCATCCACTACGGTATCAACCGATTTATATTCAATCACGTCTCCTGGCAGCATGGCTAGTATCTCCTTGTTAATTTCATTAACATCATCGTTCTTAGGAGCAAGAATGGCTCTTTCTCGCAACCATTCTAAATTTTTATAATTTTGATTAACGTTAGGATAGACTGCTTGTATCATATCGCGGACAGTTTTCACCGATACACATAAATCTGATGGCAATTTTATCATACCAGATGCTTCAGTAACTAATCTATCTTCTCCAATCTCCAAAAGTTTATTTGCAAAATTTTGAGCATTCCCATCTCTTAAGAGGATTCGCATGTTTTGTTTAAGGCTAATTTCTTGGACATGATTCCATAGAACAGAATGTTTTAAACAGGCATAAATTTCATCGGTTGGAGTCGATTTTGGAATGACAGGCAGATTTTGACGGAAGTCTCCACACAGGAGTACCAGAGCTCCTCCCATTAAACTGCAGTTTCCTCTAAGATCTTGAAGTGTTGCGTTGAGGGCCTCAAGAGATTTTTTATGAGCCATCGTACACTCATCCCATACTATCAATTTACATTCTATAAGAACTTGTGCCTGGCCGCTTGTTTTATTTATATGACATGTGGGATTTTCTCGTCGGGAAATATTAAGTGGCAACTTAAGGGCAGAGTGGGCTGTTCTTCCTCCTTCGATTAACGTCGCTGCAATACCTGAAGATGCAACGGCAAGAGCAATTTCTCCATGAACCCTGATTTCAGCGAAAACTAAATTAATTAAAAATGTTTTTCCCGTGCCACCAGCAGCATCAAGAAAAATGATACCTCCTTCTTGTTTATCTACTTGATCCATTATTGTTTCGTACGCGAATTTCTGATCTTCATTAAGAAGTGGCTTTTTATCCGCGATGTATGCTTCTAAGTCTAAGACATTGTAGCTAGTTTCACGTATATAATCTGGGTAAAATACACCCTGTTGATCTTGTACAGGTGCAAAAAGACCGAGTTCCACTAAAGTCTTGTTAACCATGGTGATACACTTTTCCTCCAAAATAATCAAAGTTTTATTAAAAATGTCGGAGTTAAACGTAATATCCAATGTAGGATTTTCACTTCGAACTTTAGCCAGTATATCCTCACTCATTGATTCTTTATATTTTTCCCATAATGTTTTTGGGTTAGATGGATTACAGGAGGTTATTATGATGGCAAACAAAATTCGGATTTGTCCTGGAAGAGAAATCAAACTGGCCTCTCGCAATGAGTCATCCCAGTGTTGATCTCATTCTAGCAACCCTAAATTCTGGCAAGCTTCTCTGAATGTCTCACATATTTCTCCGTTTACCGTTCTTAATTCTGCAAATGAGCGAGGTCCTCTAATGGTATGTAGAAGCATTCTTAAAAAATAACATTCGGCGTTGTTAGGATGGACTGTGTAGACTCGGCCCAATGCGTCACATGAATCAATATTATTCTCAGGATCAAAGTTGCCCATTTTTCTTCTACAAAAGACTTTCCTTGATGTATTCCACGTATAATATCTCGGCAATTCTGAATACAATAGTGTTCTTGCAAAAGTATCCTGCTGGCATAGTCGGAAAAATGCTGTTTCTATGACAGCAAAAAAGTAAACATATTACATACATACAAACAAACACTCTCCTTTATATATATAGATAGCTCGTGTAAATCTGTTGCTCATTATTAATAATTGATGTTCAAATAAATTTAAAAACATTTACAAAACAAATATTGGAAGGAAAGGGAAACAAACAAAGAAGTACTAGGATTGGTGGGTGAGAGTGGGTCATTGAGAAAGAAGCTGGATGCATAGTTTTTCAATTGTAAATTAGCATGTTGAAGACAAAACGCCAAATACAAATCTATGATGTAATAATTAATGACAATTAACTTCTATATAACATGCTTTGATATCTTGTGCTTTAAACATGGAAATTAATGTCCACATAAGGTTTAACTAGCTTTATATTTTTCGGTTCAATATAGCTCTTCATTTTTTACACCCTAGTCTTTGAAATGAGAGAGAATGTAATTTATAAGTAAAGTAGTTTGTATGCTAAATTTATACTTCTTGTTAAAATTTAAAAGAACTCAACTAAGTTACCATACGTTTTATCTGGGGGAGCGTGAGATTTCTTTGTTCATGTGAATCTGCAGGTTGAAAAGAGTTAGCGAAATGAGTTGAACCCGTCCGTCGGATGGGGACGTTAAGCCGCGGACCGCTTGGCGCCTTTCGTAAAGAGTAGGCTAATACCGAAGCCGGGTTTCTATTCAACCTTTATCCTTTCCTGTTTTTCCCCTATGGCGCAAATGACCTCAGCAGTCGGTCGCCTCCCCTAAATACTACTGCTATGAGTTGAACGCCAAGGAATGAGTTTTCCTCTTGTCGTAGACATCTTCCTGGGTATTTAGAAAACTCCATTCAATGCGTTAAAAAACATAGATTGTTAGTGATTTTAAAATTTCTGAACACTTTTCCCTCTAGAATCTATATATACTAGTTCAAATCAGCCACGGTGTTATTGGACTACGTCTTCTTTAGCTATGCCATATCGTCAAACTAGTGACAATTTTTTTCTTGCTCATCAGGAATAGCATTTTATCACAAAAATGAAAAAAGTTATCACATTAAGATTTATCTCATCTCTTGATACCGTGATTGATTTAAAATAGATTTCATTATCTAAATGCCCTTGTAAAAAGTTTACGACAATAAATCAGACTTCTCTTATCGCATTTTCCCTAAAATCACCGCTTTGTGCGCTACAAGGTCCTGTTAAGGCAGTTTTGCGTGCATTCAATCAGTATGAGCCTCAAAAGAGATTAATTAACCGACTTTATTCATCATGGGAGCTGCGAGGATTGCTGTCGGAATATTAAAAGCCATAATTTAGTATCTCAGCCCCTTTTACGACAGTTAATCCCGTACCATGCCTTTGACGGCACGTGCGTGCCCGTTATTCGTGAGTCGGTCCTCTCGGTGAAGAGGTGGTACGGGTGTTTACGGAAATCTCTGTGAATACGAATCTCGTATATCCTCTTACTGCGAATGAGTTATCCCAAAATTTATTTGCTGAACACCTTCCTTATTACAATTTGCAAATGGATGATCCATTTCTTCTATCACTGTGAGTACTGGTCATTTTCACTCACTAGAATATTTTGGTATGGGAATAAATAATAACAAAAATGAAAGGGAAGCTCAGAAGAAAGCAAAAAAATCTATGAAATACAATCAGAAAAGTCCGAGAAAATTTTTTATGAGGGGGAATGAAAATGTGGACATGTTTATATTTTGAAGAATACGGAGTTTGTAGATTGAATAGGTATTGAGAGAGCTTGTCAATGCTGGATTAATGGAAGAGAAAATATCAAAGTTGAAAGAGTTCGGAAACTGATGAACCCTTTTGATCGAGAATAGTGAGACGAAAAACAAAAGTGGTGGTGTTTTTATGTCTAGTGTGCCAAAACGTATCCAGGATTCAAAATTATCCAATAGGCACAAAGGAGGAGTTGAAATTTATTTGAAAAAGATTATTTAAACCGGTTTTTATGCAATACAAGGCATAGTTGATCCTAGAATTCTATTCGATAAAAGTCCTGATTTCTCTTAAACAATTGATAATAATAAAATGTGATTTCATAAAAAGTAAATGTTTAATTTTTGTAAATACACTGAGATTTTAACGTACTCGTGCAAGTGTAACTTTTTCAAACCATTTTATGGCCAGTTGACCAATGCTGAAAATTTAGCATTATTAGAATCGTTTTGGACAGTATTTTTTTATATAGGGTTCGTCCGGAAAATAAGTGTACTGAGCTCAGGAAAAAAAATTTATTACACTATTACATATCTTAAGCTAATATTCCTCAAAATAGGACCCTTGAGAGTCGATACACTTGTTCCAGCGGCGTTCCCATTCCTGGAACGCTCCCGCGGAGGCATCATCGGGAACCTCTCGAAGACTCGTCGTCGACCTCTTCTCTGCCCTCCACGAACATCTTGTGCCACCGAAAGATCATGTTTCTGGACATGGCTGACTCCCTGGCTAATCATACCGACAGTTTCGGTAGACGATTTCCCAAGCTTTACCGCAAATTTGATGGAATATCGCTGCTCCAAAAACTTCGGCATCGCGTTCCGTGACGTGGGTCGAGCGTGGAGGTTCGCGTTAACAGAGCTCCTACTACACCACAGCTCAGAGCCGACTGCCTTTTTCAGCGTCGCTTGCCAACATACCCCCCTCCAATTGCAGCCCATCAGAGCGGTGCTGGGCGCGCCTGGAGCGGCGGGAAAAAATCAGTAGTCACTACACTTTTTTTCCGGACGAACCCTGTATATTCATCGTGATAGACTATAGGTATATATGAATATCCGTCCCTAAATTACCTCATAATATTAAACGGGGAATACAAGTCAACAATGTACGTCTATTTTGATCATACGCATATTTTTAATGATTTTTTAATAAATAAAATGGATGACTAGCACAACAACTTTAAAATATTTAGACAGACTTTCTAGTCATATAGGTATATGGAACTTGGTATTATAATAGTAGTTTAATTATTATAATTTAAAAATAAATTTACGAACCTCTTTGTTGAAGTAAACAAAACCTTACGGAGAAGATATTATGCATGCGTAGGTTAATGCTTCTGTTGTAATATTAAGTCAGAAAAATTAAAAATTTTGAGTTTTATTTTTACAATGAGAAAATTTCGATCATCTGTAAGGAAGAAAATATGAAAAAGACTGCTCCATTACGATGTGGAACGCACTTTCCCATTGGTACATCCTCCAACGAAGATGGAAAGATAAAAAAATTGGCATTGAATCAGGAAAAGATAAACTTTAGGATTAGGATTTTTTCCTTAGAAGGATGAGAACACTGTCAAAGTAAAAGAGCCTTCCCTTGTGACATCTGTACTTGTAATTAATATCCTAAAGTTTCATTCAGTTAGACTGGGCGATGTTAAAAATATGGGCGCTTTTTGCAGATATTAATCCCTTCTCATATTGTATTAGCGTCTGTTTTGGGAAGGGGTTTTAACAGGTGAAAGCAGATAAATGCATGTATTACCGGAAATGGAATAACTTGCAAGCTGTATTTTTGTATTTTTTTAAATTATAAACTCTCATTATATGAAACATGCGTTAACCTTGTTTTCCCTCATTCTCTAAAACTAAACTTGCACGATCAGTGAGATCAGATGACCGGGTTGTCTTATACAATAAACTATATACATACGTGAACTGTCTAAAGGTACGAGGGTTATCTGGAAAGTAGTACCCGTTCGTGCCGCATGAAGTGCTGACGACGCGAGTAGCCGCTGGACGAGGTCAGATAGCTTCAGTGGCTTGTCTGCCTTCTCTGAGCCAAGTTGCGTGACGCTAGCATTGCCTGTGTTGTTTCTGTGATTGTTTACAATGTTTAAAAAAATTGAGAACGCCGCCAGTTGTGAAGTGAGGGCAGTGATTAAATTCCTCATTGCAAGAAACGTTCGCCCATGTGATATTCATCGCCAATTAAAGGAGGTGTATGGAGACAATGTAATGGACGAGTCGTCTGTTCGGCGGTGGTGTCGCAACTTCAACATGGGGAGGGGGAACACACACGACGATGAGCGTTCGGAGAGACCGTCTGTCATTACAGACCAACTGGTGAGCTCAGTTGACGAATTCGTGAGGAACGATCGGCGCGTCACAATTGATGACATCTGTGAGCATTTTCCCAATGTTTCTCGAACAATTGTTCATGAAATTGTTAAACACCATCTGCATTATGCAAAAATTTGTGCAAGATGGGTCCCTCGCGTATCTCAATGATCTGGCGGCGAAGGACTATGCAGCAGGAATACAGAAACTTGTCACACGTTATGACAAATGCCTTAATTTGCTTGGAGATTATGTTGAGAAGTAGTTTAAAGTATCCTCTTTCAAATAAAATTTTTTATGTTTGTTAATATTTACTTTTGTGTCTTTATTTCACGAACGGGTACTACTTTCCGGATGACCCTCGTATTTAAGACAATCTCTCGACATAACAGATTGTTAGTAATGTATTATGAATATCATTAAATTTGCTATATTGATCGTTTTGAATTCTTTAACTATATGAAATTAATCATTGTTGATTTTAGAAGATCAAATTAACTCCAAAAAAACTTCCGGCCTCAGGTTTTTGTTTTATTTAAAAGTTTCAGGGAATTAAATCTAAAATATAAAATCCTCATTGCGGTAAATACTATATTAGTTTTGTAAATGGCCCGTAGTGAAAGCGGTAAATGACCCAAGACAAATTTTTTTTCCCGTATAAATTTATTCAAAAAATTGTGGCAGCATTGTGAAAAATATGTTTGAAAGAAGGAACTCTAGTATAATCGATTAAAAGTAATATATATGTGTAGAAAGTTTTCTAAATCAGCCCTCATAAACAATTTAGTTAATTTATACTCGAACAAAGACACGCATTCCCGCTGGGAAAAATGAATACAGCCTTTGCTTTTCTATTTTCTCTAATTTATCCTATGCTATTCATTAATGTAATGCATATTATTATAATATAAATAATGTAGTTTCTGATGCCAACCCATCTCATTTGTGATTTGCTATTCACAAGCGCAAATGTTCTTTGGCTCCTTCGAGGAGTTAGTGCACGGTGAGATGGCGTCTAGTTGTTTAAGCTCACATTACTGTGTACTAAGGAAATACCGATGGCTAGGTGTTCTTCTCACTTTTCATTGGTATGTAAAGGAAGTATCGAGGGAAATAAACTATCCCATCTGAGAGGGGGCATCGTTTTTTTCACCATTGCTAAGAAATAACTGAAATATTTGCATGAATATTATTCTGCATGTTAATTGATCATTATGTACAAAATGTTTTCAACGACTCTAAGGAAAGTTTTCATTACCCTTTTACCCTCAATTTTGTCAGTATTTTCAACACGAGAAAAGAGTGATCAATCCATGAACACGAGAACCACAACAATCTTCTCACTGATATTTTTACAACTTACCCTCAATTTCGTCAATGTTTTCAAAACAAGACGACAGAGGTTATTCTTGAACACGAAAACCACAATAATCTTCTCACTGACGAAGATATCGAAACGGCTGTACCCAGATCGAACACGCGGCCTAGCGTTCGGCAGGTGCACACGTTATTTATCGGAGAAAGCTTTTCCCTTAAAATCAACCTTTCGTTGGGACACCATCACACGGGTCTCCACACACGACCGAAACGCTGAGCGTATATATTTGCGCCATCCCTTCAAATCCATCCGGTTTGGGACCGGTGGCATTGCGTGTGAGGGGAGTCAGCCGAGGGGGAGTGGTAGGTGAGTTACAGCGAGGTTGAGGACGAGGGAGAAATGAACTCAGTGGCTTTTTATTTGCCCCTTCTTTTGAGCGGGAGGACGGGGGGTAGCATCCCGGGTTGACGTGGCCCTTTTTACTCGTTTGCATGTCATCCCTTCAGTTGGAAAATAAAAAAAGGAATAAATCTCCCTGTCGCACCGCTGAACTAGCATGAACTGAACTGCACGCAAAATAAAATCCCTCACCCTCCCTCACATGCTTCCAACGCTCCCCCCTTTGCTGAGGTCCACACGGGCCGCCTACACACACGCCACTCGCGGCCCCTTCTTTTCCAATTGCCGCGCCCCCCCCCATTAACCACCGCTCTACTCCCAACGCGCGCGCGCCACTCAAGAGCACATCGGACGTGCGCGCCCCTGCCCGCGCAGTGCCGAGCGTTATACCGAGCGGCGCGAAAAACGAGTGGTGGGCGAGATGAGTTCATAAGCGTAGATGTTTTCCCCTCTTCCCCTACCTCACTCCTCTTCTACCAAACGCGACTCACCCCCGTCCCCACCTCCGTCCCATGCAATTCCATTTGCCAACATCGGTTGTTGCAGTGACGAGAGCATTTGCGCCAGTTTATGGTCGTCGTGTATTCCGAGTTTATTAGTAATTCCTTCTTTTTTGCTCTTGATGGAGCGGCCTGCGTTCTCTTAGCCACAAAACACTTGCTTCAAATGAAGTTAGCGTTTTTTCCCTCCGGGGATAAACCTGGTAGTAACAAAACGGGAGATATTTTAGTGGCAGGACGATGGATGTATGGCTGATATTTTCTTGCTTTGAATAACTAAATATCAAGAATAATCTGCATGACTATTATCATTTTACTGGTAATAAAACAAGAGTGAAGACTATGGCTTAATTTTCGGACCAAAAAACTTTTCATTAAATCTTTATGATCGTAAAAGTTGCCCAGTGCATACGAATACCAGAAAAGCGAGACTTAAGCTATATGTGTGTGTATATATATATATATATATATATATATATATATATATATATATATATATATATATACATATATGAATGTATATATGTATATATATATATATATGTATATATATATATATATATATATATATATATATATATATATACATACACATACAACCACATGGGAACATTTTAAGCACTGTCTTGTTCAATCATCGCGTGAAAAAAAACGTCCTTTTCAAACGAATAAATGGTAAATTTTGAATTTAGTCCTATTTTTGGTGTCGAAGAAATATATTTCCAATATTATTCTTTATTTTTACATCCCGGATAGAAGACCGTCACGCAATTCTCCATCTTAAGCGCAATAAGAGATAGTTTTTCTTTAACTTGGAAATTCCAAAGCGGCTTATTTGTCTACGAAAAAGTGCAGTATGGCCGCCTAAGTTTTCGGAAACATTCTGTCACCACACTCGTATCTCAACTGATTGAAAAAGTGTGTCGACGCTCCGGCGATGCAATTTGAAGAATTTTGAGGCATTGTAGCGATATGTGAAATAAATCTATTGACACTTTTTATACAAACCATAGGTATAGTAGTTTGCTGGGGTAGAAAGAGTTACGTACGTTGTATAGAGTATTCCCCCCATGATGTTGAGAATCGAAATACGTAGACATCGCATTATCGAATACCGACCAATACCAGTAATAGCCCCATCCAGCCCTAGAGGACACCAATATCAGCAACACTATAGCATTTAGCGGCCACCATAGTTTTTGAGAAAGAGATCATGAGAGGAACAGTCGGACCTTAATGATGACTGGTGTTCTAAAATCTGTCACTAGATTGGTATCTCAACTTATTTCAATGCAATTATATTTCTGCTTATGGATATACCATTTACTATTTCTGCATTTATTTCGCTTTAAAAATCAATTTATGGTGTGAAATAATTTAGTTTACCCATCTCGGAAGTGCATAGGGCTTAAATGAACTAATTTGTAGGAACACAAAAAGGTTAACTACGTTAAGCAAAGGAGTTTTAACACGGAGGGGAAATTGATGACAAATATGTTAAGTAAAAATTAAGGAAATAAAGAATCGGCTCGTAAAACTTTGGTATGAAGTGTAATTTTGTATGGCGCGGAAGAATGATCATTGAGGCAAGATGATTGGCGTAAACTGGAAACATTTGAAATGTGGTTGTGAAGAAGAATGGAAAGATCATATGCACTGAAGGAAATATATGAGAAAGTGCTAGACATAAGCGAGACTCTTTGGATAAATCAACTGGAGGCTGAAAACACGAATCCAGAGCATTTTGATGGGCAATGGGATGCTGATGACTGTGATGCAGGGGGCAGGAGAGAAGTTTGGGTGAGCGTGAAAGAGGCAGGAATAGAACAGGGATGTTGGACGGATCGAAGGGAGGAAGGAAGCATGTCGAATTGAGGAGGGATTTATTGTAGTGTTGGATATCAGGATCTGTTTGGGTAGAAGAAGCCAGATAAACATGTCTTTGTCCGTTATATAGACTGGGTCCACTCCAAATTAACATTAAATCGACATTGAAGTAACATTAACTGGTAATTGAGATAATTATTTTATCCGTGAAATTGTGGTATTAATAAGGCCACATCACCATTAACGCTTAGAATGTGTTTTCATTCGCATGAATCCTTGGTTATATTTCAAAGAAAACAAAACAATTGTTTTGATAATTAATTTAGATTGTAAGAGCTACTCTTGTAAAATAAAATGGGAGAATATTCCCTAGAAGAATTGTCAAGCTTGCCGCGGCAATTCTGAGTATGTCAAATGCATGGAATATAAGCGTCCTCAACAATTTCATAGCTGCAAGGTACATTCAATCTTTGTCAGCTATCCAGCATTTTTCCCAGCACTATTTAATGAATTATTACCCATGATATTGAGGACAGTTCATCTAAAGCAACCTCGTGCCTATTAGGAATTGAGATATATCGAAATAATACTAATTTTTCTTTCTCGAAATTCTAGTGCCTGTTTCCTTTCAAGAACTTCTCGTTTAAATGAATTTTATCATAATGTTTATTTAATCTATAACAGCAAAGTAAATTTATTGCTGAAACTGCATTAATTTTTAGTGACTTCACAGAAAAAGTATGCAACTTTGTCCACACATAAAGGTACGCTGCCTTTTGGAGCTAATAAAGTATTTATTTCCATTTGAATTTTTCTTATGTGGTCAGAAACATTTCAAACCGGCAATAATGACTTCGCCGATGTCGAAAAAGTCACGTCTTTCATATTCAATAGGGCTATTAAGGTGTCAATGCATATTTGAAATTGGGATCAGACATATCGTCTGAGACAGTTAATGGAAATCTTCATTCTAAAGCCAAATTGATTTATCAAGATAATAGCCATTTTCAAATATTTTCCCGTAAAAGTTCACCTATTGATTGATGTTTGCTTTTAAATTTTTACTTTCGACGAGGAGAATTTGGTGCAATAAATTCACGCAAGCAGTAGAAGAATGTACCAACGGTGACACAGAGGAAAAGATTTTTATTTTTCTGAAAATTCGATCCCCCGCTCGATAGCGGTGAAGGTTAAAGAGAATTCGCGGATAGGCATATGGGCTTCGGAGGGAGACAAGTTCGGGAGTATCGAGTTCAGGTTAGAACAGAGGTGCGGATCATGTGTGGCGGCAGAGGGCGGGGGGGCAGGATTAAAGGAAGAACGTAAAACAACGGAGTGGGGAAACGGGTTCAAAAACAGAGTTTGTAAAAAAAACGGTACTCGCGTCGGTGTGTGTGTGTGTGTGTGTTTGTGTGTGTGTATGCAAGGAGATAGGTTAGGAAGGATAGGAATGGAGAGGAGGGTTTTTAGCGGGTGATATTGTTGGAAAGGATCAACGCTTAATCGGTTGGAACGCATCGATTGTAAGTGCTCCCCCACCACCGTCACCCGCCTCCTCCTAACCCCCCTGTTTACCAGCGGGGCGCCTGATTTAGGACAACCCAAAGGGGAGGGGGAGTAAGAGACGTAAAGGGAAGGTTTCGTCGCTTGGGAGTGGAATGGGGGGGAAAGGGAAACAGGGCATAGTTGAATAAAACAAGAAAAGGGACGCGGCTAGCGCGGGAGTATTTTTGACAAAAGGGTGAGGGCTTTCACGGTGACCACGTGCTGCGGGAGCACAATGGATATGTTATCCCAGGAACGCGGCAGAATGTTTAATATGTCGAATAAATAAATATAATTGACGTGCTCTGGGTGATTAAGTCGGGGGCATTGCGACGGAGATATTTATATCGAAGCGCTAGTTCCAGACGAGTGGGCTTGTTTGTGTGTATGGTAGACGATGATCGGTTCAAGTCGGCCGGCGGGTGGGAAAAAAAAGAATCGGAATGTTTCATCGGTTGCGTAGCACGCGTGCATGGCGACATTGTTTGCGCGACATAAACCAATCCTCATCGGAGTGATTCATGCCGGTGGCGTTTGCGTGCACTCAGCCTACAAGGACGAGGCATATTTCCCTATTTTGTATTTTCAGCTTGGTTCCCCGAAACGGACAATGCGACAGAATTCTGGCGCTTGAGTAATTTTTGGATTCATAAATCTGTTACGTGGGTGTAAAATCACATTAGAATTTAACGCAGCGCCTTCACAAATCTAGAATATAGGGTTTAAGCAGTAGCTATTCCGAGGCCTTTTTTGTTCGTTTTTAGACAAAAATTGTGATTATATATGAAATACACATTGTTCCAACGAAGAAAATTTACAATATTGACTTAAAATTCGAAAATACAACGGTCAATCAAGCTATTTAAATAACTTGCATCATCATCTGATTTTTGTCAGAGACCTTTACGTGGAACTGTAATCTCTACATTTTAAAATGTTATATGTAAACGGATCAGAGGAATAATTGAAGAGCGCATGATACAATAATGAATATTAGAAATTTTAACAGAAATATCCGTGTGTTTCTAAAAAATGAAATGCAAATAGGGAAGCTGGAATATTTTGATACATCTTCATAGTTACCAAACTATTATTATGTATCTGATGAAAACGTTTGCATGAGTAGTATTTGAAATATTATTCTGCCAAATCTTTGAGCTCGTTATACGTATATTGTCTCCAGAAATATTGAAAATGAACAAAGAGAGTACTATGAGAAAAATTATTTGATCTGCAGTTGTATTTACTACTATATATCAAGTCACCAAATATATTTTGGCTCAATTTTACCTATGAACCCCATTTGGTCGTGAAATGCAAAACAGAAGGTAATATTTTTCCATATTCTTTTGCAGTTCATGAGGTAATTTGGAAGTATAACGTACAAATGTCTACGTTTTTTTTACTGCCAACAAAATATAAAACCTGTATTTTCTGCCTTGACTTAATTGTTAAGGTAATTTAATTTTCAAATTAATTTAAATGAGTCCTTAGACATTTAAAAACTCTGGTATAAAATCCTAGTCAAATAGTTTTGGAGGGTGCAATTACCTGTTTGTTTCAGCCAGTGAAGTGATATTTTCGGTTGGAGTGGCCTTTACATGCCATTAAACACCTTAAGGCTAATTTTTATAGAAATGAGAGAGAAATGCATGTCACTCCTATTTTTTCTTTTCTCTATATAAACATTTGGCTAAATTTCCAATCAAATTACAATTAATATTTTTGAAAAAAATAATCAAGTATGGGATTTACGTTGAGTTTGTAAGAGCAAGAGAAAGGTTAAATAGCATTTAAGGGTTTAGGGCCTTGTGTCATAAATGTATATTTCATAAAGATGGGTAGCATTATAGGGCCACGTTAAGCAGTAATACTCGTATCCTGCCTCCGTTATTCTTTTCGTAGGAACCTCTGTTCTTTCATTCATTTTGGCAAATTTGCTCCTTTATTTAAGACTAAGTGCCATACTTTGAGGGAAAAGTGTCATGAAGGAAGCGGAATTAAATGGTAACGAGTTCACCAACGGCACAAAAACTCGTACGAGTGCTTCCTAGGACAATAGGATGATATTGATTAAAAAATCTTTCGTGTTTCTTAATGAAAGGATAGGAAGAGAAACCCATCTAATTAATAACTAGCTCTCTCTTTTATGACTCCAAATACGTGTCTTCACCGTCGGAAAATCATTTGTTTACTTATCCTCATTTAAGATGCAAATGTGTTAAGTTTATGTACTTAGCTTTTGAAAGTAGCCTAAAAAGTATGCCTTTTTTTAATTGTTAGACTTAAGAATGATTTCTTTTAGTCCCATATGAGTTCTGGACGTTTTAGGCAACCACCTTGTAATTTAATTCATTAGCTCACAGAAAATTGCCTTGTTCAATCTACCATATTTGCCAATTATGATTTCGAATGAGTTTTCCTAAAAACATATTCATATTTTAACAAATAATTAGAATCTTTAATTTTTACGTAGTTTTCTTTGTATTTATCAGCATTCTTCATAGAACCTGCCTTTACATTAGCTTAAGGAAGTAACATATAATTCTGCAGCCAATAAAATATAGTTAATATTGTTATCCACAGTTATTTACCATTGAACAAGGTTTAAAGGTTTGGACTCCATTTTCTGGACAACGCTGATGAAGTCATACTCTCCGTAGTATTTCTCCCTAATTATCTTAACCTTTAAGTGTAAAGACAGTCGATTATGCATTATTCTATGGACAATTACCAAGTAGATTATTCCAAGCTAGAGGGCCCGGGTTCAAATCCCGGCAGTTTCAAATAATTTTCAGTGGCATCTCGATCCCTACTTGAGGTGCTTTGTGGAGGGCACCTTGACTTAGTACGCCGTCCGTCGGATGGGACGTTAAGCTGCGGCCCCTTGGTGTCTTTGGTAAAGAGTAGGCTAATTCAGACGCTGGATTTCTCTCCTCCCTTTATCCTTTCCTGTCTATCCCTTTTTGCGCAAATGACCCCAGCTGTTGGTCACCTCCCCTAAATACTACTACTACTTTTGCCAATTTTGTGAATTGAATCCCTCATGAATACAATCACCTAATGAAAAAAAAATTACTTCCTAATAAGTAAAATAGTTGTATGCACTTATCAAAACTAGATTTCATTACTCATCATATTAGCCTTCCATAAATACGAATAAATGTCTAGTAATGTAGTATGCAAGGTTGAGTATAAATTAATTGCGTATTATAGTTAGCTGAACTCAAAAAGTGGTTTTCTGTAACTTTTTTTATTAAACAACTTGTCTTGACTCAACTTGAAATGGAATTAAGCAGGGTATTTCTATCTTTTTCCAACCTAACTCTATCACCCACGCTCCTCTTGAAAAACCCACAACACCCTAGATGTCGCTGACGCCTGTAGTAGGGAGTACGGCGGGTTAAGACAAAAAAATACAAAGCAGCTTTTCAGTTGGTTGAAAGAGCCTGAGAAGCTCAAGAGAGCGGGTGGGAGAGGGAGAGAGAGAGATCGAGAGAGAGAATACGACGGAAAGATGTGGATGGAGTGTGTTCCTCAGTCGTTCAACCACCAAGGGAGACTCAAACATTCCCATCACGAGCGAACCGCCCGTTTAACCCACCCACCCTGCTATCCCTCCATTCCTTCATCCTCGTGCTCTCTCCTCGCCCCCACTTTCCTCCCTTCCTCCAATCCCTTTCTCGCAATACTTTCTCCTCGCCCCTTAGCCAAACTGCCATATCTGCCCTCTGGTTCCTCCCAGCACCCAGGCCAACATGTGCTCCCCCCTCCCTCTTCTCCGTCATCCGCCTTGAACCGTTTCTTTTATTTTGTCAGTGGCTACATAAACTTCAGGCTTTGCTCTATGCAGAGAAATTGGCGGGTTGGGTCTTGGTGATGTTTTTGCAAGTGAAGTTGGTTGAGAACTAAGAGAATAAAGGAGGATTTGAGAAACCAATTGTTTATGGTAGAAATTATGTGGTCTCACTTAGTCGATTGTCATGGACCTTAGTCGGCTGTCTAATCAACGTGATCCGATTCGGTTAACGATCTAATTTGCTTGGCTTAAATCAACTGACTCATAACTCAAATTTGATTCAAAGAACACGGATTTGACCTGAAGAAGCAGCAGAGTAGGTGAAGTTCACCTTTAAATGATGATCGTTTTAATCTATCTGAATAACGTAAAGGCACGAAAGAGATATTCTCTAGCGATGGAAATAGAACACATTATAGCAAATGAGATTCATATTATTCCCCGGGTTTACAATGTTTTCGATTAAGAGGAGTTAAACAGAGCGTTAAATTGCTTGAAAAATAATTGGTATATTGGATAGAATTAAACGATCCAAAAAAGTCGTAATTTCCGAATATTTAGCGAGTGAACCAAAAACTTTCGCAGTGAAGAAGAGTGCATTACCTGTTTTTAAGAATACGTTTGCTTATCTTTATGAAGATTCCTGAGTATGAAAAGATAAAATAAAGTAGTATTGCCTCTAGACGAAACATGCGTGCTAGTTTTCAGATTGGAAATTGAAGTCATATCGAGATACCAGTTTAAGCGGATTTCAGTTGGAAATCATCCAAAGAGTTTATTCTTTCGGATATTGGTATTGTGCTTTGACAACACATACAAGATGAACTTAAAATTTAACGAGAATTATTAAAATTGCAAACAAATATTATGGCAGGGTAACACATGATTTGTGAATAGGAGGACGAAAAATGCTCTGGGTAGTTGTCATGCATGTCCACCTTTCAAAATTAATGCCACTCTTACTGAACTTATATGAATGTGTGGTACCGTTTATCCTCTTACTTACTTTACTATTGCGGCAATCTCTCATTAGAATGGCATTGTATGAAATGGTTTAAAAGCAACCCTGAAGTTTTCATAGACTGTGAATAGCCACGTGGTACGATTTAAGATCAAAATGGTGTAAGTAGCATGGAAATAAAAAGAAGAATTAAATTAGGTAAAGAAGCTCTCACGTTTTACAAGCAAGAAGAGGGAAATTATGACGGGGAAGCTGGGTTAGGGCATTAAGAAAGGAGTGGAGAAAACTATTGTTTTGAACGGGATTTTGTGGAGCGCAAAAACAAGGTCGTCAAAAGAATGTGAAAGATGTACATTTCAGGCTATTGAAATGCGGTGGTAGATAAGAATATGGAAAGTGAAATAGCAGGAATTAAGTACAAGTGACAAAGTCCTAGGTATGGCTGAGAATGAGAGAGGACTGTTGGTAAGGATCCATAGGAAACACGAAAGATGGATGCAGAATGTTTTGATTAGGCGACTAACTATTAAAAACTGCGATAGAAGAAAAAGCGTTAGAAAAGAGAGGAAGATATAAGCTATGTAAAGATATGTTTTGAGGATGAAGCATGTGGAATTGAGAATGGACATGGCCGGAGTTGATGGAAATTTTGGTGTCGGCTTTCAGGTTGTGCTTCATTAAGTGGAGCAAAAAATATACATTGGCGACAATTTATGCCCATCTTAGGCCTGCCTTAGAAATAACATTATTATAGTTATAAAATATGCAAACTAAGAAAATGTAGATCACAATAAACATATGATAAATCACATTTTGGATGAATTATGGCTAAAAAAGGAAATTTGGTAAATTTATATTTTGGAATTAATTATTTTACTAATGATACCAGAGAATCTTGAGAGAGGAAAGGCAACAGAGTATTATCGCAGAAAAATGAAAATTCTTCCAAAAAGACAAACCGGAAATTCCAAAAAAAAATATGGGAACTGTTTACAGTAAAATGAAAAGAAAACCATGGATCGCTAATAAGGCGATTAAAAAGATAGTTGAGAGAAGGAAATGGAAGCATTTGAATATAAAGTAAGGTAGAAGAAAGTATAAAGAGTTAAATAGTAAATTGAGAAGGATAAAAAATAAAGCAAAATAAGGGCGGTAAAAGACGCAGTGTGAGGATATGGAAAGTTTACTGAAAAAGGGTGAAATTGATGCGCTACACATCAAGGTTAAATCACCATCGGGATATAAGAAAGGAATATCTGTGCTAATAGTTAGAGATAATAAAAATTATAGTTAACATGGAAAAGGTCCAAGAGAGATGGAACAAATATACATAAGAACTGCATGGCAAACAACCTAGGCCAACAAGGGTAGACATAGAAAAAGAACCTGATGTAGAGAAAGATAGCTTCAGATAGGTCCAGGCATACTCGACGATGAAATAGAAAGAGCATTAAGAGAGATGATACTTAATAAGGGCGTGTGAGTGGATGACATTCCTGCGGAACTACTAAAAGGTTTAGGAAAATTCGGGAGGAAGAATCTATATGGGCTTTATCGTAGTATCTATGAGGAAGAAATCTGGCTGAATTATTTAATGAGATCAGTTTTAGTTTCTATTCCGAAAAATATAAATTTTACATCTTGCGAGGACTACAGAAAAATAAATTTAATTTCCCATGCAGCTTAAGTGGTACTCAGGATCATGATGGATGGAGAGTAAGGCAAATGATTACTTAAGAGATGATCAGTTTGGGTTAAGGAAGAGGAGAGACATGCGCAATGCCATTGTAGTAATTAGGTCACTAATCAAGAGATAGATCTGATACAATCTGGACGTATTTCCCTGTCCCGTAGATTTCAAAAATGCGTTCAAGGAAAAAATAATGAGTCCATTGTAGAAAATTGGAATAGATTGGAGGGACAGGAAGCTAAGCCGCAACCTATATAAGTCTCAGACCACTCGGATGCGAGTGGGGGACGGAGAGTCCGGATGGGTTTTATGAAGAGATGTAAGGTAGGGTTGCTCATTACCACCAGTACTGGTCACATATGTATGAACAAATGATTGAAGAGGCCTCGGAAGAGCTGGAGGTAGAAATGAAAGTCGAAGGGAAATTCGTAAAATCAGTTGCAAGCATTGCTGAGTGAATTGAAAACTCAGTGTGATAGATATGGGATGAGAATTAATATAAATAAGATAAAGGTCATGTGATTTTCCAGAAAGAAAAGACTAGGCTAAACATTAAGATAGGAGGGCTAAAAGTAGAGCAGGCAGAACAGTTTACGTATCTTGAAAATGTTCTGGACCAACACGGTCAAAGTAGTAGGGACGTAAGGAGAAGAATTTCGCTAGGCAAAGAGGCTTTCACAAGGAGGGGGGAGTTGATGACAGGGACGTTATAGTAATTCAAGGATTTCAAGAAAAGACTAGTCAAACTTTGATATAGAGTGTATTTATTTACGGCGCGAAATGTGGTCATTGAAGCAGGAGGATAGAAGTAGATTGAAGGTTTTGGAAATGTAAGTGTTTAGAAGGACGGAGAAGGTGAAATGGATCGAAATGAAAACAAATGAGGAAGTGCATGGTATGGTTGGGAGGGAGAGGGGATTGCTTTGAGGAATCACAGGGAGGCAGGAAAATGGATGAATAGCATATTAATCGGCAGTGGGATGTTAAAGACTATCATAGAGAAGAAAATGTTAGGCAAACACAGGAAGTGGCAGGAATAGTATATGACTGATAGATGGACCGAAATGAGAATGTAAGTATGGGTGGATAAAGAGGGTTTTTTTGTAGAGTGCGATAGTTGGTTTTGTTTGGTTAAGAGTAAGAAGATACTTATTTGGTAGTTGTGTCCATCAGAACCTACCTTAACTTGTAGGTTAAATAAGGAAATGATGGTGGATAAAGCAATCCTCAGTCGTGAAATGAACAGAGCAAGACTTATTTTTGCATTTTTTAGATAGAGAAATCCTTTTATTTTGCAAAGACCAGGCAGATACAACTTTGGAAATCATAATATAGTTTATAGTGGATGGGTAGGTCGTATTGAAGACAGCCTATTATGATGTGGCAAAAATCCTTATTCTTATTTTATTCAAAGATTAAAACAATTTAGAGTTAAAATACAAAATAATCCTCCCAAAATCAGTTACTTTAGAGATCAGGCTAAATATTTTCCCAAGTCAAGCCCTAATTTTTTCATAACTCAAATATACATGGCAGGAGAGACTGTTTTCTTTTTGTTTGTCAGCTGTAGTTCCCATGAAGTTTTGATGTAAAAAATTACCGTATTAGGTTCTAGATGGCGATTGTCCAAAGGCTTCACCCTGGAATTGAACACGGGATTACCTAGGATGATCAGCTTAGCCATCTTCCCACATGGCTAGTTCATCCACTCAGTGATATTGGCACATAAGTTAATTAACTAATGGCTCACCTCGTATCACCAAAGGAGCAAATGGGGTGAAAGAGTTCTTGTTGCTAGATTATGGGCCAGTGGATATCACCATGTGGACACAAAATGAATATAATTATGTTTTATCGTCTTTGATTAAATTCTTCTCCAGGAAAGTTTGTTGGACAAATCTATTCATTGTTAAAAAGTTACGCAGACAAATAACTATTTAACCATAATTTCATACTCATCATTGTTTCCATCGATTTAAAAGGTTTAATGCCAATGTCTCCTGATCTTGATGTGGGGTACAATACAGGTTCTTCATAAAACTATGTCACTCTCTCTCAGTGACACGAATATTTTGGCAGAAAAAAACTTTCGGCTCTTCTTTCGAGGGAGATATTGATGTAACAAAAGTTTCGAAAAATGTGGCCAACTCCTATAACTTACAACTTGTTAAAAAATGTCCTTGGGCATTAGAAGTAAATATTTAGTGCAATGGTACGTTTAATCTTAATCTGCATAAAATGTTACTGGAACCCTGTTTTTCCGATAGCCAACTGTGCTTGATCAATGATCATTGGTAGCTTCCTTATTTTTTCCAGTTCTTGCATAGCAGCACGCTTTACCAACGAAAATACTTGTACACATTATTCAGGAATTACTGTTTTAGTCTTTGTCCACTTTAAAATACCCTTTAATATCCGGATAATATAGTTAGAACAGTTTTGAGGATAAATAAATAATAATTTGTTTTGATGAGGGATAGGAATTTTCAGGGAAGAAATATTTTGCAAATTGAAGCGTCAACCACTGAATTTTGGAATGAACTTCTACGCAGAATTTTAAACCATGGAGCTTCCGGCGTCAAACGGCACAACGGCAGTTGACCAACTGTGGCCGTACTAACCGTCATCCGACAATTCTATCCACGGGTGTAGTGATCGCATGTTCACGAGATCGGTGTAGCTAAGCGTCAAGGGCTGAAGAAGATTAGTATCGGCCTGCGATCAAGTGCTCCGCGGCAACAAGTTAGGCTGTACCTTAGTTCACGTCTTCATATGGTATCTTATTTTGATTATCTTTATTATCCCCCTTCCGCCGCAAAATTGCATGCGACCAGTCTAATCGGAAAGGGGTAGGAAGGTGGCGTGTAGCATATGAATGAGCATAATAGTTGAGGGTGATATACGCATATGGTCGTGATATGCGGATATTCACGTTAAAGGTTGAAGATGAGATGGCATAAAAATTCAAAGCAAGTTGAATTAAGAAATCAACAAAGGGAGCACGTTGAGGGTGTCTGACAGGGGAGAAACAAAACGGGATGGGGTCGAGGTATTAGGATGAGGGCATGAGATGGTGATGGGAGGAGGAGGAGATTGGAGCGAGGTGGGGGTGTAAGAGAAAGAGAGAGAGAAAAAGGGGCGGAGAGATGGAGGACGAGGTATGAATTTGGAATGGATGTTTGAGGCGGAAGTAGAAAGAAAGAGTGAGTAGTGGTGAATTGAAAGTATTCCGGAGCTCCGGAAAGATATAAAGGCTATATCTTTTGGGGCTCCGAAGCATATAAAAAAGTGCAATTCCGGAAATTGTTAAGGAAAGAAATTGTGAAAAAGAAGTCGTTCTGGATGGGGTTATATTATATGAAAGAGTTAACTTGGGTATCTATTAATGATAACGTTCATTCATGTAGATTACTAATTTTAGTAATGGGTTAAACTTCGCTCCAAGCAAATTTGTCATCCATAATGTTCTTCAGTCCCTCTTACTGCCTATTTTTTATTTTTTCTAGGAATCCATACTTGATTTTTTTAGCCCTTTATTTACTAATTATGGCGTTTTTAACGTGCTCTATTGTGACCGGAATTAAAGTAATTTCTTTTATTTTTATTATTTTAACTATTCTTAGTAATCATTGACATTCAACTACTCGTAGAAGCGATTATTGATTACCAACATTACAATTCTATATGGTTGTTCTTAAAATCTGCATATACAATGTCATCTAAATTGTTTTTTTGCTACCACGATATGCTTCAAACATTCGCGGAAAATAAATTTTACTGTTTTTTTAAGAAAAGTTTATTTATGGTCATCGCGGCGCAAAAGCAGTTGTTTTGTAAAGTAGGTTTATGTTAGTATGTGAACGTCTGCTTACCTTATCCGTCTGACTTGCTCCATTTCTTGGTGCCTCGTAAAAAAACCTATTTCTCTAGGCTTAACGTTCATATCCTTGTTCTTCTAAATAATTTTCCTTACTTTAGCTTCAGTTCATTTGCAATCGCTCTAGTAGTTAATTCAATAATCTGTTGAAACTTTTGAGACCTTTTTTCCTCATTACAAGAAAAAGCATACCATCTCAAAATGTCGGTACCTTCTTACCTTTTCTCAATTAATGCTCGTTTATTACTCTTCTGGTACTCGAAAAATTTGGTCAATAAAATGCTGGTGGCGATATTGAGCATACCTTAATTCCTACAATTTTTCTATTTTCAAAGCTATATTTTTTTATTCTTTACTTTTCTAATTTTCTTCACTTGTTCTTTATCCAATGAGGTGCGAAAGTCTTCTGTGCATATTCTAACACATTAACATCATATCTTTCCAGTTCATTATGTTGTCTGTTAAGCTTAAGACAAAACAGTTTCTAATAAAATACGAAAAATCAGACTGTGTTCATTTCGAACTATTAAACGCAATTTCAGTCAAAGAATGTAATAGATTAATGTTATTCACGACTAGTAATTTACTTAAGGGTGACTACAGGCTTGCTTTAAATGTAGGCATTTAAGGTGAAGGAATTCTTTAGTGTTTTAAGAGAACATATCTTTTGAAGCCGCCTGCTTCGGATAGTTTAAGCAACGTGCAAAAGGCAGGGTGGCTCAGATTGTGGTATTCGAGATTGGCCGCGGCCCATCGAACGTCTCTTTCGATACATGATTCTCCCTCTATGCACCGGCATTGGGCGCCGACAAGATCCCCTTTCCCTCATCCCGTTCAAAATCGAAAAGCCTTGTAGATAGACGCGGAATGAGTTACTGAAGGGTACGTGCCAAGGCAAATTGAAGGAAGAAAGAAAAGAGACGGAAAGGAAGGAACAATGGAAGGGAAGAAGAGGATTGGAGCGAAGATGGGAGGGAAGTACCGGTGTAATCGGGAAAGGGCTGGAAGGAAGAAGCGAAAAAAATTCTGGGCGAGGAGGCGAAGGAACAGGGTAGCGTGGTGGAATGGGCCTCGGAAAGAGAGGGAAGAGGTTCCTTCGGAGAGGGAACCGCGTTGGGTATCAATGAGGAGAAAAGGCGGAGGAAGCCTCAGGCCTGGAGGACACACCTAACGGCCCCCAGGGTGTTTGGGCCCTCTCACTCGCGTACGTGTGGGATGTGTCTCAAGTGCTAGCTCGAGACGGATTGCTGCCATGCCGAAGTCCGTGCTTCCACGCGAGAGGTGCGTGCGCAGACTTCAGGAGGTGTGCGGAAGTTTGTTGAGCTAGGTAGCACGCGAACAGATCGGGTACAGGGGTCACAGGGTGGGACGAGGAGGATTGCATGAAACACGGATTTTGCTGCCTACTCATACGCTTGGTGAGTAGATTGCATGCCTCTTTATTTCTTTAAGGGTTATTCTCTGGTGGGTGACGGTAGAGATTCTGTGCCATATGGTCCCATTACCTTTGTAGCCTAATGAGCAGTAAGTTAGGCTATTGGTGGGCCAGTTTTCAAATCAATGCGGAGTTTTAGGTTGCTCCTAGAGTTAGGAACCATTATTTGACATTGTTTTTGAAAACCGCATCGGTACAGGGCAATGAACTGCGCTACCATATTCTAATCATAGGAAATTTCCCACACCCAAACATCATGACATGAAGTGAAATTAGCCCTCTATTATCAAACCAAATTTGGGATGATGGCGGCAGGCAGGCAGGAAGGAGACTGGAATCTCGATATTTTTACCAAATATTTTCGTGAACTGATATTGTACGCACGAAATATGAAAATATATCCAATTATTAGCATGCATTGCAAGATCTGGTGCTTTTCCGGCGTATTTACTTGATGAAGTTTTTTCGGGTCTTCCACCGGGTCAGGGGTTCCATATTGGCCAAAATGGAACCCCTGACAACCTTTCTTCCCTACTACTTCTTACAACCAATTCTTATTTCCCTACTACTTTAGCCAATTTGGTCCAAAACACTTCAGAGATACGTAAACAGCTTTACCTTGCTCTAGTTTTTGCTCACCACTTTGCTTACTGACAAACTAGAACTTGGTCTTGAACAAACCTAACTTATTTTACGAATTCCCCTCCAACTTTCACTGCAACCTCCAGTTCTTCCTATGCCTCTTTGACCATTTCCTCCACATATGCGTTGAATAGCACCGGTGATAATTGACAACCCTGCTTCACTTCTCTTCCTAACACTGCCTATGTAGTCTCTTCGTCCCCAACTCCCACCTGAGTAATCAGATATTTACAGATTACGGATAATTCTCCAACTCCAATCCACTCCTATTTTCAACACACACACACTCCTTTTAAATTTTTTCCTAATTTACTCTATCAAACGCCTTTAAGAAAGCTATGAAACAGGCGAATACGTTCCGATGACCTAATTACTGCTTTAGTATCACGCGTGCCTCCCCCTTCCCTTAAGGCAAATTGATGATACCTTAAGTAATCATTTGCTTTTTTTCTATTTTTTTTTGTCGATAATAATGAGAACAAGTTTAGCTGCGAGCAAAATCAGGCATATTGTTCTTTAATCATCACATGATGAAGCCTTTGCCTTTTTTGAATAGGAACTAATACTGATACGACGATCAGCCAAAGTCCAATCTCATAAATACCTCAAATTAATCCATGAATAATAGTTTCCACAATAGAAAAAAAGTCACCTTACCAGTAAACACGGCAAAGTGTTTATAAATATCTATCATTTTTTTAAGATATTGAGTATATATATGTTTAGGAACATCTAAATTATTGCATCTCTGACAAATTAAAAAAGTTTAATCGAGGCATTTTATTTTTCTCCAATGTTTTTTGCAAGAAATCATAATTTTATTTTGTTTCAACATTCCTCCTATAATGACTAGTGCACTAAAATTTAGAACTTCAGCATTTATTGAAAAGTTGAAGTATAAAATTTTTATAGAACAGCATAAACTTATTCATTCTTGTTAAAATACAGTTTTTAACTTCGAAACTGGCCATTTTCGTATTTTTTCGTTTTTAGTAAGGGTAATTTATCAAATATATATATATATATATATATATATATATATATATATATATATATATATATATATATATATATATATATATATATATATATATATATATATATATATATATATATATATAATTTCCCTTTTAAAATATTTTTTCTTATTGATATTCACATTCATAAAACTAAAGCGCTGCACTGCCAGGCTTTTGGACGCCCAGCAAAAGAATCAAAGCGGAAACACACGGCTGGGTGGCTTCGATTTCAAGATCAGCGAAAATCGATAATATTCTCTTCCTTATTGAACTTCTGGTGTGCATGTAAAATTATTCTGACTTAGTCACTATCTATTAGATTTTCGGTTAATTTAGTTATATTTATTCAGTCAGCCTAAACTGTTAATCCCTTAAATAGGAGGGAAAACCTAAAGTACATGGAATATTTTACCTGTCATAGAAGTTTTTAGATTTAGTTCGTCTTATTATTTAGGAGAAAGGATGGATATCCTATTCTTACAAATAGGATATCTCGTGCTCTCGTTGATTCATGTTTCAATATTTCTACCTATTTGACATGTGTGTCGATTCTGCCATGTGGTGACATTTCATAATGTGAAGATTTTGAATTGCAAAATTGTGAAAATTTATCAGATCTAACGACGTAACGACATAGCAGATTTCTGACGGCTATTTCTTCATTTATACCAGTTTTTATAGTGGACGATATCTGGAAAACTATTATACTTCTGCACTTAAACAACTGTAAAAAAATGTAAACAAATTCAGACAAAATACAGTGAATGAAATACGGTGAAGTGACAATGAATTTTTGAACAAAGCGCTAGGTAAAAATTTGAGAGATGTAATTGTTAATAACAATGCTTCCAATAGGTATGACAATGGTCATATGCTGCATGAAATTGTGATTTTATTTCACCCATTCTAGCAGATCAAATGAGCAACATTCCCACGCTGAACCGTCGCCTACTGCTGCAAAGCTCAATTAGTGCCTCATTCATTCAAGTATGCTTTTCGACCTTGCGTGGTACGACACGGTTGAATTTATTGATGATGAAGTCTCCATGAGAAGGTATGGTTGGGAGGAGATAGGCTGGGGGGTCTGCGGTGCCCTTCATGTTGTGTCTCAGGGGGAGGGAGGGATACGAGCGTGAAGGGAAGCAAGCTTACACCTCCTCACAGTTCGTTTCCGGAGAGAGGGCGATCGAAGGTCTCGAGGCGTGCCTTGCGACGCAGCGTGGATGGGCGGTGAGGCATGGGGGAACGGCGTAGGAATAGGATTTTGCTTGGGGGACGAAGAGGGGAGCGGTGGGGGTTAGACTCGGGAGTGTGATGCGTGTCGGGTCGTAAATCGGCGAGCGGGGGATGGGGGCAGGGAGGAAGGAGGTTCGAGGATGGGTGTCAGAATGGGATTTGAAGCAGTGGCGTCGGGCGGCGGCATGGATCGGAGTGATGGGGCTCGGAGGATAAAGTATTGCGCGTGTCGGGTGATATATGCACGGGGCGTACGACGGCCTGCGCGCCTTGCGACCCAGGTCTGCGGCGCTCAAACCCTCTCCGTTGGCTCGTCACCGCCCGTTTCCATCTATCTCGCACATTTCTGCGCGCGAGAAAGGATAATATTGTCTTATTTCTCGTCATCCCATCCAAAATTGAATTGGAAGAAAAAAATATGCTGAATGCTATTATTCTTACTCATGGAAATAGAAATATTTCGTCGCTATCTTGTAGAGTAGTAATTGTTTCTTGTGTAAAATAAATGTTTTTATTCCGGGACCAAGGGTTTAATGTAATGATAGTATTCCATATACGCAATTATAGTGGCACGAGGTTAATGAATGATTTTACATGTGCGTCGCAGATGAATGCATAGGTTGACTCGTTTATTTAACTAGATATGAGTTGACCCTAGTTTTTTTCTATTAATTATTAAATCATCCTCATTTACCCTTAGTGCATTAATTATAATTATAACCCGTAAACATTTATCTAATACATGTTTGTAAGAATTAAAAATGAGAAGAAATATATTTTAAATTTTTTTACGGCAGTTATGAACTAAAAATAATGTTCATTTAAAAAAAAAGAAAAAAGATTCTCCGTTTGTGTTCGTTCCAAAGGCCATTTTTCGCCGAGCTTTCCGGTTATACACTCTATTTGAATGTTCAAACTTTTCCAGCCGGTTCATTAATGCAAAATAATTTATACAATTTATTTCACTCTTTTGCATCATTGATAATTTTCTATAGACTATACAAAAACTCTATGCGTGTTTAATAAATATTTCGTTGACATATCTATAGGGAATTTTGAAAATTAATTTTTCCTCAAGAACAATTCTATGATAACGTACTGGGTCCGTACAAAAAGTATCGGGACTGGTTTCTTGTAGCCTCAACGGAGCGGTGGATGGGGGTCCGGCCGGTCGGCTCGGTATGGGGGTCCCCCACCACTCAGGCGCACTTAAATTCAGTCGCCTTTGGGCATGTGTTTGGTCAGGAGGTGGATTTGTTTGACGTGTGATTGTTTGTGGTGCCATCGCGCCAGCATGGAGCGCACCGTCGAGCAACGCTACACTGTGAAGTTTTGCGTTAAACTCGGGAAATCCGCGTCGAAGACCCTTGTACTCATTAAACAGGCTTATGGGGATGATACCTTAAGCCGCATTAGACTTTTTGAGTTGCACAACATTTTTAAAGAAGGCCGGGAGCCCGACGATCACTCAAACTGATGCTCAGGTAGCCAAAGTGAAAAAAGTTTTGGACTCTGCCAAGCGTTTTACCAACACCGTAATCAGTGAGGAGACCGGCCTTTCAGTGGGAACCGCCAACACTATGGCAACAGAGGATCTTGCGATGAGGAAAGTGTGCGCGAAGCTGGTGCTTCGAAGTCTTGATCGAGGAACAAAAACTGTCGCGGGCGGAAATTTCGCAAGAAATTTTGGACTGCGTCCAGGAAAATAAAGTTTTTCTCGACGACGTTATGACCTCAAAGGATATCTAAAAAGGAGCTCAAATGATATTTGTTCGACTCGATCGAGACGGTTCCAGCGGCGACAACGAAGGCTCTCACCAGTATTCCGGATACCAAGTTCTAGCGGGCTTTTGACGAGTGACAAACGCGCCGAGCCAAGTGGAGCGATGCAGGAGGAATGTATTTTGAAGATTACTAAGTACTTGTAATGATAACTGCAATAAATTTTGATTTTTGGAACCAGTCCCGATAGTTATTATACGGACCCTGTATTTGGGTATCCAAAGGTTTAGGAAGCGCTATTATTGAGTTTATTGTTCAAAGTTTTCTTTACATTACATATATACATACATACATACTTATATACATATTACATACATACTTTCTGACGACTGAAAGTAATATTTTTAAATTATCCCTATATTTTATCTCATGTTTTCAAATTTAATTCACATTTATCAACCCCCTGAACTCTTTATGAAATCTAGTATCAATTATAATTTACAAACATATCATACACTGGGATATCTGATGCATAAAGAATTCAAGTAATGAGAGAGGGTTTGATTATGCGAATCTGCCTTTTCAACATTCTTGAATTTTCGATCCGTATTAAAGTTCCTGTCAGAGCGACAGTTTCACGTGAACGTTAACTTTCAGTTGATGAGTTCCCTCATTTCGAGAGGTCGAATTGTTAATTTTATGTCGGATATGCGGCGTGGGGGTGAAAAGGGCCCATTAATGAGATTAAAAGCAGTTTAGCTGGTCCAACGTCTGTCACTGTCGGCCAGTCGCACGCGACAGCTCTAAGGAGAGCGTGCGATTCACTCAATTTTGGAAGCAATTCGGCTAAATTCACTCTCCGTCCTCACGTAATTACTTCTTTGTACCCATTTCGCTTTGGTCAAACCCCCTAAACTCCCTTTAAAACCCCGTGGCAAACGCACCTGATGTGAAGTGTTGAGATCTGTTGCGTGGGACGCTGAAGGAAACGGAGCGCTATGGGAAACGAAGCGGACGGACCAGAAAATCGCAAAGTGACTACTCTCACTAATTGCTATTTATTAGTTTCATGGAACCATGGCAATTTTGGAAAACCATTACCCTGTAATTCGGTGTGGATATCGCTACGCGTTCGTCCTGAGACCAAAATTGCATAGAGGAAACGAGATAGAGTTTAAATATTTTCATTCGTGGCTCGAGCATATTTGATCAATTTCGGAAATAATGTTATATACCGGTAGAATGTCTATACTATATGAATAGTTTTTACACATCCAATATGCTGGAGTAGGTTTTCACATGATAATGGTTCAAATAAATTTTCAATCGTCATATTTAATTGGTAAATTAAATTTTATTAAGATATGGTAGAGGTAAAATGCTTTTATGCCTAAGCGAGGGATCAGGATTCTCATTGACAGAACGTTTATTGCCTTAAAACTTTTAGTACTGTGCGAACTCACCCTATCACCTACCAAACCGACCTTCGAGTTGTTTACTGTGTTTATGGTTTTTATCTATTTAAATTAAATATGTCCGCACCATCTCGATCCCCAAATATATGTAATTAATTTGGAATCGGGATTGGTGCGGTAGCTAACAAACTGGCTTCCCACTTAGACGGCCGGAGTTTGGATTCCGGCGGTGTAGAATATATTTTTCAGTTCTCGAGGGAGGGCACTTTTCGTGAGTACGCCGTCTGTCGGATGGGAAGTTAAGCTGCGGAGCCCCTGATGCCTTTCGTTAAGAGTAGGCTAATGCTTTAATCCTTTCCTGTCTATCCCTAATGGTGCAAATGACCTTAGCTGTCGGTCGCCTCCCCTATACTACTACTACTACAGAAGATGCCTCACAGAGTCAATCGGTCGAAATTTCACATGGTGTTAATCTCATACGAAAGCTCAACGAAAATATTCTAAACATGAAAATCATCTGACTGATTCAAGACGTTATTGAAAAAAAAGAACACTGCTACAGTCTACCAATCATGTGTTTCTCGAAAATTTATATTCATTTTTCACATAAATCTGTTAGTAAAACAAAAAAAAATGGAAAATAAAATTGAATGCCACGATTAATTAATGTCCTTAATGGATAAGAATATGCATATTTTCATAACTGTTACCATTGAAACTTGGTTCCTTAATTACCTTCTGTCAATTTCCACGTGAAATATCTGTCATGGTGTGATGATGACTAAAACTGGGTGAGTAAGTATCCAGATTAATAGTCCTAATATACAATTTTGTAGCAGAAATGTGGGTATTTAGTTACATAAATCTTGTTCATCATGATCGAATGAAGTAAAATTGCATGTAGTTGATATCAATTATCACTCTCCTCATTAAGATATCGTAAAGAGATGCACTTACAAAAACATAAGATAATTTGTTGGAATTTCTTGAAAGATATTGAAGCGTACTCTAACGCCGGAATCACAAAAGAGGCTATCTTACATCATCCGGAATTTCCATCCCCAAGTTGACTTGGCGCGGTCCGCGTCGACCAGATTGACGAAAAATAAATGAAAACACATTTTCACGCGCGCTGACGTTTTGAAGAGGAGGCCGCTTAGTCATATGCTTTGAGGGACATCCTTTTTTTGTGAGCTTCAATCGTCCAACTTTCTCCTTATCCTCTTGCCTCATCTCGTTTTCGTCACAGTACACTTCTTGCTTCTATTATCTCAACAGCCCGAATCATCAATAGCCCGCTTCTGCCATTAGAAATGTTATCCATAAAGTAAAATATGAATGGAGGCAAGTGAGTTTTGAAATATGGGTCTACTTGTGTTTAAAGCGATGATTATGAATGGAAAAGGTAGATGCAGTGCAAGCAGAGCAGTTCAAAGAAAATTTCGAGTGAGAAAAATACAAAGAGGAAAGATAATGTGGACGTAATAGATAGTTGCATGTTGTAGACGGTCATTTATCAGATAATCTTAGTTAAGGCGGGAAGATGTTAGAAAATAATCGATTTAGATTCAGAATTGTTCGTCAGAGATCGTTCTTGTTCATCAGTATTTCAATCCTAGGATTGGTTTACGGCAGTCCTCCTTTCTACTAATTTTGAATACAAGGCTGCATATTCTAGGGATAATAAAGTGGTGGTTTCCCGTTGCCTTCCACATCGCAGTACTGGGGTCGTGTACTTCACTCTCGCCCGCAGTTGTGCCAGCTTATGCCCACCCGACCCACTCGGTTTGCGTTACCAGTTCCTGATTATGAAATTGTTGCCTTTCACTATGGGTTCAGGGTAGCTAGTAGTCTATTTTTCTCGTTGCCTCATTCCGAAATACCATTTACAAAGTTTTTCTAAGCTGAAAAATATTTGATGGTAAAGCGACCTTCAGCTCCACAGACAGACACGCTACATCTGGTCTTACCCCCACCACTTTCAGGTGTAGTATGTGAAGTTAATTAAGGGTATACAGTATGTCTATGGGAATAAGGTATCTTTGTATTGGCAGGCACTATTTTGGTATTCAAAAGTACAAGAAATGGTTTTCAGGAACAATTAAAAATCTAACTTTGAACGGTACACAGCCTGTGATAAAACTCTCCCTCTTCACACGTTTTATCCTATTCTCCTCTCTCACCACTCACCTCCAATCCTTTCCGTCACGGACATTTTAATTTCAAAGTCCGCATCCTGGGCTTTCTCCTTCCTCTCCCCGCCATTTTGAAAAGCATCGTTAAGAGCAACCCACTTATCAAAGATTACGTTGTTCGACGTCGGGACTAAAACTTTCACCGTCGAGCCAGGGGAGGAGGGAGACGGAAAAAGCGAATCAGTGAGTGAGAAAGGGAAGGGGATAAAAACACGGAGGCAGAGGAAGAGAAAGGGAAGAAAGATTTTTTACGGCGGGGGAATATTTACGGCGCGGCCATATTACCTTGTGCGTATGTACATTCTCATTTTGTCCTTTGTATATTTGTAATTTTGTGTAAGTCACGTCTCCTCAGTTTAATGAAACCGGGGGCCACGTTATGACAAATTGTAATTTTAAAAGTAATTTGCGCACCTTCTGTAGCAGTAAAAAGGATAATACTTGCTCATGTAGGCGTGCTTGTTGAGAAAAGCGTTAAATCATACATTCAGTCGTTTATTTCACTTGATAGTTAATGCTACGATGCAAATTTTAACTGGGTTTACCTGGATGGTTATTTAAGTCAAATTCAAATTTATGAGATGGTATCTAAAATTAACGGATGACAGTTAATTAGACGTAAACAATTAATTTCCAACTAAATACGTGCTGAAAATTTGAATACTTCATTTCTTGGTATGATGCATATTGACTTAATCGAAGAAGCAGAATTTATCGGCATTTTGAAACTTCCCTTAAATGTATGTTATTGCTTGTTTATACGTTTGACAGCTTTACTCATGTAAGAAAAAAACTTTGAAAAACAACCAGTCCTTGCTCACATGTAAAAGAATTGATTAAAAATTCTATAATGTTGTTGCTACAGGTAAATACAAGTTATATGATAATCACGGTATAGGTAATAGCCTCAGGATAAATTTCGCCGGCACATTTATGTTATAATCACATTTTTCTTTCAATTAAATTTTAAACTAATATTTGTCATCTTTTTTTAATGTCATGAAAAACACAAGCGTTGTGAAAATTTTCATTTTACCTACTTAGTAGATAGTGTGACTATTTTTCTCTCTGGCTTCATTATTGGAGTAAATCCACAATATCCTGGATTAGGTGGTGTTAAAACGCAAATTACAAATTTTAAACACCGTCTTATTAAGTAAAACATCAATGATTATAACCCTCAAATATTATTTTTATGCAAAGAAGATAAGAAATTTTTATAATAGATATTATGTGGGCTGTTTCAAATGATTTCGGAAAACTAATATACATTTTCATGCATTAAATGTTTATAAGCACTTGTAAAATACTTCAAAAACTCTTCATCTACTACACATTTACACTGTTTTGAAATTCATCAGGTTTAATGTAATATGTTCACAGAAACTAGATCTTCCTTTCCTTCCTCGATATTACTGGCTAATTTATCAATACGCCATCCATGATATCAAAACAACCCATTGCTATTTAATTTTTTGAATCCACTCTTCTTACATTATTGGGATATCTTCTGACGAGGTGTTTTGCTCCTTATTAGAACTAATATATATTCTTCCTCGACATCATTATTTTCTCCTCTGCACAATTCGAAATCCATCAAAATATGCTTACTCTCTTTGTTAGGTGGGAACGCAGTTTTGGAACCATGCGTCTTAAAGTATTCCATCATATTTTGCTGAATCCCAAACCTCTACTTAAGGCCTGTCTCACATATATTATACTAATTATGAATATTCCTTTCTCTTCCTCATAGTTTTATTTCGTAGGGTGCCTTATGCAGCGTTTTTAAGATACTCAATATGGAGTTTGGTGGATGGACTTGAGTCTTCCAATGAATGTTGAAGCTGGAGTGGTAGGAAAATCGGTTCTTTCTCCGATAAGCATAATCAATTTTAGAAGTTTACATCTAATAATTTCATATTTCATAGTATGCTTTCTAGCTAATCCTCGGATAACATATGAAGTATTTAGTGGAGCATCAAATTTTAATTTAATGTCGTTCTAAATCAAAATCAGGCCATTAAAATCATCTGCCTACTAAGGCCTGATTTTAAGTAGAGTGGTCATATATAATAATAGTAGGAGTTAAAGAACAGCTTAAAATATTCTGAATAAATAGCACCTCATTTATTTAAGTTAAAATGCCATAATCATTATTTTTACATACCAAAATGCCCATGCATATTATCTAATATTTTAATCTATAGTTTACCATAAAAATGTTCATTAATTGTGATTATGCTGTGTTATCCTTTTTATTATATAAAAGCGTTGAAATTATTATATGAGAGTGTTGAAAAAGCATGGACAATATGCTGAAAATCTTTTATCACCGACGTCAAATTTGAACTCATTTTTATCGTCTAACGACGAAATGTTCTGAAGGCTAGGAACGTTTTGAAATCTGCCGGTTACTTGGAATGAAGTCAGCCTTTACCAGCGTTATGCTTTAGGACTATCGGTGTTGCAGATGATCAGAAGTATTTTGGATGATTAAACTGCCTGCATCGATCGCGAATGCCACCAACAATAGGAGGCTGGCTGTAATGCACGTTCCAATAAACTCTTCCGGCAACCAACACTGCCTTCAATGCCGCTGTACCCCTCTAATCCATCATCCCTTGTCAAGTTGATTGGCTTTTCACGGACCTTTGATGTTCAAATTCCAAGTTAAGTGCCCTTATAACGGCCTTGATGTATATACGCTGGCTATCTTAAAACTTGTATTGATATCCTCATTGTCACTCAAAGGAATATATTGTTTTATTATTTTAACAATGCTTATGAAAGTTTAAGAATACTTACAAATCGTAGTTGGCATTGATTTTTCTCATTTCCCGCTTATATAAAATTCTGGTCGTCTCTTGGTAACTACACAAGGTTTCACTCACTACAGATTTGTACGGGGTAATCCACATGATTATTATGATTTTATCATTTTATGATGCATTCGACTGCGTTTTAACCACAATGATGAAATACACGAAAACTTACAGCAAGTAGTACGCCGCCAATTATTATTATTAATTTCAGGAAACATAAAAAAAACCGCATTTTTAGAAGCTAAGGCTGGGTCATATAGCGTGGAAGAGCAGTAGATTACTTCAGAGCCTAATAGTCATATATAATGTCAGTATGCTTGCCCAATTTGAACATAAAATTTTGGTTTCAACATGATAACTTTTAGAATCAATACGAAGTTTTGCAGAAGTACCTCCTAAAATAATTTTTACTTTATTCTATATACTTCAGCAAAGAAAAGTATGCTCAATGAACTTGTCTCTCATTTGGTCACGAAACCCTCGATTGCCGCATAAAGCCACAAATTATGCCGTTAAAATTCATTTAAGTTATGAAAATATCCAATGTATCTACCTGTATGAATCTATCTTTTCGAAAATTTGAGAAAAACTAGTCACTGAAATCAGTTAGTCACTTTTCGATTTACTTGCACACAGCTTCTAGCCATTGTGTTTTTATATAACACTAGTTCATATATTCGTGGCCATTCGGAATTAACACATCAAAAAACCTTTTCCTCTTATCTTTCACGTAATTTTATCCCGGCTGAGGATCATAAATCTATGGAGAGGTACTACATTTGATAGGAGGGTAACCCCCTTAGAGTACCTTCACCAGTACGAGGGAAATGCTTCTTTGAAGCAAAAATCACCGAGATACCAGCTTGGTTTCATTTGGCGAGCTCTGTATGAAAGTAGAGCGGAAAGAAAAGAATGATGAATTTATATTTGAGATTGATCACTAATATTTAGGTAGGTTTTTAATGGCCTTTAGAATGAAGTTTGAACAACTTTACCGTTGCATATGTGAAAAACGCAGACTTTTCCATAGTGAATACGTTTTGGCAATTGTTGGCTGAAGAGTTTGCTGCACAATCGGCTGCAATGCATCAATACGTATACCAAGCGGACATTGCGTGGACAGCAGTTTTTGAGGGCGTTTTTTGCAATGGGAACGCATAAAAATCTTCAGGGAGAGCACTTCGCACTCTTTGCAATAAATCGCTAAACGGAGTCAACTTCCCATTTTTATGATAGGCATTTTCCGAGTGCGTGAACAAATTACCGTGCCTGTCGTGTTACAGCCTTGCCATAATACCATGATTTTAAATCTTTCTTTTCCAGCTGTCCTATTATAATTTATGGTTAGGGCAGCTGATATATGGCCGACCGGCGGAGAAAAGTAGGGTATTCACCAACCACCTTCCGGTTCCTGCTCCCTTGCCATGAATAAACGAAAGTACTCAGTGGGAAATTATCTCCTCCCTCGAGGAGTGCATGGTCTAAACGGGCACAGTCGGTGAACGAGAATAGAAAGAGGAAAGTATGAAGAGAAGATTATAAGGAAAAGGTTGCAGGATAAAAATCAAGCTGGGAGAAACGAATGTGGAATGTTGTTGAGGAAATTGCATGCAACGTTGATGAAGATGAAACGCTAAATGTTAATTTTCATCACTTTTGGTTTGGCTTTCAATTTAACAAGCTTGTAATCTCTAATAAACGACCCCTAAACGACAATATTTATTCCAATTACGTCAGGTGCTGGAGAGAGAATCTTTGCTTCTCACAAAATATCAAGCACGTGTACAAAATTTGACATAAATTCATTTTATAAATAAATAATGCTTGCATTGACTTAACACTTTGAGCAAACATTGATAAGAGAGTTTGTTTGCGGCGGAAATCCAGGGAACAACGATTACGAAAGGTCGTAAATAAATTAAAAACGATTTTATTCTCGCAAATATCCTTAGAAAAAATTTTTATCAATATTAGGATACATAAATATTTGGATATATTGATATTATTAGATATATATTAACTCTGGGGTATATTAGCATTAGGTATGTGTTACTTTTGCTATTACTTACTTTTTGCTGAAATATTCCCATCTATATTGAGCTACCGGAATTGTTTGCTCAGATTATTTTGCTATTTACTCGCTTCTTAAACGGTTGATTAATTTTTTGCCTTGCAACTTTATTTTTGCACAAATTGGATTTGGTTATGGTACACTGATTTTCAGCATCCACCGAAAATATGTGATATTTTGAAATCCGATAAAACCCGAATCAATATACCAGTCTCAATAATTATTCAATCGAGTTAATAAACAATAGATTTATTTATTAAAACCATTAATAAACCAACCAAAAAAACAGTGGCTCAATAGTTGAAGGATATGATGTATTCATTATTTTACGGATTTTGCATGAATGCTGTCATTTTTTTGTGTCATTTCACTCTTTTGGTGGAAGTTGGTAGTTGGCATAATATTAACTGATCATTGGGTCTTCTTCTGCCTGTGTATTCTTTTCCACAAATATGGGGAGTTTTTGGAAATCCATTAATAGGGAACTGAAAATTACCATCAACAGTGAAATTCTTGCTGAATATTTGTTTTACCTTAGCTCTCAAGTATGCTCACTGGAAAAGTATAAAAATTGAGCTGGAAGTGGGGTAATTTTTACATATGTTCCTTAATAAGAAATTTTTTCCAAACATATTCATTTTTAATTTATTTGTTCAATAGTAATTAGTAGTTTTATTTCAGAGGACTAATTTCAAAGAATATTGCATAGAAATCTTTGAGTCAGAATACATTTCTTTTTTGTTGAAAGATGGCTGAAGAAAGTGATTTTTGTGAACATCTCAAACGAAGGTATTTTACACCCACTAGGTAGGCTTGTTTTACACCGTCACCCTCAAACTTTAAGACTTTCTTTAATGAAACGGGGTAACCATTCGACCAAACGTTTCCGTCATTTCTGATTTTTTTGAATAGCTTTGGACTATTTCATGTCCATCTCTATGCCTTTTTTACTTGCTTTAATTTCCAATTATATTTTTATAGTATATATCCGTATCCATGTACCGAAGAGAAATACGAGAAAAGAACATATTTGACTATTAGAAATATATAGGCATAATATTGGATACAATTATGCTAATGATTTAAATATACCCCAATAATCTTAGCATCTGGCTTAGAATTGCCGTCATTATACGTTTAAGGGAATTTATCACTTATTACGGACAATATTGTGCGACAGGTGGAAGGTCCGAGGAAGCATCATTGCCAGAATATTACTATATTTATTCTTTTGAAATGTTTCGGTTGATTGTCGTCTGCTGTTGGTAGTAGGGTTTTCATCGATTGTTTTTATCACAAAGGGCTATGCCATGCCTAATTTGCCTCGGTGTGAGTAGCCTGTCATATAGCATCCATTAGAAGTCTATGCTGGTAGTTGTATTGTTGTGTGGTAATCACTAGGTCACAATGTGGCCATTAGGCAATTAGGTTAAGTTAGGGATGTGTGGTGAGTTAGTGTACTTTTGGTTGATTATGCTAACTTGGAATGTTTTTATTGTTCTCCCATAAGGCATTCAAGATAGAAATTTCCGTGAGCGAAGGCTTTTCGTTGAACATATTTAGTGAGGCCTCCATCAAGTGTAGTACAGGAGCTAATTTTTGATCTTTTCGATGCCTTGATTTCGCACGAAGCATGAAGTGCCGAGGATTTTTCGAAAGATTTTATTCTCTGAATAAATTTAATTCTGATGATTTGGCAATCAACTTATTGCATTCCTGATATTTAAAACAAAATCACTAGAATTTGCTTATTTATCTTAATTAGAGAGAAATTTTCGGCATTTTAGTCACATCGTCACTTATTTCATATTAAGTTTAACTTCTGATTGACTATCTTTATAAATACCACTCTTATGGATTAATTATTGTTTTTCGTGAAATTGCCGTCAGATAAAATTTAAATAGTTATTCATTAGACCCAAATTTACTTTCTTTCGTTGGTTAAATACTCCTACGAACTTAAGAGTTATGCTTACCAAACAAGAAATGCATATTTTTATATACATGTGTTTACATAGGTTTTCAAAAGCATTTAACTCCGATTCAATTTTTTGTTGATTAATTTTAACTCTTGTACGATTTGAAAACATCTTCTTAAATAAGAGAGAATGGTTATATGTTAAAAATACTCGTATTTTATGAACTTTTACATTCAAAGCCTCTTAGCGCTATTCATTTGTATTTTAATAGCAATTATGATGAATAAAAAGCTATATTTTGCCTAGCTTGTGTTGCTTTACAATTTTCAGTGTCATTTCAACCTCTGCAGTCTGAATGTTAAACTCTAAAGGTGTAAAATCCCGATGATTACGTTTTGAACATCGAAAAATCAATGTTTTGAAGTGTAACACATTAATGTACGAATAAATGTCATCTTTTCGTTGGTGTCTAGTTCTGCAGTTATAAGATACTAGGCGACCCTGTCGTTAACTAAGTAATGGAAGCAATTTCTTCAATCCAGTAGAAAATAACGCATGAAATATGACGTGATTTTATCTACCTAATATTATAATGAGCTCAGGCAATCACTTATTCCCGCATTAAAATTTAAATGAATCACGGCTGGATTCTCGCGACATCGGCAGCGTAATAAAATCGGATAGCTCCCTGGCTCAAGTGCTTCTCCTCCCACTTCGCCCCCCTCTTCACCGTAGTCTTTCCCGTCAGCATCACTTTCATTTTAACTTAATTTAACCGATTTTACCGGTGAATAGGATATAAAACTAATTGCCTCCCGCCGTACCAGCCCAATCCCCTCTCTTGCCCCACCGTGTAAAAAAGTTTTTCGCTTACCCGTCCTTACGCATAAACCTACCGGAACGTTTGTTTACGTCGAGTCTCTCCCCATTACGTACTAAAGAGTGACACCAAAACTTCCCTTTACCCATTCCTACCGTACTGCGCCCTCTCTCTTTAACGCCCCTTTAAATTTAAATAGAGTGATTGCTTCCGCTAATCGGAGTACGTTAGTGAATCAGTAAAAAAACAATGGAACGAATGGACTATCAACTACATTAGGAATTAGAGTGTGCAGATTGAAGTAATTATGGCATGTGTGCTTAAAGCGCTTTTGTTTTTTTCCCTTTAAAAGGTTTTTCCCACAAGCGCTGACCTCTCATTTCCCCGCACTATACACATGGTCCCACCCCAACCCACACCACGAATGGTCACGGTTAGTGTGTGTTTACTAACTTACTGCGACTGCAATCATGCAAAAAGTATTTAGCAAGTACTACGTCAAGGGTGTAGAAAGATATTTATTTGGGTAACTTGTTCACTGGAGTATCTGGAGGACGAGGATAGGAGTAAGAAATGAAGGGAAAATGCGCCAAAGAAACCTGCGATACATCAAAGCGACGGAAAACGATTGGAGATGATTTGAGTGGAGGAAGGTTGGGTAGAAAGTGAGAGAACCCTACACAGGATTAAGGCTATGTTGATGTGTGTCTGTGTGTCTCAGTACGACATGCTCCCTTTTTTCCTTTTTGGCTCATTCTCTAACTCTTTCCCTTGTATTCTTTCTCCTCAGATTCAGTCTTCCCCACCACATTCCCAACGGACGAGGTGGAAATAGAGGAGGACATAAAAGGACGGATAAGGGAGGGAGGGGAGCAAGGAGTCAGGCAATCATGGTGGATAGTGATTTGCGTGGGTTGGTTTGAGGCTGGATGGGTGCGGCTAAGGGTGCTTTCTGAGGCGGCAGGGGGTCCCTCTTCCTAAAAAAAAAGGAGTAACATTCTTTTTATTTGGTTGGGAAAATTCAATAGACGCTCATTTAGCAAGATGGGAATGCGGAGAGATGCGAATAGACTGAAGGATGGGAAGGAGGAGGGAAAAGGGTGGAACTCGGGGCAAATCAAGGGATCGAGGGATTGCGGTGCAAAAGAAGAGTAGCGATCGAACTGGTTGATGGAGGAGGGTGAAGAAGGTGGGAAATTGCTGAGGTGGAAGGGACCTCTGAAGTCCGGAGTGAAAGAGAGATGGAAAGCGACTGGCTTTATTTTTAACCCTGCCTTTATGAGGTGAGGGAAAGGAAAATCGGAGGTTAAGATGTTAAAGTACAAACTCATAGAGTTGAAGGTTATGACGTTTTTAAAGAAGAGGAATGATGGGAGTTATAATATCTTAGAATAACTGTTTGAATCACAAAGTTATTATTTACTAATCATAGCCCCTGTGGATACCATTATTGGCAAAACGAGGCATGTGAAATAGAGAACAAAATCTTGTAAACCATAACTAATATTTTGCTCGAATATATGGCAGAATTTGATAACGTGCATAGAAAATCTGATTCGGTAATTTATAGTTTTGTAAATGTCACCCTTTCTCTCAATTGTTTGATTACTCTCTTGTGATATTGGTTTTGCAGACCGATTATTTAATGAATTACGCTCGTTTTCCTTGACATTGAAAACAGCAGAATACATCGGATGAAACATAACCATGATACTTTATCATTGTAGAGTGATCTTCAGTGTTTAATGGACGAAAAATATTATAAAATTATTGGAAAAATTTAATTATTTTAAATGACTCATTGAGCACCATATTATTCATCTAACTCAATCACCACTCTTTGTCACCCTGATGGATGAAAACAGTGACTATTTACTAACAACTTTTCATGAAGAAAAACTAGTTCTTAAAATTCTTTCGACACCTGAGACTATATTATTTATTGATATTCATTTATTCCTATAGAAAGAAAAGGTATATTGGTGAGAATGAATGAAAAAAATTTAATACCTAATACTATAATGAATCCTGGATTAGCCTCTGAGGGTTGCAGTGAGAATAAACCGTTCTGTTTAATGCAGAATTGAAGACGATTTTGGTGAAAATTTCAATTTTTTTATTTTTTGAAGCAATAGATCACATTTCAAGAAAGACTCAATGGCATTGATTTTGGCGAAGACTGTGGGTTGCAAGGTGGAAAATTGAATTGGAAGAAGAAATGAGAGATGATTAAAAGAGCCTTGGAGGAAGTCATCCGGCTGGTGTTGGGTCTGAATTAGGTTTGATGGCCTACGATTAAGTGGTAGAGGAAGTACAGGAACGAAGGACACATCAAATCCAGCAGTCAGCTTATGCGTGAAAGCAAAAAGGCCTTGTAAAACAAACATATGATTACTTCAGATATTTTTCTACCTTATTTTGTATTTTCGTGAACATTTTGGAGGCGAATCACCTCTAATACTATATTTTATCCCCTCGATTTTTACCGGTCGTTCGTTGCCATCCCTAAAATTAGTTTTTTATTTATAATTTTTGGCAAGATGATAGTAGTAGAGGATAAGTTTTTGTCAATTAGTTTCACATTTTTATTTCAGGTTCTAGCATCAGAGAACATGTAATGGTTGCCCTCCAAGTAACCGTAGCCTTCTAATACTCCACGCTTCACACATCATATTGATCGAAGAGTGTTGGTGATTGAGTACATTTAATAAAATATTTTATCGATTAGTTCAGCAAGTGATAAATATTTCTACTTCTGTAGCTAAGACTTTTCTGCCAATTGAAGCGCGTTAGACATTGAACGGTACGTCTTAAGATTTTTATAATACGAATATCTAAATATTCCACGAATTAAAATAGCCCCATATAAGCTTTTTACACATTATTATTTTAGTTTCCACAACCCAGCAACGTTACTTCACTGGCTATATATTTCCTAAATGAGTAGTTTAAAAGTTAATGTGAAACGATTTAAAATTATTCCGCTGTGTTACTCTTTAGCTCCATAATGCATTCAAAGGGAAATTGCATCAGAATATGCTGATATCATTCAAAAAATAGCTAATATTTGTTTTATATTTGCTAAAAAACAAATAAATCTGAACTTAGTGAAATTTAGGTTTATTTTAGGGCATGGGAATGCCTTTGAGACGGAAAGGGAATTTAAGGAGTCGATTGGTTGATTTGAGATGATTCGAATAGTTGGCGGGGCGTTTGAAAGTAAGGGTGGGGCATTTGGGAAAAGCGTTGGTAGAAATATGGTTTTTGTGGATAGGGTAGAGGTGTGTATGTGGTACATATTAATTGCAGGAGACAGAAGAGGAAGCATTTAGGTCGCAAATGTACGTTCTTAAGGAATCAGAGCTTTAAGGCCTGGAAAAGGTAAATTTCATCGATATATCTTGGCATTACGCCAATTGAAAAACATCTCTCTTTATGCACCCCTGCCCCAAGATCCTAACCTATCATATCTGAAAGTAATTCTGTCTATTCTATCCAATTTTGGTCCAAATAAAATCTTTCATTCAAAGATTTATATATTCTTTCTCTACCTAATTCTAAGATTAGCTATCCAAAATCCAAAAAACCAATGCCCCAGTATCTCCAGCATCAACTCACCCTGAACAAATAACCGCATTAATAGACCACCATCGTCAACCCATCTACATCTCATCTACATAATACCCCGCAAGGGCGTGTGGCGGGGGCTGTTCGGTCACCAACCGTAAAAAGGAACAATACCACATGCAAAACAACAACGTGGAAAATTATACCACAGAAGCGCAAACATTCATGCAAAAATCCCTTCATCCAACACTCATGCAAACACATACCATAAACTAACAACTGCACCCCAGGATGCAGCAAAAAAGCTATCCAACTACAAGCAAGAATGCGAAACTCCACCACCACATGAACATGCAGCACCAAACACTCTACCCCCCCGGGGCAGTGTTTGGTGTTGCATATTAAAACTTGGATTATATCCAAGTTTTAATGAATTTTTCTCGTTAACATCTAATGTATGTGTATGACGTAAATACTAGAGTATAATTTCAAATTCCTTCCTAGTCCCAAAACATAAACCCCTTGAAATTGCGCTTAAAATAAGATATCATATTTTTGTAATGGCTGAAGTGATAATTACCTATGGTAAGCAACAACCTAGTTAGGCTCTGAGACATGAGCATAATTCACATTTCTGAGCAAAATTGACGTATTCACAAACTTAAAAGTGCCTGCTAACATAACTAGATTGATGAATATCACCTTCCGGGAAATACCAAATTTTTTCGCATTGTTTAGAAGCTATATATTTGTCATGAAGGAATCAATCCTATGAAAAAATAATGTGGACCAAAAATCAATAAAACTAGATAGGTTAAAACTTTTATGCGGAGGGGATGATCATTTTATATTTGCTTTCCTTCCAGATGCATTTGCAGTTTCTGTGATTACTGCAGTTGTCATTACTCCTTCCTTTAAGCGTGATTGGCAGAACAAAATTAGTTCGTGGTATACTGCAAACATTTTCACTTTCCAAAATTATAATTTTAACCTTAAAAAGAAAATGATGTGTTATAAAAATACTGCCGTTGATAATTTTTAAGTAGTCCCAGAATTTGCAAAATTTTATCAGAAACAACATGTGTGCTAATTAAAAGGTCACTGCATAGTGGTAATTAGTTTATAAGCCCTTTTGAATGTCTACTTTGGTTGCAATTTTAACAAATTGTGTTTATTGAGTCCAGGTACATATGGCGCTCTTCGACGTGATATAATTAAATTTCTATTGGTTTGAGGTTGACTCGCTTGCTCACCGTCTCCATTAAAATTTTTCGTCCATCTCACTCGTCGTTTCTTCGCCTAGCTCTTTTTTACGTTTTGGTAAGTGAAGTTGAAAACAAGATTCGCTGATTGTTGGAGGAAAAATTTACCATTCGAAAAACCTAGAAAATGAAATTAAATTTAGATTGAAATCAGAAAATCTGCTTTGGAAAAAGTTATTGTTAAAAATTTTTATTGGAAATTGAGCTGGCAGAGAGAGCATTCTGCGCACGTTAGTGACGTAGGAAGAAAGAATGGGAAGGGGGAAGGAATTTATTCAGCATCAGGGAATAGTCGACTGAAGGGCTGGCAATCGGTAGCTATGAATCAATGAAGTAGGGAGATAGTGGTTTAAGAAGTAACCGAAGTATCGAATTGGGAATAAATGAAATGGATGGAGGAAGATAAGCGTAAGGAAAGTTGGACATTGGAGTGGAGCGTTAGCGTGAGTCTGCTCGGACAGAGAGGTAATGGAGCGTGATAAAGGAGAAGGAAATAAGTAAAAGAGCATCAATGGGCGGGCGTAGAGGTGAGGGTTGAAGAGGTGAAAAGATCGTGGACGGAGGGCAAAATGGCGAATGCGGAGTGATGATGACGATAATGATAATGGAATCGGGTTAAGGAAATGCCAAGTAGGGCAGATACGTGGGTGTTTTAGCGAAAGCGGAGCTGGTAGCGGCAGGAATGTGATGATGGTGTGAGAAAGGACCGAGTGATGGCCTTTATTAAAACAGGATATTGAAATGGGCATTCTCCCCTGCCGTTTAGTTCCCCGTTGAATGGATAGCAGAATGTGGGATACGGGCTCAGTTACAGCGAGCATGGCCGGGGAATTAGCGCTCCACTCGCGGACCGGAAGGTGTTTCGTTGGCCGTAGAAAAAAGTTTTCATTATGTTCCAAAGAGGAATAACCTTTTCGCACAGATTAATGTTGCAGTTCTCGATTGTTGTCGTAATTTGTTAAGTGCGGTTTCATCTCTGTTTGAGTGAGATGCCTGCATACAAATTTTATTTCAATGTTAGATCGTCAGTGATTGCAGCAGCAAATTTTACATTTATTGAAAGATTAGAGTAGAAACACGACATCAGCAAATATGAAAATCAGCTAAATACGAGTATACGTTGGCAATTAGACTATTTTGAAAGGGAATTCAGACCAATAATGTGTTAGTGAAGTGATTCTTCGTAATAAAAATGTTCGGGAAGTTTTTGAACTAACCCTGTATCTCTTCTAATTTTTTAGTTTCAGTGCTGGATAATTTATTTAATGCATTCTGATTTCCATGAGATTTTTCTGGGAATTATGTGATCTGTTAATCCACAATTTGCATTAAGAATAAAATTTTGATGTTAATTTATTTTAGGAGCTATGTTACTAGACATTTATGGCAGTTGAGATCCTGAGATAATGTTTGGAATTTTATGAAATTTTATTCAAGTATTTTCTTTAACTTCATGCCAAAATTTTCCTTTAGTCACATTCTGCAAATAAAGCCATGCATACCTAGAAAAAAACAGGTGTGTGCGCATTTTATGCATTTCCGTATGCATACAGGGTTCGTCCGGAAAATAAGTGTACTGATTTTTTCCCGCCGCCCAGGCGCACCCAGCACCGCCCTGACGGGCTGCGATTGGAGGGGGGTATGTTGGCAAGCGACGCTGAAAAAGGCAGTCGGCTCTGAGCTGTGGTGTAGTGAGGAGCTCTGTTAACGCGAACCTCCACGCTCGACCCACGTCACGGAACACGATGCCGAAGTTTTGGGAGCAGCGTTATTCCATCAAATTTGCGGTAAAGCTTGGGAAATCGTCTACCGAAACTGTCGGTATGATTAACCAGGCTTACGGGGAGTCAGCCATGTCCAGAAACATGATCTTTTGGTGGCACAAGATGTTCGTGGAGGGCAGAGAAGAGGTCGACAACGAACCACGGCCTGGACGCCCATCAACGACACTCACCGACGAAAATGTGCGAAAAGTTCGCGATGTACTGAACTCTGATCGTCGTCTTAGTGTTCGGATGATAGCAGAGCAGTGTAATGTGCCAAAAACAATAGTGCACGAGATTATTAGGGAGCAATTACAGATGCGAAAAATTTGTGCAAAGTTGGTGCCGAAAGGGCTCAGTGATGATCAAAGACTCAATCGTTCGGAAATCGCGACACAACTTGCGGATCACTGCAAAAATGATCCACATTTTTTAGAGAACGTTGTTTCGGGTGACGAGACGTGGATCATTGAGTACGACCCGGAGTCGAAGAGACAAAGTGCGGAGTGGCACACCCCATCATCACCCCGTCAAAAGAAAGATCGCATGAGCAAATCTCGGATCAAGGCGATGCTCATTGTCTTTTTTGACAAAAGAGGAGTCGTCCACTACGAATTTGTACCTGAACGACAAACTGTAAATGCTGCATTTTACATCCAAGTGCTCGACAGGCTTCGAAAACGAGTCGTCCGCGTCCGGCCAGAGATCAAAAACATCTGGCGGCTGCATCACGACAATGCGCCGTCTCACTCCGCGCTTGTCGTGTCGGACTTCTTGGCCAAGCACGGCGTGGCAACGCTGCCGCACCCGCCCTACAGCCCGGACTTGGCACCACCGGACTTTTTCTGTTCCCGAAGATAAAGAGGAGTTTGAAAGGAACGCGATACGGGACTTTGGACGCCGTCAAAGAGACCGTGACGACGTGTCTTCGAGAGGTTCCCGATGATGCCTTCGCGGGAGCGTTCCAGGAATGGGAACGCCGCTGGAACAAGTGTATCGACTCACAAGGGTCCTATTTTGAGGAATATTAGCTTAAGATATGTAAAAGTGTAATACATTTTTTTTCCTGAGCTCAGTACACTTATTTTCCGGACGAACCCTGTATGTTGTTTTCTCAGTAGGTTACAGCCGTCGCATGAGTAATCTCTTGGGGGGAATATGTAGTATTATATTATATATTGCTGTAATTATAATGATTTATAATGGTATAAAAAAATTATTTCTTTTGAATCAGTCTCGGCTTCAGTTAAAATTGTCTTTCCCAATCTATCATGTTTGGATTTTCTTTTCATTTTTTGATGTTACTTCTCGCATGCCAACCAACATTTTCCAATCAATAAACTGCCTCAATGCTATCGCAATGCTCTACATATTATCTTGTTCCGATTATTTTATATGTTTTTCAATGAGTTTAATACTTATTTAACTATGATCGTTCACCATAACTATGTATTCTTAAAATTGAACTCATACCACGTATATATAGCATATTAAGTATATAGTTGAAGATAATTATAATTACATATCTTCACGTCAATACTTTTTGATTAAGGCAATTAGTCAGGGATAATACCTTTATTATTTATATCTTTTATAATATTTACCTCTAATCTTTACTGAAATACCTGCCTGTCTGTCTGATTTACTGTCAATTAATGCTATGAAATGGAGTATAAAAGACTGGCTATTATACAGGGTGCGTACGATAACTATCGGGACTGGTTCCAAAAATAAAAATTTGCTGCAATTATCATTACAATAACTTTATAATCTTCCAAATACATTCCTCCTGCATCGATACACTTAGTTCGGCAACACATGCCCGGGAGCGACTGAACTAAAATGCGCCTGAGTGATGGGGGACCCCTCTACCGAGCTGACCGGTCGGACGCCCATCCACCGCTCCGTTTAGGCTACAGTGAACCAGCCATTATTTATTTTACAGACCCTGTACTGAATGAATTAGGGATTGGAACAAACGTGACGCATAATATGTGGTGTATAACTGTAACACTTTAAGCTATCATTTTTGTTTTTGTGGCACCTACTGTCAAGCCAGAGCTAACTGGATTTGCAGGACCAGGATGAGTACTCCATTTATAAAATTCATTGCATACCAGTCTTGTATATTATGTAGATCATATCACTATGTTACATGATAACGATTGCCCGTAATTGTGTGTTGTATTGATTGTCTTAATTTTTTGTGCATCATATATGATGAGGATTATACTACCATTGTAATAAATGATCAGAGTATAAATAAATAAATATAAATAAATAAATAAATATAAATAAATAAATAAATAAATAAATAAATATATATATATATATATATATATATATATATCCTATCCTTTACAGAATGAATACGAATTCGCCAATTTGTGAATTAATAATAAGGTATTACAGATATCTAATTGAACTTGCTTTTGATGAAAAGTTTATTGTTAATACTCTAAAACTATTCACGATGTTTTGATGTAATTGGAATGTACAAATTGTTGAATATTTAAGAGTGGTTCTGATATTTAAAACAATTAGCAACACCTCAATATTATGGTTGTTCTATGACATCATATAATGTCTATTTATAGTAATTTAACTGGAAATATTATTATAATTATATTATACCCCGAAATAGCAATAAAATAATTATCCATTTAATATCCATGGACCAGCCGAGTTATTATGGATAGGATACCTTGCATTTTAATTTCATTTCTTTACACGTTTAAAAAAGCGGACATTGCTAATTCTTCTGTCCTTTATGAAGCAGACTTTTAATTATTCTATACACTTCTTGATAACTCCACAAGGCGTTTCTTAAATTAAAGCCCACCCTTTTATTATTTTCTGACCTTAAAATCCACATTTAACCTTTACGTCTTGCATTTCCACCTAGTTCTGGCCGTGAAAACGAGTGAAATGTAAATGAATGGTGAGAAAAAACGGCAAAGACTCATATTTTGTACGGCCAGTATTTTAAGTCTTACTATTTATGGAATCATAAACCGGGAATCTAAAGTTCTTTCTGATTTAACTCTCTAAATTATGTCTTTTTCCAGAATAACCCTCATTATGAATTTCTGTTTTGTTTTTTATCCCCCTCTCTCGTACTGAAAATCATAAATAAATGCTAAAATCAGTAAAGCGTTGAGTTTCTATGAAGTAGTCACAACAAAAATCCTGGTGGAAACTTTTGACTAAAAATTCACTCAAATAATAAATTTAAGTGTAATAAAAAATGCTGCCAATGTTTCCAATATCAGCTCTAGATGCGTACTTTGTCCTGATACTTAAATCAGCCACCATATCCTCTCCTACTCGTATTTTCGTATGATTCTTATACCCTGTTCCTTGCTGTTTTGCGACGATGTTGATGAATTTGGTTTTCAGTTAATTTATTCATTTATCGGATAATTTGGTCTAAGAGCGATGGTTCATCACCTTCAACAGCTCTTGAGTACTTCAGAATAGAAATTGGAGAGCGAGCGAAGGTGAAAGATACGAGAGACGCTTGTGACGAGAGCAGTTTAAAAGGATTATGTGGCGGCCGGGGGAGAAGGCGGGGCCGGAGGGATGGAAGGGAGAAAGGGATTGGAGGGGTGCTGGGGGGTGTATGAGGCGAGGAAGGCAGAAGGATGGGAGGGGGGTTAAAGGAACGCTTACGTTTTGAGGGCGAGGGGAAATTTCCACCGAGATACCGCGGCGGAGGACGGAAATGAAGGGATGGTAGCCGGGCTAGGGCTGAGAGACAGCGTTTGAAAAATTCGAACAGGGTTCGGGAATTGAGAGGGAATTTGGTTGTGTTCTAACAAATTTTCCACAAGTGTGGTTGCAAACTACTTTTAAATAAGCCATCAACAAATTAAACTAAATTTTTTTTGGGTGGAAAAATTTCGCGGTTAAATTAAGGATATTCTGCTTCTACACGATGCAAGTCAGCCAATGGTACGTGACACCCCATTGGAATGCAGTTAAGAATCTGTGAAACTGGTGGCAGTTAAGAATCTGTGAAATTGAATGGGTACGAAATAATTTGAAATTGCGTATATTGCGTATAGTTCGCGTACGATTATAATGAGCCCTTTAGCCTGGTATCTTATCTCTTTTACGATATGTTTAAAATTTCGGGTCTTAGTAAAAACATTTAAAAATAGGATCTGGTGTGATTGAATTTCAAGTATGAAATCAAGCTATGATTAAAAAAAGTTTTGAAACATTGTTTAAAACTCGTTTCTCTAACGATTCCATCAACTTCTCATCTATTTAAATGCGGATCGGCTCACAGGTTTTGCAATACAATTGTAATTCGGTTCAAGAGATAATGGATAAATATAAAGAGATGGTATAAATTCAACAAAAGTACAGTAATGTATGAATTGAAACTTCAAAATTAGAAAGTACCGGTAGATATTCATCAAATGGAAAACAAGGTAGCAATAGTCACTATAAACTGAGCTAAAAATCAAAGTGGGCTTCGCGATAAAAGAGTGGCCATAAAGCAGCAGGGTCATTTAGTCAGTTGGAGTTTGAAAAAGTCGTGTTCGTATTGCTATGCGAAACTGGAAAAAAAATGTCCATTGGGCAGATTCGTTAAATAAGACGCTTGGACATAAAATTACATAACGCCACTGTCTGACACTAAGCATTTCTTTTTACAGTCCTAATTTACACGGTGCGTTCCAGAAGTAATGCAAATGAAGTTTCCGTGGCACTCCTATTGGTCAGAATGTGGTCAAACCATTTGGAGAGGTTGAAGGAGGCTATGATTTGCCACGTAACAGGTAAAATCAGTGCTCTCCAAGCTCCTGAAGTGGCGGGACGTTAGTTACTGTAAACCTCTGCGCGCTGACCATATCACGAAAAAATTGGAATCGACGAACGGCCAACGTTAAGCGATTAATGTTAGTGCTAAGCTTACAAAATCTCTTGAGGAGACTAAAACAAATAATTCATGATGCTTACGGGTTTGACTCACAGACTTCGAGTTGGTTAAAGGTCTTTAAGCAGGGCCGGAATGAGGTTCACAAAAACTCTCTGGGTGGCCGTCAATCAGCAAAACCAACAACAATGCGCCTCTTGTTCAACAATTTTTGGACTTTGACCGTTGATTGAGCACCAAGATGGTTGCCAATGAACTCAACTTGTCTCTTACTGTTTCATTTCGCATTTTTACTGATCATTTAGCGAAAATGAAAGTGTGCATCAAGCTCATGCAAAAGGTGTTGTCAGACGACCAAAAGACAAACCGAGTGGATATTTCAAGTGAACTTTTGCAACGTACTGAAAAATAAACCTGATTATTTGGACAACGTCATCACTGGTGATAGAACCTGGGTTTTTGACTCTTACTGAGAGACAAAACGACAAAGCTCTAAGTGATACACCCATAAGTCCCCCAAGCCCAAGCGAAAACCAGTCTTAGTCCTCTCCAAGTTGTGAAAGTGACAGGGCGTCAGATGCTGTAAACTTCTGCGCACTGGCCGTGTCATGAAAGACTAACCGAGCGGAAATTTCAAATAAACTTTTACGTCAACGTATTTCCAGAAACAAAACGCCAAAGATCTGAGTGGCACACCGACCAGTACCTCAAGCCCAAAAAGTCAACAATGAGCAAATCAAAAGTGAAAACAATGCTCATTGTCTTTTTCGACAGTAAAAAGGGGGTCTACAAGGAGTTTATTCCTCAAGAACAGACAGTTAACGCTGCCTACTACGTGGATATGCTAGAAAGACTCCGAAGAAGGGTCATAAGGACGAGAAAAGACATCTCCGCTACCTGGCAACTCAATCACGAAAACGCGCCTTTCCACAACGCGCTACGAGTCTGCGAGATCCTGTCCAAACACCAGGTACCAACGCTGCTCCACCTTCCCTTTATAGTTCTGACGTTGCCGCAACCCGTTTTTCGTCCATAGAAGAGATACAATCAACCAAGACGAAGACCTTACGAGAGATCCCCGTAGATGCCTACCGGGGCGGGTACCGGTCATGGCAGAGGCGCTGAAAAAAAATGTTTCGAGACCCAAGGACAGTATTTTGAAGAATTTTAAGTATTCGTGGAAATCTGTCAAATAAAAACCTTAACAAAATAGTTACATAACTTTCATAACACATCCTGTAAATTACCAAAAATGGAATGCGCATCAATTGCTTCGAATTAAGCATGCTAATCTTTTTAAATTCAAAACATTTATAGAATATATGGTCAAATTGGCGCCAGCTTATTTCCATTATGCTTTGTTAAATTTAGCAGTGCATACTTATCCAGGTTCATTCAATTAAATAATATTTCTCGCCTCTTTCCAAATTCTTCTATTTTTCCTTAAAGTGAAAATAATTGATTGTTAAAATTAAGCCGAAAATTCTTAGCATATAAACGTTTACAATTTGATTTGCTGACCAACTAATTATTTGATAGACCCTTTTTTCTCCAGCAAGGTAAAATTCTTTGGAAAGACATGTGTATTTCCACATGAGTCAGAAAGAGAAGAGAAGATGGGTTTCAATTCACCAACAGTTTAGTTTGAAATGTTTATTATATATATAATAATGTTTATTATATATATAATAAAAATATGTATAATAAAAAATTCCTAAACCAAATTAGGAATAAATATCCTTCCAAAATATTTGGATAAGTAGGAGAATATGTCTCTGTTGTGTTCACAAATAATTTTTCTTTAATGTTCTAGGATGTCAGTCTAGGTTGTTCATCCTATATGAAAACTCATTTTTTTGGTTAAATCTGAACTGCCTGTTTATTTCCTTGATCTTAGAAGGCAGTCTTTATAACCTTAGATAGATTGCTTCTATAGCAGCATGATTTGGCTACTATGACTCGTCACAGTACTTATCCTGACGGCATACATAGATATTGGACCAATTTAATCGAAAACAACTTAGGATGCATTACAAATACAAATACTTCAAATCGGCCCCTGGCCTTCATATTGTCTGACACGGTGAAGTGGGCTTAAACTGTCCAAAGAGCATTAGGACTCCTCACTTTTCTTGTATTTTCAAACCTCCTTACCATGTTCTGCTGTTTTTATTCACATAATAAGTTAAGATCACTTCATTTAGTGATGTAACGCTGTATTAATACTTCTGAAAGATCGAATTATTTATATTTTGGCGTGTAATACGTGATTCCTCTTCAAAATCAAAAGGTATTAGGTAAACAAAAATCAACTGATTGTTCTTGCCTTTCAGCACCCTGCCGGACACCGCTATTTTCTAGCAAAATAAGAAGTCATGATGAAAATAATTTTTTTTCGAATATGATTTAGGGGGTATATTAGTACTAGGTACATCCTTGGGCATGCTGAACTGCTATTTTAAATTAGATTTTTCAGTTAAACTATGTTTTTTTAAATTTATTCAAGAATCCTCTCCACCAAGTATTGACGGAAAACGCGTTTTGTGAATGAGGAGGCTTCGACATCGTTATTCGATCGTTCTCAAACGTTTGCGGTCTCCGTTTCTTCCTTGTGGTGGTGTTGGAAACGGCGAAAAAGTAGCAAGGCAGCTTCGTTGAAAAGGTAAGCCACGGAGGTGGCTTCTATCGTGATAGTTTTATGCCGCTAACGCAGGTAATGGCTTAGAGACCCTTGCTCGCGAGGTCGCGTGCATGTCTCCAGCTCCGAGAGGTGATGGCCAGGAGTGGTTGGTTTGGGAAGGGGGCATATTACCCAGTGGCTTACGATCCCTTAGGGGAAAGATCAAGGCGATAAGGGGTGGCTCAACAGGTCAAATCCTCGTGCTTACCAGGGAACTCATTACCGTACTCTAAAATGTGGATTCGAATATCGGCTAACTAGTAATGAATAAAATAGTTCAATACAACTCAGTACAGAAAAATTCATACAGGAACCTGAAAAATAACTCAAAGACGGAAGTTTTGAGTGTTGTAAAAGCGCATTTAGAAAGCGATCCATGTATTGTGAGGTCATTTAAAAGACAAAATTTTAAAATTCAAGGGTGAATTTTGTTATGGATTTTTAACCTGTGTATTGTACGAAAGATAAAAGTAACAGGAAAACTATAACTCGCGCATATGATTCTCCGTTTCCATGCAGTAAAAACCGTCCCTTTAAAGAAAGTTAGCGGCATTCCGTTCTTCAGTCAATTCTCACTCTTTTTACTGCTAAAAATGCTAATACCATGAAAGAAATGCTACAGCCATTATCATATGTTGATTACATGGAGCAAACCTACGCATTTAATCAGCCAAATTTAGAAAAGGAAGAGCAGATGGGCTTCACTCAATCAACAATTCGATTTAGAATAATGATAGTATTAATAATGAGAACGAATATGAATAACTATTAATGCTGAAACAAAATCTCGAATTAGTACCGATCCGAAAATAGTTGGGTCAATATGAGAATGAAACGTACAGATTTCGTCTACGTTCCTCATTCTCTTATAAGAAATGGTAATCTGTAGTAGCAAAAGGGAGGCTGGCATGCGTTAAACTGCTTTAAGATGTAAGTTTAAAAATCAAGATAAACGAGCATCAAAATCTGGCCGCAAGATTTCAAAGATAGTCTGTAGGGATATTTCTTCTTCAATATTGTATTTCAATATCTTACACTGGAATTCTCGGAGGGGTTAACTTAAAACTTTTTTGAATGTAATATAAATGGTGTCAACACAAAGGGGCATTATATGAAGTAAAAAGGTCTATTCCACTAAAAAATTTATATTTTTAATATCACGCCAACAGATCTTGGTGAGTAATCATTCAAAAGGGAATTAAATAGAAGAGTTGAAGAAAAATTACCAGGAATAGTTGGAGTATCATCAAATTGCGAGATACCTCGGTTTGAGACGCTCTTGAATCCTTCCAAATATTCAGTGATTGGCTAAACTAAATCTAAGGGAATGAATCGCTTGCTTTAATGGGCAACACTGAGAAGAAAATTAATATGTCGCTGTGCCTTGAGACTATAAGAAATAGTGTACATTTAGAAACAGTTCGGAAAGAGTGACGAGTACATGGTTTAAAATTGATTTTCCTTACTTTACTGTTTAGAACAGCAAGACAATAAAGTAGCATTTAATTAGTAAATCACGTCATTTCTGCGTGAATATTTTTTGAATTATTTTCATCCACAATATCCCGACAAATCTGCCTTTACTCTTGTCGGTTGGCTAATGAAATATTTGGATGGTGTGCGTAAATATCTTTGAATTCTCATTCACCTTTGGATATATTTAGACAAGCACGAAGGTAACAAGATATTATGACTATTTACACGGAAAATATAATTCAAATCATCACCAAGTCCATGAAAAGTTGGTTCATTCGAACAAATACCATCCACGTAAGTAAACAATTACCAAGCGTCAAACCTCGTCCCGTTTATATCGATGGAGGCTCTTATTTCCTCACTTAGAAATAACCAGTAAGGATCCTGGAGTGAAGTTAAGAAAATGAATTGAAGAGAAACAGGTCTGGAAGAACGATGGGTGGATTGGATGGGAAAGGTCGAGGTTTAAAAGAAAGTTGACCAGGGAAACATAAAATACCGCAGAGAGAGAATCTTCAAAAATAATGCGGAAGAGTAGTCGAGGGTCTGGATCAAAGGGTAAATAAAAGGTAGGCAAAGTGGCGGTGCGTGCTGTCACAACGTGCCACGGTTTTTTCTTTCCAAAAAAAGAAAGAAAATTGGTTGTTTTTTTTTGAAGACCTGTGCAAGGGTTTTTAGGTGAAACTGAGTGGGATGATTAGAGTAGGAAGGCAGGGCGTCAAAAGATTTGAATGGAAGGAGAAAGTCGATGAGATGGAGACTATAGAATATGGAGGGCGGATGAAAGTTCATTAATGAAAGTTCATTTATAGAAAAATGCGAACGACAGTGTATGAATTCGGGAGGGTAGATAAAGATGGGAAAGACGAATTTATGAGAACTGGCTTCTTTTCCCGCTGCTAATTCCTTGCCCCTTGATTCGATGGAAAAAGAACTTGAAAAGAAGGAAAAAGAAGAAAAAGACTAATTTTGAAGGCTATAAATCACGTCGAAAAAGTTATTTTAAAACTCAATGATTTTTTTCCTCTCTAATTCTGGATCAGGATTTCGCTAGACCGCAAATAAAGTCTTATTTATATCATGAAAGTTTCACACAATTTTAAAGATTTATTAATTTTCTATCCCGAATTATTTGGGACAAAATAATTATCTTTGATGATAGAGGAAAATATCTTCAAAGGTAAACGAATCTGTTTATAATTGGCAGAGTTAAAGTTTTTGTACACTAGAAGATCCTGTCCCCAATGACTCGAATTATGCTTTTTCATTACATAGAAAATGAGACTTACGGATATGGGAGTTTTATGAATACATGTATGACTGGAATCATTGTAAGAGCAGCAAAATAAAACAAGAGTAGAGATATTTGATAACGTATTCCATAATCTGCATACACAAACATATATATATATATATATATATATATATATATATATATATATATATAGACAGATTTTTAAAAATAATTAATTTTGCTATTCCACAAAGAATATTTCATTTGCGACATCCAGGTAAACATACAGGTCAATCACACCATAAATGCACATCTCTCGGCGGAGGGGAAAAGAAGGGGGGAAAGAAAGGATTGGTTGAGGTAAGGAGAGAGGGACTAAAGCTAAAAATGATACGCTACAACGAAACCTAGACCGTAATTTAAATTTTCTGTGTGGAAAAGCCAAGTTAGTTAATATTTGATTTCAATTAAAGATAAAATGTAAAGGTAGTGTTTCTGCATTTATATGGTTATAGGTGTCAAATGTATTCTTAGTTATATGTATAACAGGTTTTATCCCAGCTTCTTAACTGCGTGTGAAACGTACATTATTTTCACTGTCGTGTGGGTTTGCGCTTCATAATAAAGCATATTAGCAAGTTTAAATGGTTGTTAGAAGCTGACCTATGGCCACAGTTGTTTATGGTTGTTTACCTCTTAGAAAAATCATTCTGAAAGAAAAAATGAGTTATTTATAAATAATCCCTTTACATAATAATAATTAATAAAACCTTTAGGTAATGCCATGTGGTAGGAAAGCGATTTAATCTTTCACAGTGTCGTTAAGTTGAGCACCTACGGGATGGCCCGGGCGGGAAAATAATTGCTTTTTTCTCTCATCCCTTAAATTTTATTGCACTCTTCGGGATAATTTTTATGCATGAGTAGGTGCAACGAGATATACAAATATCTTTTAGTGAAAAAATTGAGTGCGAAGCACGCTACTTTGAACATAAAGGAATTAATAGCGTCTAAACAGTTAAGCATCTGAGTGATATCCCCGAGGGAGTTATATATTCCGGAAGCGTAATGGTAGCCAACTTATTTTCTATAAGCTACATATCTTAAAACTAACATTAAAGCATTCCATTGAGATCACCACAAAATATTTTTTAGCATTATTCTCATTATCAAATTCTACTTTTATTTTGCTTTAGATTCAGGTGTATGTGAAATGTTTTTTGGGCAGCTTATCTAGTTTGGTAATGTTTGCCCGGTATTTTGTTTAATATCAACATAATATTTTTTATTTAATAGAAATATCTGGTGAACAAAAGTTCTTATAATTAAATTAAATCTAAATAACAACGTAATATCTTTCACAAAATATGCTGGAAAATTCAATTGAACCTAATAATTTTTATGATATATCATATTTATGATATGAATATAGCGAAGCATAAGCGGACATAATTCCGTAGTTCGCACACCACATATCTATTTGTTGGAAGGGGGGAATTTATGTAGACATCTACATAAATTCCCCCCTGGAAATTGGAAATTGGAAATTCCTGGAAATTGTATCCAAATGACGCATATGGAAGCTGAATCAGGAACTGATCTATCGTTGACAGAGAGAAATTTTTTAATGCTCTTCTGAGGTCAATTTTGTATATTTAGGGAATAAGTAGCATCACCTTAATTCGATTATACGAGAAAAACTCTTGGTAAATATGCCAAAAAGTAAGTAATTAACGCTATTCATATTTGCCATGAAAAAACGGTGCCCAAAAACTCGTTCATATGAACGATACATTTATTTTGACATCGTTGTTTTAAGAGTACTTAAAGAATATGATATAATTACTACGCTTTGTTATAAGGCTACCTTGGAATTGCCACCATGATGGAAAATGTCAGCGAATGAAACTCACGAAAACGTTTAATGATTTCATAAATTCAGTTACTAGAGTTTCACTTCGAAACATCCATATAATTCTTCTGAGAGATTAAAAAAATCAAAATATATATTGCAGACAATATTAAACTAGAAAAAACGCTAACAACTGATTGTGGGCACATAAGAATAATTTTTTAAAATTCCATTAAACATATTAATATTATTTTGAATATTGAATCTGCTAACCGATCTGATAATATTTTTTCTACTAATAGAAAAAATATGGAATTAGCGCGAATATTTTCCATCAACCGAACGAAATTTTCCCGATATATTGCATGCTTTGAACACGTGTAATACAATACAGGTACGTTGCCATCCAGATAAAGATTTAGCTATGTTTACCTTTTAAGAAGTCTTCCATAAATGTCGAAGAATACATTGGTTATTATAATTAGTCAAGTTCTAAATGCCAAAATGATAGTGAGCCAAAACAATATCTTGACTAACACATTCTCAAGAGTATAACTCAGATTTGCAACTAATACATTTGCGAAGCCTTGAGTTTTTTTCCTCAAATATGTTATATTTACTAAAATATGGTATACGTTTGTTAAATATTTTATAGTTTTACGTAAAAAGAAATTTTTTGATTAATGTCCCCCATTCAAAGTTCCAATTACCTGCTCGATTTAAGAGCGCGAACGCTTCAACATTATAATGACTCCAGTGGGCTTAGTCCAACGTTCCATCTCTCTTTATTGCCTTCATAAACCTGTAGTAGTTTCCTCTTGATTGACCGCTACTCCAAATAAGTGAAGATTTAAAATTTCAAAACTCCATCCCTCACTGTGTTCTTGATACAAAAATATTTTTCCTTCACAAGATTTAAATTCTGCTATAATTGACTTGGGAAAAATTTGTCTCACTAATATTAAGGTATTTGTTTTCTTCGTCAGAATAATAATGAGACTATTTCTTAGACGCCATGCAATCAACAAAAATGTAACTTTTAATGCCACGCCAATGCCCACGCACAAAATTGTATCAGTTCTTATTTAGTTAAGCGGTAACCTGGGTCAGAGTAAGAGGGTACAGGAAAATAAAGCGAGTCTTGTAGTGGCATATGGTAATTATTCGAAAAAACGAATTAATGAAATAACTGTTTGGTGATAAAACACTGATGATATTAATGTTAATGCTATGTCCCAGAGATGTCGATGAAAGGGTGTGTTAAATGAGTCTCAATTCGTAATGCTTGCTATATAAAGATTTCTTTATAAGTAAAATGGGATATTAAAATAATTCGCAATACTACACTACGGCTGTAGGCTAAGTGACGCATTGATAACGAGCATAAAATACCCTTATTATCATTGATCAGTGAAAGTAAAATCATTCACATGTCTACATCAGATTAGGCCGCTTTTTTAGACCAACAGAAATTCACATACCAGCTTTGAAAGGTCAGCGTGATGAGAAAAGGAGAAAAAAGATTGCACAAAAGTTTGAAAACGAATTAAATAGCATGGAGTTGAATGAAAAGGGGTTAGCATTAGTGCTATGAGATGGAAAAGTTTCTCATTCGGAAAATTTTCCGTCACTGAAACATGCCGTCCTCTCTCTCTCTTCGTGACTATTAAACTGGACTTCTGAAATTTGTAATGCCTCCATCGTAATGGATGAGCTTAAGTAATAAATAGAACTCGATGACTATGACCAATTCTAATAAATTTTAGTCATTTTTAACTTCCTTAATTAAATGTCAGTTTGCCAAAAGTCCTCTTTCCCTCAGTTAACGCTAAATGTCCTTGGGCAAATTTTTACGTTATAATGAAGTAGATCTATCTGACTGATGCTAATATCTTATACGTGTTATTCTCGTATTATCCTGCCATTCAGTCTTGGTGAGAATCCTTTTTCGGCTCATCCATAGTACTTTACATTTATTACCATGTACATGTAAACCTAAAATATAATTTTGGTGCTTGTAACTAACAGAATTTCATATCCTATTAAATTTGGGAGTACATTATTATAAATATATTACAACTTGCATGGCGGTGCATTATACTTTTTTGATCCTTAAGAATATATCTGACAATCAGGCATTATGATGTCATTCTTCAAAAGCTGATCTATTGCGGAGAAGAGTTTTGAGGCTAATCAAAAAATATTTATTTAAGAGTATCCGAAGAGAAATTAATATTTGACCGGTATTGGCTTAGTATACGGTTCGTACAAAAAGTATCAGGAAAATTTTCGGAAAAATTGATTTATTTCAGATATTGCTGAAATGCCTCAAAATTCCTCTAAGTACATTCTTTGATTGTGGACACACTTTTGCCAACGGCTTTTCCACGACTAATAGGCTAGAATTTTTTGAGGTGCCACTTTTTGGAATCGTATCATATTGGAAAAAAAAATGCATTGCTCTTCCAGAAATATTTCATTATTCACGACCTAGGTTTCAACGGACAAAATCATGATGATGATGATTTTATAAGTTGAAGCCTAGGTCGTGAATAATAAAATATATGAGGAAGGACAAATTATTTTCTTTTCCGACTTGTAGGCCGTACTATAAATTGTTAAACGCTAGCTTGCTTATTATGGTTTGAGAACAGTGCCACCCCCTAATAACCTATTTTTCTTCCTGATCCGATAAGGGATTCCGACTTAATTATCTACCTACCGATTAAATATTGAATAGGAAATGTTAAAATTCCCTCCGGAATCCACCCATCAGGAAGGATTCCGGAAGGTTGGGGAATCGTCGCGAATCCGTTGCAGAAGGTCTTCGCAAGCAGACACTCGACTCTGCTTTTGGTCGTCCGTCAAGAGCTTCGGGACGAATACAGCGAAGATCTTTCGCATCGCAAAATTTTCAGTGATAATAACGTGTAGTATCATTTCATAAATGCCAATATAATCTCCGATCATATGGACATTTAACCGACGGTCTGTATTTAGCACTTCACGCACACGTTAGGAAAAAATGACGACCGTTGATTTTTATACAAACTGTTAATGCAATCCCATTTCAGATGATATAGATATTGTGAAAAATTTATTATGAGTAAATATAAGTACTCGTATAGCGGTCACTGCATTATAGAGATCAGCTTTGAGTAAGTACAATTTGTACCCTCTGCTTCTTATCTAATGCATTTAAGAAATAAATGGTTAATATTAGGCAACCGATTTTTGTAATAATAAATGTTTACTTATAGTTTGCCCCAGAGTGTTTCGATACCCACAGGTTTCCTTGAGATTTTGTAATTTATTTATTTAATTATTATCTATACATGTTTTTAATTTATTTGGCATGCCTTTATTAAAACACTAACAGAAAAAGAATAGTGTGAGTTATTTTATAAAAATTAGAATAACTTCTCATTCATTCCCATAAAAAAGTTGCTTAATTTTTACTTACGGCCTTCTTGTCAGAGTTGGATTTTCCCAGTAAGTGTACCCTCTGACGAAAACCTACTGAACTTCTAAGGCATTCCTTAAATGTAAATAACGGTCTAGCAAGATAGATTGCAATTAAATATTTGCATTCAATTTTGTGTGTTTTCTATTCCATTCTTCCGTTCAGAGTGATCATTTATTAATTTTTTCTGCTTTGCTTAACCAACATTCTCTTTTCTATCAATGTTATTTCATTCTCACTGAATGTTTTCATTCCCTTTCACTGCCTTCTTCAATTTCTTTCTTTTATAACTTGTCTAACTTTTCTTTCTTTTTTCCTCAATGCTGAAGGGAGAAGTTTATTATGTTATACGTTTGGTAGCAACACTATATCCCTGAAATTAATAATATAGGTATTGACCGCTCCGTGAGTAAACACGATCATACGACATGACTTGTTAGGCTACCGTCATATTGATAAGTATTACGATGTCATAATTATATTTAGATACCAGTCACTGTATATTTGAAGTAATTATGAAGTTTCAACGTGGTTTTTATTTCAGCATATGGCTTTAATTGGATATTGTTTATGATAAAAAAATATATTTTTTCTAGAGTCTTTTGATCTTATGTCTCGCTAAATCGTTCTAAACTTGAATAGAATATTAACAAACACTAACGAAATATTATACTAATCAAATAGCAGAAGAATTTCGAGAAACTCTTAAGAAAATATAAGGGAGTTATTCAAATATTTTTTGTTTTCACCAATATCATTGTAATTTACATTTATTATATTGCATTCCATTCTTTTCCTCATTTTAAAAATATTTTTACAAATAATATTCAATTTAATTTTTTTATTTACATGGATAAAATTATGGGTGCGAATATTTACGAAGGCAAATAGTAGTGCTAATATTTGTCTAATGCAAGAAACTTTATTATGTTTCAAATTAACCTCATGGGAGTTATTAATTTTTTTGAATTTAAAATTAAATTTGATATTTAACCTAAGATTTCGTTTCCCTTGTTTGCTTGATTACACACTTCTGGCCTGTAAGATGTAAATTCTTATTTATAGTAAGTATATCGATTTGAAGGAAGTCATGGATCACGGATTAGGTGATTACAAACATAAATGATAGAAGAAAGAGGAGGAATGTAAACACATAGATTGTCAATAGGAAGTACAAAGAGTTAAGTAATAAATTGAGACGGACAACCAATAAAGCAAAAGAAGTATTGCGAAAGAAGAAGTGCGAGGAAATGGAAAGTTTGCAGAAAAATGGTGAAATTAGTGCTCTATACAGTAAGGTGAAATCACTATCGCGAATTGAGAAGGGAAGGTCTGTGCTAACAGTTAGAGATAAGTCGGGTAAGAGCTTCCGGCGTGAAGGAAAGTGGTTCATGATTTGATTTGCCAAGATTTGACGTAGTAAAATAGAAGGCAGTGCTCAACCGGCGAAATCATCAAACTGGTGACATTATATAGAGACGTGAAACACATAAATACGTCAATAAATACTGGGTAAAAATCTTAATCTAAGTATTTATTTGATTATCTACAGATTTCCCAGATTGTTGTAGTATTATCAATTCCTGTCTTTCTTTTTAATTTTTTGGAAAGATTTCATGAAAATTTATTTATTTTTTGCATAACTTACCTCTTATATATTCTAGTCCTTTTTGCATTTAAAATGGCAATATATATTTTCTCCAGAATTAGTTAACTTAAATGACCTTTTAAATCATGCTTTTAAATTTTATGGCTTGTATGACAAAATCCAATAGTATTTAGAATATTTAATGATTGTATTTTGGAGTGCTTGCATGCGTTTAAATCGACTTAATAGGAGAATTATCTATTTCGCTTCCGTACTTTGCTCATGGAATGCTCCATTATCGTGCGTAATTAATAAAGGCTTTGTCAAAAATAAGATTTAATCTTCCCACATCATTTTAAAAACCTTATCAGATCCCTTTTTACCCAATCAAATTCAGAAACATGGTTTCCTCTTTTCTGGAAATCTTCATTATTACATTGTGAAATCAACCCCCCCTGACTCCTCAACAACTCTCCTACGCATTTCGACTCCCTCCTCCTACCCCAATGCCATTTCAAACTTTCATTTCCCCGGCGTAACTGTCATTCCCAATTGGCCTTTCTTCCGTAACTTACAGCGCCAGGAACAGGCCGTGGCCTAAGTGCCAGCGTGTCCACACAAATTTCCGCCGCAGACCTTTAAGGGAAAAAAAGCACCCCATTTTCTCCAACCTCTCTTTTCTTCCCACCCTGCTATACAACGTTGGAAACGCCCCACCCATTGCCTCCTTCGAAATCACTCCCGCAAATAATGACGGTTTTCCACTTTTACCATCTCCCCCCAGAACCCTTCGTCCTCAACCCATCACCAAAGCCCGTAGTAATTCCTTTTCTCGCCAATTTTCTGTCAGATAAGTTGGAATACTTTCATAGTTCTGTTTGTATCATGTAAATTTATGTTGGAAAATTTTATACACATTTTAATTATAAACTCAAAAAAATACGATATTATGATAATATTCATATTAGGTCTATACTGATACCCGATATCATCGAGTGTATCCAAAAGTGTTACACAGAATTCACTGGAGTTAACTGCACATAGTCTAATTGTGAAATCAGTACGCATATTTCTCGATAAAAATGGTTTACAATAATGGAGAAATATTATATTTCACAAAATATTTAAAAACGTCAAACATTAGGAAAATAAATGAATTCCTTATTTACCTGAAAAGCCTCCATCGGTACCTAATACCAATATCAGCACGTATTGGTTTTTAAAAACAAATGTAATTTTAAATGGCATTTTACCATAAACGGACTAAATCTGAAGGGAAAATAACTGTAAGATACCTGTTTATATAGGACTGTTAAATGTGAGCTCACAGATGTTGGCTTGTTCATCTTTTGTGACTTAAATGGCCCATTGTGAATGTAATGCGCATGATATTACTGTGACGCGACTATCCATAGCGGCACAATTAAATTGGTTTGGAAATGTGGTAAAGGGTGTAACCTTTTGACATAGTTGATTGGTAGTTTGATCCAAGTAGTCCGAGCGGAAAGAGGTGCCCCTGCGTGAAGCGTATTTTTCGACTTTGTAACATGACGCGATAGAGCGTTCGCTTGGATAGCGATACGCCATCAACTTTTGCACCTTTACAAGTTGAAAATGCAACCGAAAAATTCCAAGTACTTTCAGAGGCCTTAAAGGACGACTGCATTTCAAGGTCACATTCCGGGAGTTGGTAAAAGGTTTTCAAGGATGGCCGGTAGGAGGTCACCGACGAGCCCTGTTCTTGACGCCCAACCACCGCCAGAACCAACGAAAAAGTTAACCATGTGCGCGACGTTTTACGTTCCGACCGTCAATTCCGTATCCAGCAAATTGCTGACACTCCACACATGTCCACATTTGCGGTACATGGGATAGTGACCGAGGATCTGGAAATGTGCAAGCTCTGTGCGAGGGTTGTGCCGAATGTGTTGACGGAAGATTAGAAAGAACTTCGAGTTTCGCGTTGTCAAGAAATGTTGGATTTCATTTAAAATTAACCTAGCTTTCTTAAAAATGTCTTAACCGGAGACGAATCCTAGATGTTTGATTACGACCCAGAATCGGAAAGGCAGAGAAGCGAGTGATACACAAAATCATCCCTTGCATCAAGAAAGCGGGGATGAGCAAGTCTCGTATCAAAACGATGCTCATTGTCTCCTTAAAGGTCCGAGGAATCGTTCATTTTGAGTTTGATCCGCAGGGAGAAACTGCCAACTCAGACTGTTTCCTTGAAGTGCTCAAGAAATTGAAACGCCGGGTGGCAAACTTAAGGGCTAGCATAAAAAACATGGTCAAGCTCCAACTTTACAAGGCCTCCAGCCGCACGTCCTTCATCGTTACCAACTTCCTGGCCCGGAGCGCCACACTGGCCGAGTCCCCTAGCCCCCTTATAGTCCCGAATTGGCTCCGGGTGACTTTTTTTGTTTAACCGACTCATTGTAGATAGATATATAGAGGTATTTATTTGGGGGCGAAATTGAGACCTAATTGTCCCTTCTTCCATTAAAGAGAGAGCTGTAAATAAGGCATTGGGAGACCGTTGAATACATATGAAAGCATGTTACAGAGTGCGTTCCCAAAGTAACTCAATCATTTCTTTTTAAGTAATTAATTAGTAGTAGTAGTTTGGAGGGGAGGCGACCGACAGCTGAGGTCATTTGCGCCATAGGGGATGGACAGGAAAGGATGAAGGGTGGAGAGAAACCCGGCGTCGGCATTAGCCTACTCTTTACGAAAGGCGCCAAGGGGTCCGCAGTTTAACGTCCCATCCGACGGACGGCGTACTCACTCAAAGTGCCCTCCACAGAGCACCTCAAGTAGGAATCGAGATACCTCTGAAAAATATTCAACACCGCCGGAATTTGAACCCGCGCCCTCAGGGTGGGAAGCCAGTACGTTAGCCCCCGCACCATCTCGATCCCCAGTAATTAATTGAACTGATTTCCACAAACACTTAAAATTCTTCAAAATACTGTCCTTGGGTCTCGAAACATTTTTTTCAGCGCCTGCCATGACTGGTGCGCACCCTGGAAGGCGTCTTCGGGGACTTCTCGCAATCCCTTCGTCACGGGTGATTATATCTTTGGCCAGGAATTCGCGGGCTCGTCGCGCGTTTTGGCAAAGCGCGTTGTCGTAATTGAGTTGCCAGGTAGCGGAGATGACTTTTCTCGTCCTAATGGCCCTTTTTTTTTGGAATCTTTTCAGCACATCCACGGAGTAGGTAGCGTTTACTGTCTGTCCTTGAGAAACGGACTTTTTATAGACCACTCTTATACTTTCGCAAAAGACAATGAGCATTGTTTCCACTTAAGACTTGCTGATTCTTGTGTTTTTGGGCTTGGGGGATCGGTCAGTGCGCACTCCGAGCTTTGGCGTTTTCTTTCCCCACCTGGTTTTCATCATTAGTGTAGACGTTGTCCAAATAATCAGGTTAATTTTCAATACGTTGCAAAAGTTCGCTTGAAATGTTAGCTCGGTTGGTCTTTCGTGACACGGTCGGTGCGCATAAGTTTACATTGTCTGACGTTCTGCCACTTCCACAGCTTTGATAGTACTGATGCCAGTTTTAGGGCAAAGCTTAGCGTCTATGACACTTACTTCAAGTAGATTGATCCCACTCAAAATAAAAAGAGCGGCACGGGAAATTTTATTGCATTACTTTTGAAACGCAATGCAATAATGAGGATTGCCAAGACTGTAGATCTTGACGAGGATTGGTAATATTCAAGACCAGTGAATGGATTGTTAAGGGAACTTCAATGGCTCAGCCACTGAGGTAGCTGAGGACAAGGTGACACCTTCCTATTGGGAGTACAGGTGGCATAGATGAAGTCTGTGACGTGTGAAAAAGTAAAGTAATTACTGTCAAATAATTCTCTTCCTTTTTTATTAAGAACGATGTGCATTTCTGCCAACGTAAATCACATTTAAGTATCTAAGTTCAAATGTGCATCTCAGTAGATAGTAATGTAATCTTCATAACTTGCTCAAATATGTAATGTTAAACAGGACCTATATGTAATGCATATTTTATATCAATTATAAATCACAAATTATTTTTAAAACTAGCCTATCGCATAATTCACAAAAAACGATACCTTTGAATGAATAAATGTCCATAATGAGTGGTTTGTGGTAAAATCGTGAAAAGGGAAATGTTAATTTATCCCTGAAATCAAATGGTATTTTACGTCAGGAGAATTTTGCGCGTTGAATAAATCATAAATTATGTTTGATTGATGAAACCGCCGATCCATGTTTACAATGATAAGCGTGGGGGATACGAATATTTTGTTCATCATGACATGCTTCCTAGAGTGTTATTATTAATACGGAACTCGATTGAATACTTCTAACCGCAACTATAACATTCATTAGATATGTCAGCCTATGTCGGATTTCAGTCGTATTAGCTATTAACCACCGTGATGCCTAATATATAAGGTTTTTTATAATATTTTATTGTGAAAATGTTTATTTATCACTCTCATGTGTTTACCATCATGATTAATTAAGTACATTTTCTGTAGCGACCACTCTGGCATCACTTTGAGGCTAAAATTTGGTGCGATTTCAATAAATCACGCGTTAAAGCCGTCTAATTAATATGCTAACTCTTGATGAATCGTCCAGATCAATTACTGTCAAATTTAATCTCAGCATTTAAGCATCTGGATTTTCAAGGTTCTGTCGTAATCATTTTAACTGACGCTGAGGTATTAAGAAGAGAGTTAATCAGGTTTTCCTATTTTTATCCTCCGATATCTTTCCCCCATAAACATGCTGCATTAAATGGCTTGTGGAGCATTTTCTCATTGCAAAATATATGAATATACTTTAAAGAGTGTTTTCAATTAAGAAGAAAATAAAATTCATTATAAACAAATCATGTTGATCTATATTTTTTAATTTGTTATACGGGCGTGAATATGGATGAAATAGAAAAATAAGTATAGCTTGACGAATTGTCATTAAGGAAAAATTGGTGAAAAATTTATAACTTCTCTGAACAACACAAGGTACTCCATAATTACACTTTCATACAAATATTTTTCTCTTCAAGTTATTATTTTGTAAAATATAATTTGATGAATCATCAATTAATTTTGTAGCTGACTCTCATTTATATTTTCCAAACACTAATTCTAGAAAGAAAAATTAGGATAGTATAAAGATTTTTGTATTTTTTTAAAATATTGGAGTAATGGTTAACGAACTAACAAGCTTTGCGAGGTATGAGAATAATTTTTTGTATCATATTCTTTCTTAGAATACGCTACGCTTAATACGGGTACGGATTTAAATTTTGAAAAAAAGGGATGAACCAATCGTAGTCAGTACAAGGGCAAATTTAGGGGTTAAGATCGAGATCATGCACATGTATCTGAGAGAAGATGGCCAACTAGCCCACCACAAATACTGCGTCGAATTGCTTACACCTTAGAAATATGTAATATAAAATTTTATTTAATAATATAAATATGGTCGCGTCTTAAAGTAATGAAAATGCCGACCGAAATTATCATAATTAAATACACATCGCCTTTCAACGTCCCAGCTCAAGTGGAAAGGAATGCTGTGTTACTGTTGTATTTTCGTTCTGAATAATAGCGCTGATTTATAGGTATGCCTTATTATTTGGGAGTCTACCTATTACGATAGGTTTTTGATGGCTACAGGCTACTCAAGGGTACAATTATAATTTACTTGTACCCTACCCTCTCCTAAAAACACAACATTAAATCCAACACCACAATAAGCCCCTCTTCAATTCCGCATGCTGCCTTCCGTTGTGAAACTAAAAAGGCATTAGTATTAGCGGTATTAAGATGTTAATTTTAAGTTTCATCATCTGTTTTATACTTGATTGCAAGCTGAAGATAACGCCATATGCTTACGCCTCTATGAGCATACTTTCCGTGGATGCCTTAAAACTTTTTAACCAACCGGTTGGCGGGTCGAGTCGGGTTGAATGGTGGGGGTAAAGCTTTCACAGGTCTTGAAAATATTTCTCATCATTTATTTTAGGGAAGTCATACTATTATGTGCACTGAAATTCAAAAATGAAGGCTTGATAGCTTGTCTGGCTAAAGCACTGCGCTAGACAGCGAGCGATCCAGGTTGGAATCATGGCCAAGTCACATTAATATTTAAAGTAGAACTGATGTTATAGCACAAGTTCATACTTGTAATTCCAACGGCGCACTATGAAACATATATGCTGTCTTTTACACATGCCACCCTCTTCTTACTTGGAACAATTGGTACACAATAAATCACAGATAAATTATTGTGAATACGCTTATAGGCGTCACCTTGAAACGAACCAGGACCCTTTCGTCAGTAAATTATCACAACGGACATCCACGCTCCCTCTATAACAACAATATTTTATCCTCCTTACAATTTGTTGCTTGAAATCGAGCAATAAAGGATTCAACTCATCACCTGACGCAAAACAATAATAAATATGAAAGTCACATATATACATTACTTTCCATATTATAATTCTAAAATTTTGAATACATACATGGATTTAACTGAATATAAGTCCTGATACCAGACATTCGTTCAAGTATCGGGTTTTTTCGGTAAAGCTTATTTAATACGGATGGGTATTCTTTTCATGCCTTCAAAGTTGTATTCTTTAATTGGTACATGATTGACAGCAACTACTTTTTTTTCTTAAGAAAATAAATTCACTGCGGATTCCTGACCGAAACAATCGATCATAAATACGCCCGAAAAAAATGTGCCCGATTTTAACTTATTTTATCTAAAGAATCAAACAATGGCCGTGTCTGAGCCACGTTATGGGGAATAGAATTTGAATGGTAATGGTAATTAATTTGAATCATAGATGGCCCGTTCAGTTACAAAGTGGATGTTGTACGGAATAATAAAAACAGTGTGCCTTTCATTAAAACAACCTCCCTATCGTACCGTTACCATCATGGCATCAATTGATCATGGAAAATGGTATTCACTTCCAACTCCTCCACCTTCCTCTCCCTTCCCCTAGCCGGTACTTCCTCTCGAGCACTGCGTGCGCCGCTCGGTGCTTCCCACGGACACCCCCTCGCGCGCGCGGCGATCCCGGGGCGATCGGACAGTCGTAATCAAGTGCGGGCGAGTGAGTTTGCGTTTGAATCACGCTAATGGTTGCCCACAATGCACCAGAGCACAATAAATTTCGGACGCGACCGAATAATTGGCGATTCTTCTTCCAAAGACACCTTCCACTTTCCACTCTCCCGTCTCATATTCCTTCCCTCCCATTTTATCGCTGTTTATATATTTGCAGAAACTCCATTCTCACCCGCACCTCTGCCATGGGGAAGGGGACGTGTATAGGGACAGTATATATGGTAAAAACTTTTAATGAATCTGTTCGTATCCCATTACAACAGGTGGCCCTCTATACCTCTTCTCCGCTGTTCTTTTCCATTTGTATGCTCCCCAAACCCGCATTTTTTTACCATCGTTTTGTTTTGCGTCTACTGCTCTTTCATTAATATTGTAAAAATCTTGAACAAGACTCGGTGCAAAGTATTTCTCGCATCGCGTCATTGATTTTGGACGATCTGAAGTGGAAATACTGCTAAATGAGTGGGTTAGCAACTCATTCGGGAATAGCATGTTGGCCGTGTTGTACGATTTGCATATTTTATTTGTGATAACTGCGGCAGGTGTAATTTACTACTTTCTCCCCTCTAAGGTCAAAATACGGGCTACCAATACGTTATTAGATAAATAATTGCTTTTTAGTACCGATGAAAATAATTGGCGATTCTTCTTCCAAAGACACCTTCCACTTTCCACTCTCCCGTCTCATATTCCTTCCCTCCCATTTTATCGCTGTTTATATATTTGCAGAAACTCCATTCTCACCCGCACCTCTGCCATGGGGAAGGGGACGTGTATAGGGACAGTATATATGGTAAAAACTTTTAATGAATCTGTTCGTATCCCATTACAACAGGTGGCCCTCTATACCTCTTCTCCGCTGTTCTTTTCCATTTGTATGCTCCCCAAACCCGCATTTTTTTACCATCGTTTTGTTTTGCGTCTACTGCTCTTTCATTAATATTGTAAAAATCTTGAACAAGACTCGGTGCAAAGTATTTCTCGCATCGCGTCATTGATTTTGGACGATCTGAAGTGGAAATACTGCTAAATGAGTGGGTTAGCAACTCATTCGGGAATAGCATGTTGGCCGTGTTGTACGATTTGCATATTTTATTTGTGATAACTGCGGCAGGTGTAATTTACTACTTTCTCCCCTCTAAGGTCAAAATACGGGCTACCAATACGTTATTAGATAAATAATTGCTTTTTAGTACCGATGAAAATAATGTGGATACTTTTTCACCTTTAAGTGTATGTCTTGGATCATTTAATTAATTTTTGAGAGCATATTATGTTTCTTTTTTAGTGCTTAGTTTTATGAGAAGCAGGATGTTTCGTAGCAATATCAAACGCTCTCGCCTCCTAAATTTTGTCCAGCTTCATCGAATGTAGGCATATAGCTCTCATGGCGCTGTGACGATTCATCATGCCCATTATCGATCGTATGCTTTCCGAGAATAAAATATAAATTATATTTATTTTGGAAGTGTAGTAGCACAACAGTAGAGCGCTCGCCTGCGGACCAAAAACCTCCTCCGCTCCTTTTAGGTTATATCCATGAAAACCCTGATATACTCACGCTCTTTGATTTTCTGTGACCCAGAAAGTTTTCTCAGAGCGGGATTAACTTCCTAGAAAACTGCAAACGCTGCAGTGAAAGAAACTATCCCCCGATCCTCGACGTGTCCCTTGCTCCGAAGGGCTTAGTACGAGACGAACTCTACCCTGAACTATCAAGTCAATCTTCTAGTTGATAATAGTTTATGATTGCAAACTTCATGAAATTTAATATTCAGTTGCAGTTTTCAATTGGGAAAAAATTAAATGAATAGAAATAAAGAAAAATTTGTGAATCTTTTCGAAATAATCTGTAGAAGCATGAAGCTATCTGCTTAAATATAATATTATTTTAATGTCACTAAAACATAAGAGTTCTCACCTCTTCAAGAGTCATGCCTCATCTTGTGTCCGTGCATATAATTTTAAGGTAATTCGTCCTAGTTCGGTGATAAAAGAAAAAGAGAGGGAAAAATGGCTGAATTGTTAAATGAACACACAGAAACCTATTTATCAATAAATCATTTCAATCATCCAAAGTACGAAAGATGAAATCCGAGTTGCATTATATATTTGGGAAATAACAGTCGCTATTTTATACGTTTATTTAGATGTGCAATGGTGATAAAAGATTCAATGCTATAATATCGTAAGAGTACCACTTTGAAATGGTTTATGTAAGCAGCCAAGTAATTGGTACCATTGGTAGAAATATGTGGAGAAAGAAATCAACATACTTGAGATGAAATTGGGAGGTTTGCGTCAAAACATTTCAGGGATTATCGGCTATTATTTGTAATTACGTCAATCCTTATTTGATCTCACTCAATGTTGCTATCGGGATCTGTTGTATCCGGTAATTATCTATACGTTCGTCACTCATTGAAAATGGTTAATAATAACTTTACATGTTAGTAAGCATGTCACATTAGTCATTGCAATACCACCGTGAACGACAAGAACCTCCGCTATTTAAAGGTGATATAATCAAGCAGAAATTGAGTTTTGAGGCATAGTTGGCAAGATTTTCAGGAAAATTGGAAAACAAGCTGATAATTAGAACGCTATAAACGCAATACATTTAAACGCCAAACATCCAGGGTTTAAACTAGAAAATTTGATTATTTCGCATATAACTGAGGAAATGAAAATAATTTTACACAGTGCGAACACCATTTGACAAGCCCATCTGAAAATTGATTTTGTAAAATCGTTTTGTGGAACTGGGGACGCCTATACATTGCCCTCGAGTCCTCTTCTTCTGTTATAGATCGAAAATAATTATGCAAAAACCTGTACAGTTAAAGCTGTTAACTTGGTTTAATTTATTTTGCTCTTTTTTAAAAATTGGTTTAGAGGTTAGTAAATATGAAGGAAAAATTTGTTTAAGAAATTTTCTCAAGAAATTCATACAAAATGAGTTTGTAATCATATTTTTCTGTAGTTTCTTTCATGGGTGAATGAACCTAGATAATTACAGGGAAATTGCCTTTAGGGTAATGTCTGAGAATTTTTATATATTATTATTGACTTCGCCATCATCTTTTTTTTCGCAGTTAGGCTTAAATGAATAGAATTGAAAACTTTTCTGACATATTGGAAGATGATATGATGATTACGGTATTTGATTTAATATTACATAATATTAATGATATTATACGGCTTATTTTATGTTACTTGGGATCATCTAGTTTCGGATTCACAGAATGAACACACTAGCAGATATGAACTGACACTTTGAGATAACGAGAGGAGGATCCTCTTCTACTCATCTCAAGGAGGAGGCACTTTGGTAAATTAATTACGAGAGTGATTTGACGTTACGATAGCAATCGGAAATACGATTACACAGAAAAACCTCAGAAAACATTTTGTGCTCATTTAGTTTTGAAGGAACATTAAAGTATTCATGACCGATAAACATGCATCATAGGTCTGTAAATGAACTGGATTTCAGCCCTTCTTATACTAGGAGAGATTGAAAAAATTTTTCGAATTCGGTTAGTTTTTCAAGAAGCAATGAAAAATCCGAAAGGGAAAATTTGGAAAAGAAATAAAATGAATCTAATCTACTGAGTATAGTCTCTCCAAAAAAGTCCTGCATAATGTTTTATACCAAATGGCTATACGCTGCCCCATGTATTGTTTTGGTGCATCATTCTCAAATTGAGTGTACTCGCTTTAATTCATTTCTAATTAAAAACTTTGACAATTGATTCACAAATATTTGAGAGTAGAGGCTATAGATGCAACAATTGGCGATTCTGATATAAAGAAGTATACCTTTGCAGTATTCTAAGGACTTGCTAAAAGAAAGGTAGGTAAGAATATATAAAATTATAAAGAAAAATGGAATACAATATACAAAATATGTGCCATTTTTAACTAAATTACAGTATAATTTTCCATAATATTATTAAGCCACCTGAGCTCTCTATTAGTATCACTCATCATCGAGGTAACAATCCGTGCTGCAGATTGAAAACAAACTCTTAAGCGGCCAACCCCAGTAAAGACTTAAAAAAAATTATTTAATTTAATTTAAATAGATATTGTTTTTTTGCCAAAGTACAGCAAAAATTACTATAAAAATATATGAAAAAGTGAACTTTTTATGTATCAAATGTAAAAATAACGTATTCAAATGTGATTCTCCTTTAAATATATGTATAAGTATGTATATTATATATATATATATATATATATATATATATATATATATATATATATATATGTGTGTGTGTGTGTGTGTGTGTGTGTGTGTGTGTGTGTGTGTGTGTGTGGGTGTGTGTGTGTGTGTGTGTGTGGGTGTGTGTGTGTGTGTGTGTGTGTGTATATATGTATATATGAGTATCAATCGTCTATGTACTAATTATTATATTTATCAAGGAAAATTATCAAATAAATTCCTCGTAAGAAAGAAACCTTCAAAATGGATCTTTCAAAGACTATACGGATGTATTCTTGAACGAAGTCTCTTCAACAGCCCGTTTCTTTACCCTTTCGTGGGTCACAACGAACTAAATGATCGTCGGAGGGCAGAAAGAGTGGAACACAGTGGAGAAAATCAGTGAATTTGAGCGGGGAGAAGGGAATTTCCTTTCTCGCCGGGTCTCGAGCGCAGAGGAGGAAGAGAAGACGGGGAAGATCTCAGGAGCGGACGAGGCGGAAGAAAAAATGAAAAAAATCGGGGGGAGGAAGTGGAAGAGAAAGAATTGAGGGAGTCGGAAGGGGGGGAGAGATGGAAAGAGGGAGGAAGTGGATTCCTGGAAAACGGTAATTTTTTCCCCTCTCCTCTTCCCTTCCCCTTGACGGAACTGCGGCCCCGGGAAGAAAGAGTGGCGGAGCGGGCAAGTGATGCAGGATAATTGGGAGTAATGGGACGACGCGAATGAAGATGAACGAGGTGGAGAAAGCTGCGCGGGCTGGGGCCGGCAGGAGGATGGATGGGGGTGGGCGGAGGCGTCAGGCCTTGGTGCTGGGGCATCAGGGGGCGCAATGTGGATGTGGGTGGAAGAATGGGAGGCGGAAGGCGGAGAAGTGGGGGGGTCGGTCTGGGGGTGGGTCTGTGAAAAGTGGAAAGGCGTCCGAATCTCGCCCTCTTTTTCTCCCCCTAGGCACCCTTAGTGGGAGTGATGGAGCAAGGGGTCGGGAAGGAGGGATGGCGACCCTCGCAGAATTCGTAAAAAACAGCAGAATTATGCAGATAAGGGGAAAGGGACTGACGGAATGGAAGGGGTCTTCAGATAGTGTAAGGAGGTACTTCTTCTTTGAGGGGTAGGGGGAAATATGCCCTTAGGGTCAGTTCAGTTTGAAAAGTGGCGATGGGTTTGGTTAGCGTGACTTAGGTGCCGTTATTTGGTGAGATTGAGTAGAAGGTCTTTGGCAGTTAACTTGAAATGCTCTAGAGAAAATGTTAATATACCGTTTTTTTGCTTCTACCTCTTTATCTTAACGGTCAATGGCTTCTTAGAGAAACGCTTAACATTGATTAATGTATTATTTGTGTTAATTTAATTCTAAAATGAAGTAATTACCTAAATAACCATCCAGTTTTAAAGGCTGATAATTTGATAACACATTGACAATTATTGTTCCATTTATTTTCCTCATGATATATCCACTTCTATTGATTAGCAATTTGATGCTGAGATAATTCTGACGAATACATTAATCCCTTAAGCTGTCCAGACGGGGGAAATAATTATTGCTTCTGTTAAGGTTATAAATGTCAGATAGGTCGAAGGGTCGGGCGACAGGTAGTCCGTTCCTCAGTTAGTGGATGCAAAGCCATCAAACTCCCGTCGAGAGGCCTGTTCAGCTATGGAATCACGTTAAAAATGTCATAAGTTAAAATGTAAAGAATGGCATAAGAAAATCATTGAAATTATCTTTTTCATGATAAAATTGGACGGACATGAAGAGATAGTGGATCCAGAAACTGGATGAGCCCATAGAGCTGATATTGCTATCCGACATCGAGGGAGGCAAGGCCTTTGCGTTTGTCATCCATTTGTCTTTCTCTTACCTTCGTTTGTCTTGATTTAGTTGCAGACCTAAGTGTACGAGCTTTTGTTTAGTGCACTACCTATATACTATTTAATGTATGCATTAATATTCCACGGATTTAGTTAAATCAAACTCAATTAATCAAAGCAAAATATTTACAACTTAAACTTTGAAAAGTTCTTGCTATCACCATCACAGGGAAAATGCGATTATTTCTTAAAAAAGGAATAATTGTGAGCTAAATTTTCGAAGAAACGTATTCAACGTAAAACAGGTGAATAATATTTTCATATGAATGCAAGAAGAGCTGAAAATTTGTTTGATCACCTTTCAAATCCAAATATTAAGAAGCAAATATAGAAGATGTTGATTGGGTGAGCCAACAATTAGAAGAAATACTTGAGGGTATTCCTGAGAGGAAGCATATAATATTTACGGAGGGCTCAGAATTGATGATTGGAAAAGGGAGATGTGGTATAAAGGTAGGTAACTACGGTTTTCAAAGAAGGAATTTATACCTGAAGAGATAAATAAACCTTGGCAGGAGACATGGTTAATATTGTATTTTTTTATTTAAGAATTTATCGTTGCAATTAGGCAATTTTCCAGGTAGCAACGGTCAAGTCTGATCAATGATCACTTTTATAATGAGCATATATTACACACACAAGAAGAGCATATAGGGGAGAAAATACTTTTATATAAAATGATACTTAAAGATAACCGACCATCACCCATGGACTAGGTTCATACCGTACGAGTACATACTACGAACCGTTCATAACCACACTCCATCCAAAATCACGCACTCTTCAATTTCATATGCCGTTCAAAATCACGCACCGCTAATACACCAATCACTTTTGCAATACAAATTTTACACATCACTTACAATCAATTTAATAAGTAAAATATATATAATCACTTATAATCACTGATCAATGAAGTTTATCACCCAGTGGCTGCTTTACACTTATAATTAAAACTTCTAAAATTGGATGGAAAGGGCTCAAACAAACCTCAAAGGCAGCTGTTTCCAATCATCGTTATTTCTGTTTAAGAAAGAATATTTTTTTATAATTTTGTTTTTGGGTTCAAATTTGTATTTTAAAATTTTGATCGTTTTTTCCCTTAAAGTTAGGCTTTTCTATCCCTTGCCATAAATCTTCCCAGGCTTTGTCCTTTTCTATGCATCGCGCCTGAACTACTCCTTTTTCTTCTGTTTTTCCAACTCTCTCATTTCAGTATAACTAATATTTCTATGACACTATCTGTTTTTTTGTACCTTCCGAGTACATATCTTGCTGCCTTTTTTTGAACTTTTTCTATCTTTTTAATATGTCCCACCTCAAATGGATCCCATACTATGGAGGAGTATTCTAGGTTAGAGATGACCAGTGATGACTATTAGAATGAAAACAGAGATGACTCTTTTGAATTTGGAATTTAAGAGCCATAACCAGGAGAAAAACAAAAGAATATTAATGACCATTGGAGAAATAATGAGTACTAGCAGAGATACGGTTGAGGAATTAGAAAATTGGAAAAATTGGGCCCTAGGTGATGTGGTTTGCGTGTTTATTTTTAAAAGGAGTTTGATATAGTAAAGTGATGTTAACGAATGTGCTGCCCATAATAGGATTGGTGGAATATGCAATTTAATAAAAAATTATGAATGCCTTAAGGTGCGAGTTTAGGATACACAATAGGGATTGACAGTGTCAGAAACATTATTAAGATGGGTATACATAATCCGTTAAGCTCAAGATATTTATTAAAAAAATGACAAAAGAAAACAAACGATGCAAAATAACATTAGGTTATTAGGAGAGAGGTTTATTGGCAGAGATGCAAAGGAGACGGAAAAGGTAGATACATTGAATTTTGATTGGCAATGGGATTTTGAAGGATGTGGTAGTGATAGCGGGAAGAGCTTTGAGGTATTAAGGTGGAGTAGGAAACACATTTCCCGATTCAACACAATGAATGGATGTTGGAAGCATACGGAATCGAAGAAGGTTTAATTTTAGTGTCAGTTGTTAGCTTGCATTTTATTTGCAAAGTCAAATAAATTTTCGTTGCTCTCACTTTGGCCATCCGAAACTAACCTCAAATTATAGAATAAAATAAATGACCAATAAAAATGAAATATCATAAATATTCTCTTTTTGTTTTCCTTATTATTATTTTTTTACTCTCGACAAATTTGGCAAATCAACTTAATCCAGTTCTTTGCCTATAATTTCTAGTTTTTTCCCCAAATATTTTCTCCTGCATAAAATAACGTACTTTACGTTATTGTATTTCATGACTTACTATTTTTATTGATTCATTTATGACTCGGGAGTCAATAACGCTCGGATTAATGCGATAATTAGTTTCACTCAAATGCATGAACTTTCCCCAATCCCGCGTGTTTTGTTGTCAAAACCCTGGTCCATTGTCAATCCTCTCCTTTCCTCCCTCGTCTCTTTCTGGGGTGGGGACACCTCCACTGCCTGAAGTGGTGTATCACATTCCCTACCTGCGTCTTTATGGGCGGAGACCATGAGTTGCATGATCATGTGATAGTAGAATTTCCCATTTTTATTTTCCATTCTAATTGGCAAGTTATTGCAAATATTTTTACTACATTCGTAGGTGCAAATGCATGTGAATATTAGTTCATAATAAATGTATTTGCATGCGTGTAAGTTAAAAAGGTTTTCGAATGAATTTATAAGCCTCTGTGGGTGTAGATCAGCATTCATTTGTTGATTATGCATGTAGTTTTACTATTTTTACAGGTAGTGACTTTATACTCCCCAACATATGGTGGCTTGCAGGTAGTTATATGGATGTAGATGTATGCCAGTAGGGCATTTATTTCCTGATTTTCTTTGCACTCTGTCATAGAATCACCTTTCGGGTTTATATTTATTTTATATTTTCATTATATTTTTCTCTCCTTTACATTTAAATACACCGGCGAAGTTATGCATAAATCGAGCACTTACTCTATTTTCTATTCTGTCGCAGGAGTTTCAATCTATCCATTACAAAGTCCGTTGAACTTGTTTGCTGCGAACACGATTTCCACAGATTTTCCTCTTTATTGCAGAAATCCTTTCATATTACTTTCAGCAAACTCCCGTAGTATTAATTACATTCCGAAATTTTCATTCGCAATCCAATTCTAATAATCCTATGGCTGCTGTAACGAATGAACCATCATAAGTATCATTTCACTTTACCTTTGCCTGGCATGGCATAGTCATTTATTTTGCTACTATATATTTTGTCAACGGTTCCCATTTACGTAATTGAATTAAATTCCGAGTTCAAATTCTGAGCGTGGTTCTCTTGATTATGCACTCGTTCATACTCGTATATACCCCATAGAGCCAAGTGTCAATATTTGCTCAGTATAATTCAGTCACGTCTCTTTCTATTCTGCATTAATCGTGAAAGGAAATGCTGATTATATGAATAATAAATTGATTACATCTCTTTGGCTCCATAAGTATCACATATGTTTTTGCAATTCTCTAATTGTATGTTTTTTTGGCGGCAGTATCGCTTGCAAAACCTACCCTTCGAATAAAAGCACTGATATAACCCTAATTTAATATTTGTCGGCCTCCAAATATAAATTTCGGCTTCTTCCTCAAATGGTAAAATAAGCAGAATCGATTATTTTCCTCTGATATTAATTTATCGTTACTGATCACTTACTTCGGAATTATTAATTGACTTCCTTATGGGCCATGTCCCTGTGAACGAAATTGATGCTATAAAATCAGTCATGAACCTTTGGACTAAAATAAATTTCTTCACGTACAATCCCGAATTTCGTAGTATTTTCTGATGAAGACTACCTTTAAAATTATTTCCTATTTGAGGTGAATATTTAGACGTGGTCCCTGAGTCAGTAGTAGTAATTGCTAATCATTATTTAGATACCTCCTTCGTAAATTATGAGCGAAAGATTTAAATCGTTATTTCACCATACCGTATCAGCTCATTTTACTCAGTTGATGTATCACTTGGATACTAAACCTAAATTTGTTATGTTGTAAATAAAGTTATAATTCATGTTTGGAGTTTAGAATAGTACTTATTTCAATTAAATCCATTAATCAAGGTTTGCCTTAAATGTTCAGTAACCTTTAATAGGGTAACCGATAAAAATAACTGCAAATTGTTTTTAAATGTGTTTGGAACACATTAGCATGCTCATGTAATTGGGTGTAAGCTCGCCAAACATCTTTCCGCTAGCTCCCTGGAACCAAAAACAAAGAAATAACACACTTGCCACTCCTCTCCACGGCGTCTTACGCCACAAGAGAAAATGAAATCGAGAAAAAAGTATAAAATGCGAGGTGAAAAAAAGTAAATCAACTTGCGATTCCCGCTCTCTCACAAACTTTCGCGTTTTACGGCTCAACTAATTCTGTTTCTGTGTCCAGAAGGCGTGTGCCGTAGCTAACTCGATTAAAACGAAATATATGGTGATGCGGGGAGGGAGGCAGCCAGCCGGCAAGCGAGCGAGGCCTCTCGAAAGCATTCGAATTAGAGCAAAAGAGAGAAAGTGAAGAAGAGAACGAAGGAAGGAAAGCGAAAAAAAAGAGAGGGTAGGAAAAGCAAAAGAAGGTGCTGGGGAAGAGTGGAGTTGGAAGCGTGAGGGCACCCCTCCCCAAAACCATTGGGAATATATCCTTGAATAGAAAAACGGGTTGACAAAATGAAAATGTTTGTATTTTCTGGAGCGAGATTGAGATGAAAGTGTTCCCATCTGCCACTCAACCTTATGTAAATACTTGCATGCTATTAGAAATTTTTAATGCAGTACTAAGCTTAAAAATAGTAATAAATATATCTAGGTCTAGGGGCATAAAAAAGATAATTGTACATACGTAAAGGGTTATAAGCTATATTATTAACTAACTTTGCTCGAGTAAAAACATGGAGAAAGATAAACTAAAAGAAAAGTGATAGAAACACCTAAACATGGTGATACATAACATAATATAAATAACCCCTTGTATGTATTAATATATTTATTTAAAATACAATAAACTCTTTGGCCACATCAGGTTTAAGCATTTAAAAGCTAATTTATGAAAAAGACACGAAGGAGTACAGAAGATAAAGAGGTGATTCCGGTAAGGCAGAGTGTGTAGGAGAGGAAGGGAAATTGGTGGTAAAAAAGCGATGAAAGAAATGGCACTGGAGAGAAGGCAATAAGAGAGAGAAGGATATAAAGTCAAAATCTCTTCTCAAAAGTTGAGACGCGAAATGGTGCAAGGGTTGGCGGTAGTTGAAAATGTGGGGAAGTACGAGAAAATCTGGGCTGGGAAGGGTAGAAGAGAGACTTTAATACTTTGAGACGAACCGACGACTTCATTCGGATACGGATTGGAATACATCCCTCTCGTTTGGAACCCAACCAACGATGGACAAAAACAGAGGGAAATATTATTAAGTCTAAGAATAACTTCAACGTGACCATGATTCATCTAAATGGATCGCGTTTTATGAGTACGCATGATATAACATGTGGAGCATTTTACTAAAATTATAATTTAAACAAGTACGTATTCAATTCTCTTTATATGGAAAGTGAAATTTGCCCTATCAGGGTGTACCACTATAAAGAAATTTAGGAATCAAATAGAAATAAACGAACGTGATGGTATATTGTTTAGTTCAAAAATTTTTTATTTTCTGTAATCGTTGGAAGGATATGTTTCTGAACTTTGCTTATTTTAAATTATCAATTAATTTTTTTCTAAACCTAATTTTTTCAATTTGTATCATTTTTCACGCGGAATGTTACCAGATCCGCAAATAACTTCATTGCATTTGCGATGTAATTGTTGCAGATTGGGAAAATAAATTTTTCAGACAGGAGTTTGCAAAAAAATTTCCGTTAACGTAGCCACGATGCAATAATTAAAGGATATTTTGAATTTAAATATTCTCAGGAATTATGTGGTTACTCACTAAGCAAAATCATCAATCAGACTTTTAAAATCTCATGATTTGTAGTAAAAACGTATTAGTATTTGATTTTTGAGAATATTACATGTGCTTTCGTGGTGAACAGGGTTGACGTGAAAAATATCAGCCGTTTAGGGGGGTTCTTTGTAAAATACATGACTTCTTATGGAAACCAAAAACATTGTATTTATATGCAATTAAAACTGAAATCGTTTCTGAGTACCGATATGTAACCACTTACCTTATGTGATAATCCGAAATTTACTAAGAACTAACGAAATTTACTAAGAACGCTCCTTCTAAAATTTGTTGCCTCAGGCGTAACTTTGTGGAATTTGCATAACATATTGAAATGTAATGAAATAATTGACTTTGTAATAATTGTCCGTCCGAAGTGCAGTGAGATTTCCTTTCAAAAAAGAGCGAAAATGAACCGTAAGCTTGATTTACTACGGAGAAATAAGGAGTCCAGTTCAAAATCAATAAGTTCTAAGTGTGACCATAAGTTTGGGCCTCGAATCGTTAAGCTTTCCGGACATTCCTTTTCTAATAGTGAGATTTCTTTGCTAGAAAAAGGCCTTAAGTACGTACCTAAAATTCCAATTTCTGTTAAAAACATTAAAAACCTGGCTGTTGACCTTGAAGTTGCCCTTCAGAAAGAAAATATCGCGGTGAAACAAGTTGTTTCCCAGGAGCTCCTTAAATTCTCACAACTTGGAGTAAAAAAGATGAAGTATTCTACCGAGTACGAGGCCTTAAAGTCCATTAAACATTCAGTGACAGAGAAAAATTGGATCATCCAGAAAGCAGACATAGGTAGCGCAGTGGTTGTATTAGAACGAAATACCTACATCACGAAATGCGAAGACTTCATCAGGGACAATAACATTGAAGTACTTCGTTCAGACCCAACCCCCAAGTTTTAACAAGATATTAAGAAAGTGATTAAATCTTGTGACACGTTATTCAAAAGTTGTGAAATGTTGAAACTAGTGCAAATGAATCCCTCAGCACCACGGTTTTTCGGGCTACCTAAAGTTCACAAAAATAGGATTCCGATCAGGCCTGTAGTATCAAATATGTCAGCTTCCAACCACATACTAGCGAAAAGGCTTAATGTACTCTTCAGGGAGGTTTCCAAATTTTCCACGGAATATGGTGTAGTGAATTCCTTGGACCTTGTGAACAAACTTATGAAAAAGGTCATCCCGAAAAAGTGCATGCTTGTTTCCTTTGATGTACGCAACCTTTTCACCCATGGAAGCGGTGAACCTTGCCGAAGACATCCTCATCCGGAAATCCATCCCAGTGCCAGTTATAAGTGAACTTTGTGCATTACTTAAGACGTGTGTTTCCCAAAATTATTTAATTTTTAATGGTACCTATTTCCAACAACCCAATGGTTTAGCCATGGGCTCGCCCTTGTCCCCACTCCTGGCCGATATGTATATGGACAATTTTGAAAAAGTGTTGTTCTCCTCAGCTCACCCCCAAATTAATAATGTATTTTGTTTGCTAAGATATGTAGACGATGTCTTCTGTGTGTGGACCGGTTCTGATAGGCAACTAGATCAGTTTCTAGCACATCTAAATTCTATCAATTCTAATGTACAATTCACGTGTGAAAAAGAGGAAAAAGGTTCCCTGAATTTCCTCGACCTATCCATTTCTAAAGACAAAGATGGGTTACAGTATTCCATTTTTAGGAAAGAAATGTATACAGACCAATTAATTAATTCCTCTTCAAGGCATTGCTTCACCCAAAAGCTTTCGGCATTTCATGCAATGATCCACCGTTTGACCGCTATCCCTATGTCAAAATTCAATGTAAATAAGGAACTTAATGTAATTAAAACGTTAGTAGTAAACAATGGTTATTCAGAAGATCTAACAAATAAACTTTACCGGAATAAACTTACAAAAATAGCCTTAAGCCACATTTACAACCCCGAACATGTAAAAGATCCCACTGCCAAATGGCGGAGAATACTATATCTTGGGACTATTTCTCAAAAAGTAATTAAAAGTTTACCTAAAGAAAAAATTAAATGTGCCTTTTACAGTCGTCCATGCCTTAAGAACCTGATCTCTCACACTAAAGACGAAGTCCCCGAAAACGAGAGGAGTGGAGTGTATGAGTTAAAGTGCTCGGATTGTAGCACAAAGTATATTGGACAAACAGGACGGAAATTTAAAGAAAGGATTAAAGAACACCAAACATGTGTAAAAAATAAGAACATAACATCCCTCTTTGCAAAACACCTCATCGAAAGTGACCACAAAAGTGACTTTGTGACAAAAATTATTCATTTTGAAGAAAAAGGTCAAAGGCTCGATGCTTTGGAGCAGTTAGAAATTTTGAAATGTGTCCGTTGGAAAGATGATCTTGCCAACGAAATTTTGTATCCCTCCCACTCCCCACTCCTATACCTACCACTCTTCTAAATCAAAAATGTAATTCTCTTTTCTTCCCAGCTACATTGTAACCTTTTTACCCGTCCAACCTCCCTCTCTGACCAACCCCCCCCTCCTATGATCAGAAGGTATATATAGCCAACGTGCTTCTATGAGGACAACCTGATGATGACGTTCAACGTCGAAACCTGGTCGTGTTTTTAAATAAAGTGTGTGGAATTACAAAGTCAATTATTTCATTACATTTCAATACGCTCCTTCTATTCTTTTCAGCTGAAATTTTTAGTTAATTGCAATAGTGACTAAAAAATCTGCCTTTCGCGATTCCCTTATTCGCGAAAAGTATTCCCTTTTATTTTACCTTAATCAATTTGAATTTTAATTTAATGAGTTAGACAAGCTAGAAAATAAATAGAGAACACTGAAATTACGAAAGAACAAAGTTTGTAATAATTCATGACCTGTAATTGTTGGTACACCTGTTTTTATTTAGTTGTTTATTTATGCCTTTTGGACAATATTTAATGTTTAATTAGTTTAGAAGCTGAAAACGACGAAAGCATTCACGATATTTGAAAAAGGAAATCAGAAAGAGAGCTGCAGGGGATTGGATGAAGGGCGACATATAGTATCCAATATGAAAAACGATGTGGTGGAGGTCAGAAGAATATTGCGGAGTGAGCAGGTGATTGAAAGTTACTTGAGCAGGAAGGGGGAACATAAAGTCGGCGTCGCTCATAAACGTCGGAGGATATACGAGGGTCATCCGGAAAGTAGTACCCGTTCGTGCCGCATGAAGTGCTGACGACGCGAGTAGCCGCTGGACGAGGTCAGATAGCTTCAGTGGCTTGTCTGCCTTCTCTGAGCCAAGTTGCGTGACGCTAGCATTGCCTGTGTTGTTTCTGTGATTGTTTACAATGTTTAAAAAAATTGAGAACGCCGCCAGTTGTGAAGTGAGGGCAGTGATTAAATTCCTCAATGCAAGAAACGTTCGCCCATGTGATATTCATCGCCAATTAAAGGAGGTGTATGGAGACAATGTAATGGACGAGTCGTCTGTTCGGCGGTGGTGTCGCAACTTCAACATGGGGAGGGGGAACACACACGACGATGAGCGTTCGGGGAGACGTCTGTCATTACAGACCAACTGGTGAGCTCAGTTGACGAATTCGTGAGGAACGATCGGCGCGTCACAATTGATGACATCTGTGAGCATTTTCCCAATGTTTCTCGAACAATTGTTCATGAAATTGTTAAACACCATCTGCATTATGCAAAAATTTGTGCAAGATGGGTCCCTCGCGTATCTCAATGAGCTGGCGGCGAAGGACTATGCAGCAGGAATACAGAAACTTGTCACACGTTATGACAAATGCCTTAATTTGCTTGGAGATTATGTTGAGAAGTAGTTTAAAGTATCCTCTTTCAAATAAAATTTTTTATGTTTGTTAATATTTACTTTTGTGTCTTTATTTCACGAACGGGTACTACTTTCCGGATGACCCTCGTACAAAGGTATAGGGAAACTTGGTGTCCCCTGAAAGCGAGAGTTTGAGCCCGTGTTTGGATGACGTCATGCAAGCTGAACCAGCGGCGATTCCGTGTTAAATTTAATGTTTTCAGATGTACTTACAACTGAAAACGATGTATTTATAAAGCTATTAAATTTCTTTTATGGTCCGTAAAATATAGTAAGATTATTACACCATGGGCACGGGCCTTGCAAGTAAACCTTTAGGGAACGATTTTGAATTACTCGGTACAGAGCTATTTAATTGTCAAGAAATTGCAATAATCTAAACCTTGTCGCTGGAAAAATACTTTTACGATCACTTTCTAGCATCTTACATTCACCTTCCGATCGGCATCGTCTCACAAGAGAGCTATTTATCGTTTTAAAATTTACTTTTATGAATTGGCGATGAATATGAATAGATAATCTAAATACATTTTTATAATTAAAAGTTCCTTTGCACAAAAAGGTAACTCTACGACAGCAATCATAACTTTATACAGTTGAAAAATACCATGTTTGGTAGGTAGCCGCAGGTATTTTCTGTCAAATTTGTTTCAAGCCCTGGTTCCTGCTGTGTAATAATCATTCTTTTATTCATGATTAATTATTTTCCCAAATTATGGTGCAATTTTAATAACTAATATTCTAAGATGCTTTCATTAAATAGTATCCAAACTTAAGGTTAAAGTGACGCAAAGCTTGTAATTGAGAAACAGAGCAAGAAAGACAGGCAGAGAGATAGGTAAGGAAGAGAATTATGGAGTGGAATATTGGATAAATTTCAAGGTTACTCGCAAAAAATAAGTATCAACGAAATAGAAAAGTCAATATGTAATATAATTTGATGGTAGTTTTACTTCTTTTTGTTGCATAGCTTTATTTTACGGAACTACAACTTATTTCCGAATTGAGCATTGGAAAAAATTTCCTTCATTAAATAGCCTATAGTGGCTAATTATGATGGTAACATATATCTCTTACTCCTACATTTTCAACTCTAGTAATGAGATGCACATCATTCAATGTTGTTTGATAGGCTCGAAGATCGATTGTGAGGCCGAGAAATTATTCCTGAAAAATATAGATTTTTCCAATATATCAATATAAATTTATTGTTCTTTCTGTTACTCGCTCCTTGGCACTTTCCTCGTTAAAGCTTTCCAATCTCCCCTCACGCCTTCCGCCAATCGCTAAGTCCGCCATTTCCCGTCCCAAATCACCAGACGCCATAACCCACCCATCCGAAGCACACTTCCTCTCAGACAAACTCTAATCCTTTTCCTTCTTCGCGCGCGCTCACACACGCACACTCACACATAAACACACCAGGAGCCTCAGTTCGTTCCACATCTTACACGCAAGCCCTCTTGTTCCCCATCTCCACCTGGCGCGAACCTCATCCTCCTGCGAGTGCCTCACGGAAAAGGATTGAATTGACAGCAGAAAACCCTAATCTGGCGGCCAAAGCGTGTGACGGGAGGTGGAGCGATGGATACAAAAGGAGGCAGAGAGGTTGGGGCTTGCCTTGGAATCGAAGGAGGAGCCTAAGGAAATAGACAGGTTGGATCGAAGGAGGCCGAGTGATGTGTCTTTCATGACGTACATTGGTGGTGTATCGGTAAACGCCCCACGATTTTATGAGCTAGGATTGCGGGAAAACGTGAAATGAATTCTTAAAAAAAGTCTTTGCACAGTAATGAAAAATCCATTGAATTTCCAAGTAGTCTTTAGAGGAGGAAGTATATTTTTCCTGCTGAAATCTTTGTGAAAGTAAACATTATTCATAGTATCTTGTGGGATGTTCTCCTACTTCCAAATAAATAGTTGCAAATGCGGAGGGTTATTATTTTATATGGTGCAAGACCGCCAAGAAGTAAACAGGTTGGGTAAGCGACGGAAAAGGATAAACGAGAGCAATAAAATAATTTCTGAGCATGAAAATTTTTTTCGTAGGAAATTGAATTTTGGATCATGTAGGAATTGATTAGAATGAATAAATCCGGACAATCTCAGTGAATTATGCACTGTGTATGCACGTGCATAATCTCATTTCAGATATAAGATAAGTATTGACAACGACATTATCTCTGGAAAACTGTAGTTAAAAGTATTAAAAGTTGAAATTTTGTCCACAAAATATCAAATTATAACCCCTTGTCTTAAAGTGGTTGAAAGCCTAGCGTTGGGATTATTTTGCAGAAAATTCAACAATAATATCATACATATAAGTATGTAACATGTTATTCCAGGGGTACAACGTCAAAATACTAACCAAGGGGCGCGGATCCAATTCACTGGCACGCTTCGTTGTAGCCATAGCTTCAATCGAGCTGGGTGGTTTTTCGGGTTCCAGAACTTCTGGGAAAACCCTAAATGGCATGAGGAAAGGATCTGCCCCCTCTCGTACACTGATAGGTGAATTCCACACGACATTTACTTTATATTGTGTGAAATCAACCATTAATTAACAAACGGACCTTCGAGTTGATAACTGTATTTTTTTATTACCAAAGTGCCACGATGAGGGATAAACTGTACACTAATTTTGTATGCAAATGGATCGGAATTCCACGATCGTAACCTTTGAATTAGAAAGACAGATCCTTGCACACCAGACTAAAAAACTGATAATTTGTTAATATTCAACCACTTGGTCTCTATTATAATTAATTGATTAACACTCTTTCAACAACAACAAAACTTTCAGTCAAAATTGGCTATTGGTGGATCCTGCAACCAAATCTCTAAGCTTCATCGCACACAACTTCATTATTCCAAATTTGTAGAAAGAAAGTATTTGCAAACACTGAAGTCCTTTTCCTCCGTTCATTCCGTCAAATAGTAATAGAGTTTCCCTGCTCCTTCCTAGCTTATCGAGCATTATTCTTCCTACTTTTCAGCATTTTATTGACGTTTAATGATATTTTATTTCTTTTTTCTGACTTCAAAACTCTCTCAAAAATGTCTCATTCTACCATTTAGTCGACTACTTCCCTTTTTTTATTCTCCTCCAAGTCTCTACCTTAATATCAGCGCAACTTTTTGCTTTAATGGTACAGCACAAATTACTAACTCCAGTCAATTTGAAATATTTGCCATACCTTTCCCTGAAGTTTATTCTTAAAATCTTTTCCTCATCTACCCTTCTATTTTTATATATTAGTAGTTACGATTTTTATGAATCTTTGTCGTGAATGGTAGTAGTGGTAGTAGGAATTAATTTGGGATGGATAAAATTGCTAATCCAATCAAGAAAGATTAATATTGATACGTTAAAGCTGTGTTGATTAAGATTATCTAAAAATCGTGAAAAATAGGGATTTCCTTAGGAGTTGAGAATAGCAAGAGGAGGGAAATCTAATTGAAAATTTAAGCGCAGTAGTCTATTAGCCTAAACAATGTTAGAAACTTCTAGGGAATAGGAAGTAAGAGCGTAGTGTGAAATACGAAGATCAAGTATACGAGAATATGACTATGGTACAAGGAACTATATAGTAGAGCATTGAATGAATTGATGTACAGGGCAGGGCATTTAAAACGCAGTAAAACTTTTCTTACGAAACATAATCTTATTATAATCTTAAAATATGTAGGTACATATTTTAAGTTCTGTTTTACACAGTTTTGATTATCAAATCAGATAAGTGACCCCACATTTTCCATTCACTGGATAACCCGATTTCTGGCGTTTGTCTTGACCCTTATCAGCATAGTAGCAGGTATGTAAGCAATTTCAGCCCAGATGTTGTCCTTCTGGTCTTACAGGGTTCTTGGAAAGTCGATATAAAGGGGTGACTTCAATAAACCTCTCAAAGAAAATCGCGCGGCACTAAATCGGGGCAGTGGTCTGACCACTCCAAATCATTCCTTATTGAAATGAGGTGCTCAGGGAAGTGTTCCTTCAACACAGCCATCGATGCCATTGAAGTGTTAGCCATTGCTCTGTCCTGTTGAAACCACATGTTCTCAAAAGTCCAATTTATCAATTCGTGGAAAAAAAACCGGAGACAAGCAATACCAACTGAGGAAATTGCACACCACACAATGACTTTAGTTGAATGCAAAGGCATTTGTCGCAAACCTCTGGAATTGGTGGGAGCCCAGAAGCGTATCTGTTAGTTGACAAATCAATTCATATGAAAATGGGCTTCATCACTGAGAATCATAATTGCATCTTCAGGAACGTTTTCGAGAAAAGACACACATGCGTTCCTCCGGGATTTGAAGTCATGTTCGGAGAGTTTCTGCACAATCGTCAAATTGTAAGGATGGCAATGAAGGTCGTCGTGAATAATTCGCCTCACTGAACGATCAGAAAGTCGAAGTGCTGACGCATGTTTGCGTAAAGAATGCCGTGGGGATTGCAAAATGGCGGCTCTCGCTGCCTCAATGTTCTTAGGTGATCTGATGGGCCGAGGGACTCCAGTTTTTCGTCTTGTCGCACTCGGGGTTTATCTGACGTAGGAACCTACTACCTTGATCAAAAATTTCCCGGAATTTATTCAGAAAATTAAAAATACAAGTTTATTCATCTAAATCTATATTGTCCCCTTCAAAGTAATCCCCATCGACTGCAACACACTTATGCCAGCGCTTGATCCAATCCTCGAAACATTTTTTATATTCGGTTTTCGGTATGTCCATCAGTGCTTCCTGCGATTTTTCCATTACTTCCTCTCGGCTGCTAAAACGCGTTCCCCGTAATGGTTTTTTAACTCGATTGAACAGAAAGAAGTCACAGGGAGCCAAATCAGGTGAATTCGGTGGCTGTTGGATGGTATTTGTAGCATTTTTCGTCAAAAAATTACGAATAATGATAGCACTGTGCGACGGTGCGTTATCATGGTGCAAAATCCACGAGTTTTCTGCCCACATTTCTGGTCTCTTTCGGCGAATTGCTTCACGCAAACGTCTCATAACGCCCAAATAATACTCTTTGTTTACTGTCTGGCCTTCTGGCAAAAATTCATTGCTTCACTACACCGTTGTAATCCATGAAAACCGTCAGCATTGCCTTCTTTTTTGACTGAAAACGACGTGGTTTTTTTGGTCTCGGCTCATTTGGTGAACGCCATTCACTTGCCTGATGTCTGGCTTGCGTGTCGTACTCATAAACCCACGTCTCGTCTCCAGTAATGATCCTTTTGATGAATGTGGGATCGGATTCAGCCTCGCAAATCATGTCTTTTGCGACGTCAACACGGTCTCTTTTTTGCATGAAATTGAGGTCTTTTGGCACCAACTTTGCTGCTACACGACGGAAACCCAAATCATTAACCACAATGTCTTGGGCGGATCCATAGGCAATGTTCAAGTCCTCCGCTATTTCTCTGATGGTTAATTTGCGGTTATTGACCAACATTTCTTTTACTTTATCAATTTTTTCACCGACTTACGATGTCGATGGTCTGCCACTGCGTTCATCATCTTCGATTGACTCACTACCACTTCTGAGCCGCTCGTGCCACTGGTAAACGACCGTTTTTTTTAGAGAATCGTTGCCGAAACACTTTTCCAACATTCACAACGTCCGTGCGCCACTAAATCCGTTTTTTACGCAAAATTTAATACAAGTTCGTTGTTGCAAATTTAAATCCATTTCTGAAATTGTAAAAAATCGCCAACACACACAGAGATAGATGTACTCTTGGCTACGTAACTTTTGCAAATGTCAAGTTATGACACTAAGATTTAAAGGGAATATCAACAACAGATGTACCAATTTAACAAAAAAAAACAGAACTCAAATCGGAACGATGAGAGCGCCACGGTTATTCCGGGAACTTTTTGATCAAGGTAGTATGTAACAATTGATTTCTATTCCGGGTCGGGGTCCAATGGGGCTGCATTGAAGCAATTTCGAAAGGCCCGCTGAGTTGCAATCACAGACATCCGTTTGACAAGTAGGTATCGGTGGCAAACACATTTTATAACCCCCGATATTGAATAAAATCACTCTTATTTAGCTACAACTTCGACAATCTGATTGGCTTGCATTTCAAAAAAAAAGGAAATTATGTTGCCGCTTTCTGTAATTATGCAGGCAGGTTCTGTATTAAGTTGACTAAAAATCACAATTTCATTAGCATCCTCAAATTTTAAAAACAATCAAATTTAAAACTATATTTTTAGCCTATATCGAAGGATTTTTAAAGATAATCCTGATTTTAATTTTAAATTCAACAAATTCCAGTTAGTATTGAATTACTTATTATTTTTTATTCCTCTGAGTTATGCCTTTGACTCACTGCAAATGACTCTGTACAGCAACTCCCACTCACTCCATATTTACCCAAAACGCGCCTGTTTAAAAACATCTTCGGGTATTTCATTATAAACTACGTTAATTATTTACTAAAATTCGAATGATATTTGCCAGAATCTTAAAACACTTAAAGGATGCATTCCATTTAATAATCCTTATCTTAACTTCATCAGAATATTCATTTGTGTTCTTCCATTAATTCAAAGGTATAGCTGAGTAATATTACCACTCAGAATGGCCATTAAAACGTTTTATGATAGAGCATAACGAGGTCACATTATAGATCCTTTTCAAATGAACGATCCGCACTCCGTTAAGGCTGAGAGGCAAAATTATAGCCATTAATGAAATATTATTCTTTAAAATACGATCGCGATGGAAATGTAATCTCAATCAAGGCATATTGATTTTAGGTAGGCTGGTTGGTTAATTTTCAATGGATAAGCATTTTCTTGAGCTAATTAAATCCAGATTAGTCGAAAGAGTTACGGAACGATTTTAATGAGAACTAACTAGTTGCACAGTAATCAAACAATTTCTTCCACTTCCCTAAGAGGGGCGCATTCTGGTCTCTTTCACAGTTAGAGGAAAAAAGAAATGATTTTAATTTCTTTGACTGTAACCTACTTCTATGGTGTCACACATTTCAATTGTGGAATTTTCCACACCAATGTCCTTGGAGGTGTAATTTTCCAGTGTAGTATTTATCGTTACAACTAATTAGGAAGAGCGTATCATTGCATACTAGGCAGAATTGGAGCACCATTCCTTTACTGCACTCAAATTGATTCGAGAACCCATTCTGGGGGCTTAAACCGTCTCCCTTTTGTAAATGTTCGTCCCTCTTTTCGTTTGAGAAAATGAAAATACGTTTCCCCTTCCCATACCTTCCCTCTACCTTCCCCGCTCACAAATTCATCCTTCACCCGTCTACCCCCTTTTCAATCTTAAAACCAATGCCACCACCCGTTTTCTAATTCCGTTTTCCCATCCCAATTTAAACTGCACTAAAGTTCCCATCCCAAGGCAACTTCCCCGTCGGCCGAAACAATGGAGCCGCCTTTTAAAGCCATGAGATGCCATTCAAAGGCGGGCTTCCTTCAGGTCTCATTCTATCTCCCCCCCTCTCTTTAATCCAATCTCTGGTTCTAATACCTTGCATCCTTCAATCACTCGAATGTCTTATTGCTTCACTCCGGAACTGCCTCTTGATTGTTCTGAGAAGGCGGGAGGGGAGTGGTGTCGTCGGAGAGATGTCACGGAGGGAATTATGAATAGGAAACGCTCTGGGCTGTTTGAATTCGTTTCCATCAGGGCACCAAGTTATCCTCATTGCCTGTCTTTCTTACTGGCAAAGTGATGCATTGACGAAGGCTTAAGATATGGGACACCTGGAATTAAAGCGAGGAAATTGTTACCTTCTACTCTCTCGCTGCTCTCCAAGTTCTTTCACCTCGCCGCACTAATCAAGCTAGCTTTCACATCGAATGACCTGAGATCCATTTACAATATTGCTCATATGATTTCAAAAAGAATATCTTATTTCATTTGATGCTAGGCTATTGAAACCCTTGAGCTCATTGGTACTCTTGAGCTCACCCGCTCATACGATTCTGCTGTGGTAGTGAATATATTCTTGCAGTAAATGTTTTTTAATCGATTCTAATATTTAGTTTATACTAAACATTTCTAGGTTGAAAGTAAAAGGATCTTCTGCAATAGCCCCTTAACTTTTTCAAATTGATTTGACCACCAACGGAACATACCATAAATACGAGTTATATCTTTTATTTCCCTCGAATTACCTTTTTAATAGTTTAGTCTTAAGATTTTTGATTAGGCTTTTCCCTTTGATATTTAATTAAGCACTCGACTTTTTTGGTTAATTTAAACAAATCAATTCGAATACATAAAAATATTATCAATATTATAGCTACCCATCGTTTAAGATAAGTTTAAGCTGGAGACATTCACTTAATGCAACAGTCTTTCTTAACCTTGTCTTACCAGACACAATCTAGGATAGTATTCCACGATAAACATGAATTCTGTATAATTTCTATCGCTCTTCATTGTCTTCTACATGCCTGTTATCTTCCTCCCACACCTCTTTCTCCTAAATATCTCCCTAATATCACGGTCTAAAACATTCATTTACCGATGAAAACGCTCTGCCTCCATTTATATCTTGCCTCTATTCAATTTTCCCAATAACCCTTGCTCGTACCCTGCCATACCTTGATTATATGGAAAATACCATTCATGAAATCAACTGGCGCTTTTAACTGAAAAATCTGATCTACTCCCATATTGTCCCGTCACGTATGCTTTATAATTCTCCTTGAACTCTGCCATTCCTTAACTCCAAGGAGAGCCACCCCTCCACCAACCATCTCAAGCTTGAGCATTTCCGAAGCGTATACTCCAAGACGCTCTCTGATTGCGTCATCTACCTCATCAGCTGTTTAGGGACAGCGATCGCTTCCTGTGCCGCAATATCCCTTCCCACCTCTGGCCGATCTCCGTCGGGGCGCCTCTCAATTACCCACCAGATGCCCCTTATCACTCCCCCGTCTCCTCTCTCCTCAGTCTCAACCCATTCCGTGAGCACCACCACCGGCGCATTTCCACACACCACACCCTACTTCCCTCACCCACACAGCCCCCCATCCCTCTGCAATCAGGGTCATCTCAGACCATGCCTAAAGGGATGGGCGTTTGCTCGTGGCCGGGGCTATGAGGGAGTGATGGGGAAGGTGTGGGCGGGAGGGCGGAGGTGATATCGGCGTAGATATTTCGTTGGGAGTGGGGTGTTGAGGGATCGACAGGGCGCTGCCGGCACGGAGAGGAATGAGGAGTGGCGGCTGAGCTACGCGTGCCCCTTTCTCCTCCCCCGTGGCGGTACAGGAGAGAATCCGATGAGACGGAAGCTGCGATTCCCTCCTGGATTAACAGCATGCCTCAAACCACTCTCCTCCCTTTCAACTCCTCCACCAACGTGCCAGTTTCACTCCTCTTACCCAGTGCGCTCAAGTACGTAGTTTGGAGGAGAGGGAGGTCGCGGTAGACTGATTGGGCATTTGACACTGGTCCAGGGGTGAGAAAAGTGTCGTCGAATGCAATTGGTTCTAATAGCCGTCGCAAAAGCTTTCGTTATTGCCAAATTTGCCCGCACATAATTTAGCATTCCCTTAGCGTACAGTTCTGGGACTAAAAATAAATACGAATCTTGATGGGTCAATGATGCCTCAGTGAATCTACGATCACACGATAGCATTCACTCATTGTAAAATATGTAAATTTTAACTCTTTAAAAGATTTATACGAGAAAAAACTATGTATAAAATATAGGTAAAGACCGGTATCATTAAAATAGCAAGAATACATTCATAATAATCTTAGTTTTTTGGAAAAAAGTCGGAGAAAGTTGTCTTTAGGAATAATAGAGACTAAAATCAAAGAAGGGCGCCATTTCCTATGCATAGCTGTCCATCTAAGAATCAGGGACGGTGAAGAAAGATACTGTCGTAGACCGAAGATAGGTTGGCATTCTACAGTGGGCACGGAGGGGAATTACGCGCGTAATCCTGAGCATGTTGTCAAATGGTAACCTCTAGGGACAATGCACCTCCAGCATGAGGTCATATAAGAAAGGAAGGCGTAATGCGAACATTGGGCATGTAGCGATAGTGAGACGAGGGAACCTTTAGCAATTTCTTTGCCACAAGTTGTATGAATAATTTTTAAATCAATTGTAAAATTAAAACTTTTAATTTAGGGTTTCCATTGTTTGAACATTTTTTAACCTTTTTCCTGCAGTTAAGTTAGCTTTAACGTAATTCGTTTTGATATGAAGTTATATGAGTTGCCTCTTTTCATTTAAATTTATGATATATTGGAAACTCTCTTTAGAAATTTATCAACTCATGTTTTGAATATAATTCTACCTTACATCGATAAATAAAAAAACTCTTATTATCCAAAATATTCAATTAGGTTGATTGAAAGTTGACTGAAAACTGCAATTATGGTGCAATGAAACTGCCATTCACGTGTGATACTCTTAGATTTCCGAGATGTGACTGAAAATTTTGTAGCCAGTGAGCCAATGACTTTCACGATCACTCTATTTCTTCTTTAATTCAGATGACGATATTATTATGCTCCATAGTTTTAGCATGCATTTATTATGCATGCATAATTTATCTTCGATTACCAAAGAAAGCTGGTTTGTGTTATAAAGAGACTTATGCTTAAAACAGGATTAACTTTGATTCACATAGCCACTTCGTTCATTTAGATATGGCAGGGAATTGAGTCAAGTGGATATACTTTTTTCCCCTTATTTTTTTTGAGTTTAAAATATTTATCATAATCACAGCAGATTGTCAATCTCAAGATTAGCTTATTGCAAAAATTTAGACTGTGAACTATATTGCATCCGTGCTCCCCTGTACTCCTCCACTCGAGAGCTTACTCTTCGCAATTAATACTTGGCAATCCTCTGTAATTATTACATGCTATAAGACCCTTAATTATGAGAGCAATGTGTTTTGCTACAGTATGTATTTCATGACACCTGCTACTTTTCCATATCTGCTTTTACTAAATGTTTTGGTTTCCTTTCTTAACAGAATCCTTTAACATGTCACGTAACATATTCAGTTAGTTCCTTTCATTATCTAGTATCACCAAATTTCTATTTTTTCGAATCATCTCCCGCTCTATGACGAAGCTTTTCAACTCTTTAATGAATGAAGTCCGTTATATTTTCTTGATAGCCCATAGGAATGATCTCTCCGGTTTTTTAGGTAATAGAAATGAATAATAATTTTCGCATAGTCATTTTTAAATTAGCTTCAATGATCTTTCTTAGTTGTATTCGTGCTTAGAATAACAAGAATGTATTCTATGAAGTCCCTTCTTCTACTCCTTCCCAATCGTTACACATTCAATATTTTCAAAACCTTTCACCAAAAATGTCCATGTGCTTTCCCAGTTTTTAATATTTATAATGCAAGTAGAGTCGACTGTATGCTTGTGAAAGCCTGAAATGTGTTGAAGAACACTGACTTTATGGACAACGTAATGGTACCAACAGACTTTTTATTATTTCCAAAAGTGAAATACTCCCTCACAGGACACCATTATGGAACCCTTAGTGCCGTCATAAATTTATTTCCCCGAAGTTTTTATAGAATCCTTGTAGATTTATAGTAGACATTCCTACAGTTCCTCAAAATCCTCAAACCATATCCCTTGAGCGTTTGACACACTTTTTCCAGTGGGTTTTCCACGACATAAAGGCTCCCTGGTTTGGGGGATTCCGGAGGGTTATTAAGGGTGCCCGTGCCAGCTTGTACGTACAAAGAAGCCTTGCATGGTATAGAATAGGACTAGACATACTTGAATGGATAATTGAAAAGAGAATATTTGAATTGAAATTGAATAAAACGGTGATGATATATTTCATACCAATATAACTAGTTAAGGCTTCAAAAAAACGGGAAGAGAAAATATTTGAAGGGCTTGGTGGGCATCGATAAGGTAAGCATTTTTCCAAAGAATTTCCTTGGATTAGTGATACTTGTTTTAAAAAAAATGGGAAAATAACCATATGTGAGTACTATATAACTAATAGTATTAACTATTATTCAGAATATGATTTACTTAACATCGTCAATAAAGTAGTAGAGAGAAGTATAATTGATAACGCAAGAGGATGATTAGTTTTATTCAGTATGGGAATATGTTCGAAATGCTGAAGTCACCAATAGGAAGGCACGTGAAGTACAGCGAGGATATACATTTGGTTTAGTAAATTTGGAAAAGGAGCTCCTTAGAGTGAACTGGGTAGAATAAATAAATGTATTGCAGAAAATTGGAGTATTTTGATGAATAGGAAAAATATCCGCAATTTGCAAACGTCTCAAACTACTCCGGTGCCAGCGACGTAGGAGATTTTGGGAAGCGATTTTTGTGAGGGATGGAAAAGGTTAAGTAGAGGGGAAAGAAGACAAATAAGTACAATGGTAAAATTGAGGGAAAAAACAAAAAAGGCATTAGGCATTGTAGGGAAAGAGAGAGAATTTTAGGTTTTGTTGAATGAAGGCAGAAAATTTACCTTAGATGGTAGAGTAGCAATTAATGAAATGATGAAATTGATATTCCAACCAGAGCATGAAAGGTGAATTTAAAGAAAACGTAAAAAATTAATCATTTATATTTATGAAATAATCATGCGTAGCAAAACCAAGAAGGAAAAATCACAAAATTCAGTGTCAATTATTCATAGATATAATGACCGAAATATGTATAGTTTTTTTTAAGATTCGGCGTTGTGCCGAAAGGACAAGATTTAATTTTTTTAGTAAATTCGTGGTGGTCGTGATAATTTCTAAGAAACTCTTGAGTCTGCATCAGAAGTTGGGTTTGTAGTATAGTTATGAAAAAAGAGATGTAAGTACGAATAACTTCCATATACGTTAAGGTCGTTAAAAATCACGTAATCATCTATAGTTATAAATTATTGCCTCGTTATCAACCTTTATAGCTTTGTTAGATAGCATTTCCTCTTTGCCGTCGTGCAAAGGATAAGCTCATTTTATTTATCTGTGTCTAAAACTTCGAATGTATAGCTGTCTCTGAATATAAGAGAACTTTACAATCCTAGATAATTTAGGACCCGTGAGATACACTTTCGGTAGTACCATTGATGTTTTTCAATTCAATAGGTGCCAAATTCATATATTTTATAGCAATATTTGCCACACATCTGTGCTGGCAATTAGAATTTCTTGAATAACAATATCAAACTCAAAAGAAATATTTCCTCCTATTTCCTCCACCATATTTTTTACTTGCTCTGAACGCAAACAACTAGCTACAGTTGGTCATTCACTTACGACATTGTCAATACACGTAGTGTTATCCCAAGCAGTTGAGCACTGAGGAAGTTTACCACTGCTACTTATGGATTGATATTTATTATGGATAGTGTTTCTGCATGGTTAAATCTATTGTTTATCCAGCTGTAATTGGAAACGATTGACGTCCGTATGGGCAGGAATCCTGTATAGAAATCGGTAAAATGAAAAGCTTTCCAGGGAAAGTAGACAACTAGAAGTAAGAGCGAAAAAAAACTTCAACGAAAGGAGACTCCAATTGAATTCAGTGAAGTGGAAATCAGTTGCAATGTTAATGTTGATATAACCAGCAATTAGTGTGAATAGAGCTAACCATATCACAAAGGTGATATAAAGTTTCATCTTGTAATGCAACAATTTCAGAGTGTAAAAATCATTCGCCTTGACTGGGATTCGAACCCAGATCCCTCAATATCCGGTCGAGTGCTTTAGCCACTGAAATTTTGGGCTGGTGGCTAAAGCACTCGACCGGATATTGAGGGATCTGGGTTCGAATCCCAGTCAAGGCGAATGATTTTTACCCTCTGAAATTGTTGCATTGAAATGCACATTAGCGGATGACTCCGTTAAAAGTTACTGTTGCGGCATCTCCCGCAGTTTCTTTGGAATTTCATCTTGTAAGTAAATATTAGCAGATTTCTAGTAAAAGTATTGGTGAAAGCAATTACACATTTCAGATTTTGCTCGAATTTGTAACTGTACGTAAACATCAAGTTTTTTTACATTTATATCACCTCAAAACCTCTAAATGCTACAGTTAATACTCATTTTACCTATATATAACTGATCCCGAAAATAATGGCCAATCTTCATCCATAGTATAATTCAAAGTCTCGTTCTAGTGGTATTCTGTTGGGATATTCAAGAAAAAGTATTCCTTAAATGTACGCTCATGAACATCTTCTATCTTCTACTATGTTGCCGTGGTATATTCTTGGGTGCTGGCTGCCCCATTCCATTCCATTTAGATGTTATGTGTATTTATATCATTTTCCTCACGTCTCTTATTTATTTCTGACTAGTCGTAGAAATACATCCATTTGAATGTATTTATTAGCTCCTGTGACGCGGTAGAGTTTTAGTGATAGTGCCTCCGCTTGATTTATTGATTTCACTGTCACTCTTTGAGCTCTCCTCAGTTTTACTCTGAGGTATTGCTTTTCCCTTCCAGATTCGTATTCAATCACTTACGACAGCCAAAGGGGACTAATATTTATCCTTAAACAAACTCCAGAACTTAAGGGAAATATTAGCCATAGAATAAAAGTAATGCTCAGAAAATGGAAAACGATGTACTAGTATTTAATTAATTTTAAAGTGAAATGCATTCGCTGGGTTCCGCGTGAGGAAATCATCTAAACCAAACGTGTTCAAACATTTTTTGACTGATTAATATTGGTAAAATCATCCAAATACGTGAGCACTTTCTCTAAAAAATGAATACTGCTCATGGCACATTTCTTCAGCCTGGGGCGAGTCCTATTTTCCTCCTGGGGCGTGTTTATATATATATATATATATATATATATATATATATATATATATATATATATATATATATATATATATATATATATATATATGCTTTCGTAGACGTAACACGGAAGTGCCGAATAGTACAATGCACAGTAACACACAATATAGAAAAACAAAAAAAGAACACTCACACGTATTTTCTTGATATTTCGACGGAAACAATCCGTCTTCCTCTGAAGATATAGAAGTAATGACATCACTTCTATATCTTCAGAGGAAGACGGATTGTTTCCGTTGAAATATCAAGAAAATACGTATGAGTGTTCTTTTTTTGTGTTTCTATATTGTGTGTTACTGTGTATTTTATATATATATATATATATATATATATATATATATATATATATATATATATATATATATATATATGTATATATATCGACGAAAGGTTAGAGAGTAAGGCAAAGGATTAATTAGGGGATGATAAGCTTGGGTTTAGGGAGGGGATAGGCACACAATGTTGTTACTGTTGTGAGATCACTGATCGAGAGGAATATAAGAAATAATTAGGAATTATTTGCCTGTTTCGTAGATTTTGAAAAGACATTTGATAGAGTGAATGGGATTAGTTTGTCCTGAGAGTATTGAAAAAAGTAGGAATTGATTGGAGGGACCGGAGGCATTTCCGCAGTCTGTGCATGTCTCAGACTGTTCAGGTGTGAGTTAGGAACGGAGAGTCCAGAGAGCAGTGCATGGAAGATGTGTAATGTATGGTTACCCACTATCAGAGGTGCTGTTTAGCGTACACGTGGAAGAAATTATTGAAGAGGAAAGGGAAGAACTGGAGATAGGAATTAAAGTCGGATGGGAATTCGTAAAACTGTTAGATTTGCCGATGACCAAGCGTTAGTTTGTCATTCAGCCAAGAGATTTCAAGCATTGCTGAGTAAATTAAATATTCTATGTGATAGAAATGGGATGAGAATCAATGTTTATAAAATAAAGGTTATGCAATTTTCCAGAAAGAAAGATGCTAAGCTAAACATAAAAATAGAAGGGCAAACACTAGAGCAGATAGAATAGTTTTCGTTTCTTGGAAGTTTTTTGGACCGTTACGGTCAAAGTAGTAGGGGAGAGGCTTTTACAAGGAGGAGGGAGTTGATTGGACACAAAAATCGGGAATCAGTATATGTAGTATGTATTGTTATATAATGTATTAGATATTTCCGTCGAACACGAGTAGGCTTTAATTTACTCTTGTATTTCAGTACTTTCCTTTGAATAAATCCTCAACCATTTCCAATTAATAATTCAAATAATCCTACTCGCTGCCTTGTATCAACTTCTTTGTAAAAAGAAACTATTCTAAAGACGGTAGGTGCTCATTAACTCTTTCTTTGTGTATTAGCGGTATTTAAATTGGAGTCTTAGAACACATGCTATCATCAATATCTATCCTTCCTTCCCTTAAATATCTCTTTATTATTTACTCCTTGGCCTTTTAAGATCACCGATGGAATAGAGCTGGATAAATATACAGCGATTCAGTGGCAGAGATAGAGAAGGAAAATTCGAACTCATTGGGAAATCAGTACATGCTCCACAGATATTATATTATTTTCTTTGGAAGTCGTTAAATCGGAATCGGCAAATCATCTCTTCTGTTACGGAAACCTGGCTTCTGCGTCACTTGGTTCTGAGGGAATATATTTCAGCTGCAGGCGGAAGCGTTTGAGAAACCTTAAATTTTGACTTATTTCACGTTTTAAGTTGATTTATTTAAATGTTAAAACTATGATTAGCACAGGAATATTAAGGTTATTAAGTTTATGGAACACTTCGCAACGCACTTAGCAAAGCTTATCAATTGAATCCCATTAGCAAGTCATTGATAAAGCATCTAAGTAAAATTTATGTTTTCCCTCACAAACACGACACTTGTTTTGAAATTAAAATGGAAACAAGTTTACAACTCAAAACTCGTGCGCTACTGGCAAACAAAAATACTGCGGAATTTCTCTCAGTTTTCCATCTTGATGAATCAAGTCATATTTCACAAATTCAAAGCTACTACGAGAAATGTTTTAGGAAAATTAATCTTATTTCCCTGTTTTATAATTTTATACTTGAGAAAAGTTTCGTTTGATAAAATTAATCTCTCTAAATAAAATCCCTTTAATTATAATAGTTAATATGATATGACTTGGCCAATTTTCACAAGCCCTGTATCTGAAAAATCTCGAGATGGGTCTTTGGCGCCACACTAATAATTTATTATGCCCAGAGTTACAATACCAGTTCCCAAGGTCACGCAAAACTCAGATTTCACTAAATCATTATTCCGCCCGCTTCCTTCTGTTTCTCACCCGTTACGGTTACCATATCAACCGTCCCCAAGTCTCCTCACCCACGTCCCTCCTCGGCATTCTCCCACAGCCCCGCTTCCCAGGCCATTCTCTCTGCACGAGCGCCCTTCCTTCCGCGGCCTTTCATCTGTCTCCTCTCATCCCCGCCCGCAGCTTGAATCCCCTCCACTCCGCCATACTGGCCTTCCCATGAAAATTCCACTGCCGTTTGCCCCTTTTCTTTTCGCCTTATCGGTCCGTTTGATAGTCGGCCATGCCACATTCCCATAGGCTGGCAGACCGCTCGCCAGAGCATATTCTTTGACCTCGCTTTCAATGCTCGATAACCAGTATTTTGCGTTTTGGTTTATTTTCTCTCTCTCCCTATCTGCTTTCATTTAAACCCTTTTTTACGAAAGGGATTAGCTGGGGGAGAGGGGGTTGGATAGGAAACAGAAGGGATGCATGTATTCCTGATAGTGTGACTGCTCTCGCTCTCTCTCTTCCTTGGTGCTTTATTTCCTCTCCCTCTAAGTTTAAGTAAAGTGATTTTCGCTACTAAATTTTGACTAAATGAAGTTAATTTATTCGGACAATATTTTCCTCTTTGTGAGGTTGTGAGACGGAGGACATGAGATGGGTGTATTGAAATAAATAATTAACGAAAGCCTTATTGCGTTTGCTCGAAAGAAAATGCTATATATGAAAAGTAAAGAAAGAATAATGATAAAGACAAACTTTTAAAACAAATTTTTGGCATTGTAAACAATTTTTTACGGGTCAATGCAAAATGATTTGAATGCAAAAAGCTCATGATTAAATGTTTGTTTTATTGCTTCCAGAAACTTGAGTAAATTAATCAGCGAGAACCTATTGCCGTGAAAATCCTCCGATGTATTCAAACTTTTTTATTTAATTGCTAAAAATTTGGCATGATTAAATTGCAATTGTCATCCTGATATATTCTATGAAATTGTAGAATATGTGATGCGTGTAAGTAAAATAAAATAGAGACATCCTTTCAAAAGTGTCCACGAAATTTGATATTGATAAAAGAGAAACTGTATCGATACACACACTTTAACTACAATTATTGGAAGGAAAAATCTCAGGAAATATTTTCTACGTAATTTTTGCAAGGCAGTGGTAGTTCGTCTAGCCATTGATTTCTCTGAGTAAAACAATGAAATAACTAGTCATACGAGTACATACAGAACCTTGCAGGAAGTAACTGCATGAGCAATTTTTTCGGGGTCATATTTCGAAAACTAAGCGTAAACAACAATTTCCCATCGCTTCGAGCGGGAGGGGTTATCGGAGCGAAATTATTAATTCGTGTTTACAAAGCGGCAAAGGCTGGCGTAAAAGAGTGCCGTGCAAAACGAAATCATGGTCAATTTTTCCATGCTACATTTTTCTTTTTTTCCTGAATGTGGTATGGTCCCCACATTTCACTCCAAAGTTGGGTCCACCGTACAATAATTAAATTTACGGTGTTTTCTGCATATAGTCAGAATAGGAACGAGCTCCCGAACAGGAAGAGAAATGTTACACAAGATATCTGAGAAGGTGACTTGGCTGGAAAAATTCAAATGTGATTCCAGCAATGTTTTATTGACCGGAGCGTGTTAAAAATTTCGCATTCAAATAATAAATAAAATCATTCGCAAGAGACATAGACGAAGTAAGGAAATTAATCAATATTTACGCTGATTTACAAAGCAGAAAATATAATGAGAGATGAGAAAATTATGAGAGGATAAAGCTAAGAAAGATGAGAAACTGATGGGACATAAAAAGCGCAGTAAAGGACCACGTGTGAGGATATATATCTGCATCTACTAACTACCCCGCAGGCCGCCGCAAGGGTGTGTGGCGGATGGTGTTAGGTCACCTCTCGTAATTAAGAAAAGATAAAACCGCATGCGGAAACCACAAATTTATACAGTCCACAAACAAAACATGGTACACACTCATGCAGAAACCCTTACAACCCACATACATGTAAACACACAAACTACCAACTAACAAACACATGCACCTACAAATATATGCACCTCTCTTTGTTATGTTTAATTTTATACCGACTTGTAAATTAAATGTTTTTAATATTTATGAAGAGACTTTGGTTTTTTACTATCGTTATATCTTAGAGTTTTACGAAAGAATGAGTATCTGTATTGGAATCGACCTCCCTTTTTTATCTTTGTGGTCTGATCTAGCTAAGTAATGTGAGGCCATTCTAATTATTTTAGGTGCATTGGTTCATCCACAAAATAATTGAGAGAAGGATTCAATAATAATTAGTGGATGATTGTTTTAGTTTCAGGAGATGGAGCGGTACGTTTGTTAGTATAGAAGCAATGAAGTTCATAAAAGAACATAGACTTAAGGTACAATCAGGTTATGTTTGCTTTATTCGTGGATTTTACGTACGAGTTCAATGGCGCTAATTGGGTAGTTGATGAATACGTCAAAAAAGATTTGAGTTGATTTAAGGGATAGCCGACTTATACACAAAGTGGTTCCGCAATCCGCGATCCCTAGACTTGTATATGAGAATCAAAGATAGGCCGTACTAGGCAGTAGAGGGATAATACTGCGTCCATTAAGCATACATTACCTATTGTTTCCAATATATTTGCGAAGATAATGTTAGGAGAAGTGTAGTTAAGGCTAAAGGCAAATGTTTAAGTACTTGAAGAATCCATACAATAAAATTGTTTTGCAGATGATCAGATTTTTTAGCCAATCAGCCAAGGGATTGAACGCATTGCTCGGAGATTTTGAAAATTCAGTGTGATAGGTATAGGAAGGAGAAAGGGGAGGGGAGAATTTCAATAGTGACAGGAAAAATGAATACCGTGTTCCTTGAAGTGTGATGTAATATTAAAGACTGTGTTATGGGGAAGCACTTTAAACCAACGAGGAAAGGGGTGGAAAAGGTTACTCATTCTGGATAGAATATAGTGGAAAATAATGAATGCCGAAATGAACAGCAGTTTAATGTAGTTTTGAGAGTCTTTTTTTAAGGTGGGTCTAACGGATGTTGGATTATTAAATGTCTTTCCATCTGAAATCTACATTAAATAGGTATGCCGTCCAATGTCGAATTCGGATGAAAACATAATAATCAAACAACCCAATCAATAAAAATCATCCCCACCCATCTATAAACCTAATATGAGCCGTAGGATGTAATCCATAATGTGAAGATGCAGAGGTGATTATAGACGACTATCAATTCATTTAAATTTAATAAAGATTTATTTTCCCATGCTTCTTTTTTAAGAAAATAGAAAACTACCTCTTATTACTCAGGAACTTATCACATCAAACCATTACATAGCATCATTTTTTTGGTGAAAATAATGATGACAGTTATTGTTTTAGTATTTGAATATAATTTGGTAAAAAGTGAAAACTAAATCAAAAATATTTATTCTTTTACTTTGACTTATTAAAATTATTGCATGCGTTATTAAACTTATTACTTTTTCGTAAGAATATCTGACCGCTTCCGGGTATAGCGGATGGAGTGTGGCGTTGCACTGTTATCAAATATCAAATTGAATAATAGGCACCATGAGATAGCATGAAACTCTTTAATGCTATCTCTTTTGAAATTTATTTCTTTAATCATGGAGAATGAAGTCTTTGATGCATGGCAGCCGATTTTAAGGCCGTCATTCAATATCTTACTATTCTAGATATTAATTAATTGTTATAATTAACTTTTTAGGAAACTTCTTTATGTCATACTAATTCCAAGTGTATGATTTGAGGCAATTGATTTACTCAGCATCGACATAATGTATCAAAATATCTTTTTTTACAATACCCTTTTAATGTTTATCAGAATACCTAAGAACGAGATCGGCTGTGGTGTGGGAAGGTTTTTGAGAATATCCGTTTTACAATATGTATGCTTTTTGAGCCGTGATGCCTACTTTAAATAAACGCGGGACATAGGTATTGGTCATTGATGAGGAAATGAACTGGAAAATAATGAAGAATGTATAAGAAAAGAATGAATATTTTCGAGCTAAATTATTTTTTTAAATCCCAAACATATAATACGGAGCTGTAACGAAGGAAATGAATATCAATTTTTCAGAAATGAAAATCGAAAATGCACAAAAAGCCATTTCAGAATTGCTATAAGATTTCAAACTCAAACATCGCGTATATCTGTCAAATATGAGACCATACCGAGAGAGACGCCACGAGAGGTGGAAGGTGTCAAGAGGAAACATCGAGATTGCCAGCAGATTGGACGTGCGTGATATACCCTTTGAGGATGCAGTCGGATAGAGGTAAGGGAGCACAGAGAAGGACTCACAGAATAGAGTGTTCCTATTTTTGACGAAAGACGACGTACATGCTTAGAAATAGAATTATGGAAAGATGATGGAGAGGGAGATATGATTTGGGTGACATGAATGGTGGAATATTCAAGGAGATTGTGATTGGATTGAAATATATGGTTTTGGGAAGGTTTTGCTTAAGTTTTCCCCTCAAACAGTGTCTAACCAATCTCCAACCTCTCTCTATCGTATTCTTTCTCCTCTTTTCCTAAATCCTCTTTCACCCTTTTTTCCTTGGCATCGGCTTGCTATTAAACGATCCTAAAGGTTTATTGTGGAATGGTGGGCTTTCGACTGAGAATGGGTAAATAAAAAGCCTGGGACAAGGCACACATTATGTTGTTTTACATTCGATTTTTATAATTTTCTCTCCCACAGCTTCATAATTTTGTTTACCGAACAATTCCTGGTTGCGGTAGGGAAACAATCCGAATGGAAGGATAAACGGGTCAATGAATGGTAAAAAAATGAGTGTGTAACCAAGTAGAATTTTGAAATTCAAATTTTATTGGTCAAATATTTAAATTTTACTCATTATTTCATCTTTTTCGAAAATTTACCCGATAAATGCTTTGTTCTGAACGAGATTCGTATAGCATTATGGGGTTTAAAGGTTTATAATTTAGATTAAGAAATATAATGGCCTTAAAATTTACCACTCCAAAAATCTCTCAAATTATTTAATAATACACCTTATATTTCAAATATGCCTTATTTTTATGAATAATTTCTAATTTATTTCGTATTGAATTGCTACACATCAATACCAATACAAAATACATATACATTCAATCTTAATCATATACAATAGTAGTACCATCTTCATCATATATATGATATACGAGAAACATACAACAGAAACAATTTAATACAAAACAAAATTACAGACAATGTTCATCATATTCCATTGTAATACGATCTTTATTATACATGGAAGTGGTGTATAATGAATTTTATAGCTGTAATACTTATTCTGTTCATGCTAAGCCAATCAGTACTTGCTTGCCAGCTGGTGATACATAACCTAAAAAAGATATGTTAAATGATATGCTTAAAATGCTTTAATTATAAGTCTATAATAATTCTGTTTCAAGTTTAGTTCCAAGCCGTATTTCATTCTAATTCTCCCTTTCACAGCATTTACCGACGGTAGTATTCTTAATTCTTAGGCATTTCATTCAAAATTAGAGATATAGTAATCTCTCATTTTTTTCTACCATGATTTGAATGATATTTTTTGTTACACATTTAATATTATCCCTAATTTACAATTCGTTTTTATGAAAATTAGGTATTTTATCTGTTGTCGTTAAAATAGTTTCCTATTGTGATGATACATCAATCCAGTCTATCTACTAAGAAGATTCTCAATTGTTATTAAATCTCAACTTATATCTTCCATCTACAATATTTTTATTTTTGGTCTGGCCTCAGAAATTTTCTCTGTGATTATTTTCTCTTCATTCTTTAAATTATTTTATTTTGTATTACCAGGGTATCCATGTACCTAGGTTTTACCATATTTTACAATATTTTCAATTAATGCAAAATAAACTAGCCTGATGATATTCAAAGTTAAAAAACTAGTAATGAAGTAAATTAACTTCAAGGGCCTAATTTAGATTTTTATAGTTCCATGCTTGCAGTAAAGACCAAAGGTTTAACGAGTAGAATATAACCTATTTTTAGTGGAACTCAATATGATAGTTTTTTTCTTCATTTTATGGTGAGGGCGGTAGTAGAAACTCAAGGGCTGAAATTCACAACAGAAACATACGATGAATCATAATTTTTTAATAATTTTCTAAAATTAAAATATGGCCATGATGACCAAGTCATTAAAATTTATTGTGCTAAGTTTTTTTTGCCAATCATATTTCAAATGTCATGGAATCCATAATCAAAATTGTATTCATATTTAGCTTTATTTCTTTGAACCACGTTTTAAACATTCAACAGTGTATTTATACTGTGATTATTTTATTTTATTTTATGTGCGTGAGGTTTTCATTATAAATTTAATGCACCCCATTATTTATGCCGTACTCCTATAATAGTAAAATAGAGGTTAAATATTGATTGCTGAACACGACCAGTTTTGATGATTAATGACATCATCATATAAAATCCAGATTGTCAGGAATTTATATCAGGTAATACCTTTGAAGATGAATTTAGGGGAAACCTGTTGTAGTTGGAGGTGTTTAATTTCTGACAATGAGAGTGAAGTGGGCTCTTTTTTTAATGGTTGGTTTTGAATTTTAGATAACAAAGAAATGAGCAAAATTGTTGAACAAGAGCAATCCCGAAACACTCAACCCCTAAACAATTTTTTCTGTTATTTTAAGATCATGAAAATAGCAATATTGTCTGCAAGTCTGATAACGTCGGGTGTTGTAAATGAGTGCTAATTGATTCAAAATCTTGGTTGGAAAGTATAATGCTTTCTGGATTATGCTGTTTCATTCATTTATGTTACCAATTAAGGTTATTGATTTGATATAAAGAAACATAAAATAGTGGATCAAATTAGTTAATTACTATGTATTGAAATCAGTGACCAAAAGTGAATAAAAGTTGTTCATTATTGAGTTTATTCTATAAGGTAATGCATTAAGATGTACATATTATGGCGTTATTTTTATTTGTTGTGAGGAATAGCTTGTATTTGATTAATAAAAAACATTGAGGAATATAGTTTAGCAATTGAAGTCAATAGGGTAATAGGTTAAAGCCTAAAACCAAATGTGCCAGCTGAAGTGTCTAGGCGCTAGCTAAGCTTTAGTATCGACAAGAAGATAGGTGGTTAATTCATTAACTGCCTGGACAGGATTTCCGATACTACTTAGTTGTAATGACATATCTTGGAGAACAATTCCATCAATACAATTATTTATCACTCCAAAGGTTGGTTTATAGCCGCTCTCAAAGTTTTCCTTTTACCGTCATGTCTTTTCATTTTTTACAAATTTTAGCGCTGGAATCTTTTATCAATCTTTTTGTAGCCAATCCTTGCATTTCCTCTGAAATTTCCCTATCCTATGACTCCTTCTGCAATGGTATTGGATAGCTATAGATAGCTTTCGTACTTCTAAATGTGTCCTTATCGGTTTACCTCTTATTCAATTGCCCTTCATCGATTTCCCCTATCGAGGTAATTCTTTTTTATTAATTCTAGCCATTTTTTTCCATAATTCCACAGTAGCACATTGCTTTCAAATTTTCTTTTCTAGGTCCAGCTTTTCACTCCTCCTTACAACTATTGACGGTATTTTAATATTTTAATTTGATTGCATGAAACTATTCCGCACTCTTCGCATTGAAAATTTCTTACCCAATATTGTGCCTACTTCAATATAGAAATTTATTTAGCCTTTTTTCAAACTAATGTTGTATCTCTAAAGTTAAATTTTGTTTTACTCTCTTACGAGTTATATGCTTAATCACATTTGTCTCATTTATATCTTTCAGTCTATGGGCTCTCACATGCTCTGCGTAATAAAATCTTGCAAACTCAAATCCAAAATTGTTATATACTCATCACTGATCTACGCTCTCGTATGCTTACGTCGATGGTACGAATGTGCGACTTTTTCCATCCAGGATTCTCCACTTAATAAGACTTCATCACGTAAAAATAAACTTAGTGTTAGAAGTTGATGAGCTACGGGTAGTACTCCTTGCTTGGCGATGTCATCTTTCTTTCCCGATCTGCAGCCGTTTAAGTCATTGCTCCAGTTACCACTGTGAAAGTAATCCTTTTTTATCAGAGATGCAATTTTCATTTTCATTCAGTAGAATTTTGACCCTTTCTCTGGGTAATGGGCTTCCTATTTTTTAGCGGATAGTCGCTAGGCGTCACGTGGAGCAGCATCATAGCATTTCGTAGGTTTCTGTAGATCAAACCATTATGCCCTTGGATTGGCTCCTATTTACTTTGATTACGATCGCTTCATGCTGACGTCTGCTTTTTCGCAAGGTGTATTGCATGTGTTGAACTTTATCTCCATATTTAAAGGGCAAACTAACATTCTGAAGCCATTGGATATAGTCGATGGATTAAAGCTAAGCTACGAATGGTCAATAATGACTTTGAGCAACAATGAGCAGAAACTAAGTTTATTAAGTAAGACCATTCGTAGGATATTCAGACAGAATTGATCCAAAAAATAATAAGAAATTCCTAAATTGGAGTGCTAATACCATTTCCATTTACAATATTTTCTGAAATTTTATGGCTAATCTTTTTATTCACCATTCCTCTTTACTTCTGACGAAGTTTCTGAATAAGTGGTTTTTGGTCAAATTTTATAAGAAACTAATCCTCATTATTTTTCATTTCTGCCTCTAATTACACGTTCCTAGCAGTAAAAGATTAAAAATTAAATATTTTGCCTTAAAGTTTGTTTTCTGACTAGGCTTCAGCATTGTAAATTTAGTTTATCGTTAATTGGGAAAATTGCAGAATTAATTTAAATATATTTCGTGATTCAACCTAAAAACTCATAATGATTAAAGAAGAAGGAAATATAATATCAAATCAACAAATTTAGCGCTTTAAAGTAGAAATATTACAGAATTTTTATCCAAAATTTTGATAATTTTGTATTAATTTATGTTCCTCTCCCTTACTCCCCTCTTGGAGCCAAACTATATAAGTTAAAAAAATGTTGACGCATGTTACCTGATGGTGATGCGCAACATCGAAACCATGGTCGTGAAATATTAAATCTTTTTGGTGGAAATGTCAAGTTTCTTTTACACCCTCTTAATTTATTTTGTTCGTAGCAGTTTTCACGAGATAAAGTCTGCTACTGGAATTTTTCTGAATTCTTGTGTTAATACTTACTTTCTGAGACTAAACTAAATGAGTTTGGAAAATATATGTGATATCTTAAAGAAATAAAACAATTAATTTGCTATCTCATCATATTTTCTAATTTTCTAATGTGAGATAAAGGAATGGGGTGTGTTGAGGGCATTTATTTACCAACACTTTTTTTCCATAAACGTATAAAATTTAAATATGAGGCAAAATACTTGACCGTGTGTACAGTAAGCACAGTTGGCTTGGATTGGCATCAATTTTATTTATCACTAGCGAAGGGTATTTATCAAAAAAAGAAATATGCTTCATATGGCCAAGGTTTCAAAAACCCAAAACTTCACCATCGTGAGGCAAAATTATCATGACTCTCTCTCTAGGCTCCATAAATAAATATAGTTTGAAAATCATAAAAGGTTCTTCACGAAGGTCAAAGACAAAATCACTCAGGGATTACTGTACATGTTCTGATCTCTTAAAGATAATAAATGGCTAATCGTTGTGAGAAGGTTACGCTTTTTCACATTTTCGTTAAATCAGAGCTATTTTTTTATTATTCCCTCAATTTTGTTTCAAGGAAATGAAAAGAAATATCAATCAAGGTTTAGAAATTTCTTTTGAATTTAAATGCACTCTCAGATAGATTTAAATTGAGTTGTCCTTATGTACGATATGTAACCCATAGTATCTCTTTTCGCATTTGACGTCAGCTTGGCCCCTATTTAGGGCCAAAATATGAAAAATTATTTACATTCATCAATAGATTTCATGGAACTTAATTCGCATTAACTAAATGCTTATATTGCAAAGTGCATTTTTCAAGATCCATTACATCTCCAGTGGGGCCCTACTATTTCAGTGCCACGAGTGACACACGGCTTGGTAATGTGTGCCACTTCGATAGTTGGTACGTAGCATATTTTAGGGAAAAAGTCCATTATGCAGGGGAAAACCACTCCACCGGTTTCATTCGACCTAAAAAAGTGCTGTTACTCTACCGTATATATCATCTACCGTGGAACAAAAACGCGTAAATCTTCACACGTTTTAAAATGCATCTCGTGACTCTCGCATTCCTCTGGAAATCGGTTTTATTTTTTGCATGAAACACGCGGTACCCTACTATTTTCCAAGTTATTTTCCTAATGTGAACTGCACTGGAGTATAAAATCTGAAATGCTCTTAAAAATGATAAAATTGAGAAAAATATTAATTTTAATGAACGTTATTGAACCTCTATTCGCTAAAGGGAGCATGCATAATTCCATGTGACCGTGTAGCTTTCAATAAAATGAATTCGCATCGTTAGCGAATCACAAAGTATTCTAGCCGGTTATGTAAAAGAGCTACAGCAAATAACCCAAACATTGATCTTATTAGTGAGACTACATTTGTGTGCGTGGAGTGGAGAGATATGTGTGTAGTCAATTTCGTTTCCTACGGTAAGCATTCGTTTTCAGGAAACCAAATACTTCATCTACAATGCAACACAATTTTCATTACTGTAAAAACGACTGTTATCCATGAAAATCATAATTGTACGAACTCACAGTGTTTGTAGGCTTTTAGAAGAAGGTCAAAGATAATATCTACGAGTGATTACGGTAGCATCTTGATAATGATCACTTTGCATGGCCATATTGCATTCTAAGTGAGGGCAATAAGATTGTAATTAAGTAAGATCTTCTAAAAAAATAAAAATAGCATTACGCGAATTGTGATTATCATTCAATTTTGGCCAAATATTATATATATATATATCAGCACCCGTGCCTCCCATTTGAATGCAAATTTAAGGATAGGCTGGCGCGTTTCATTGTTCCCAAGAACTGTGGATTTTCCGTTGAGCCATGGTGGTAAAAAAGATTGTAATTCAAAATAGAACCCCCAAGTAAAGATTGATTGAAGGCTAAGAGTCAGAGGAAAGGTAATGGCTCAACGTCTGTTCGACTGAGAGCCAGCTTCAAAGGAGTCTGATCTGTGCGGCTAGTAATGTAATGATCACCATATTGGGTTATCAAGCTGAGAGTTTTACCCTAAACTATCCTAAAATTTGCCATGCTCTTCATTTCTTCATAGCTAATAGCGTTTTTCACTTGCTCCCTCTAAAAGCTTATTCTAGGAAAAACCGCATAATATCTCTCTTTTTTTTGCTATAAATTAGGTTTTCGTAATACGTGTTGAGGCGATGCTAAGTATGGTGTTAAGTAAGGTTAGTACAAAATACAAATCAACACAAGGATGTGCTCGATTAATTTTCTTCTTATTCTTGTTGTTGCACTACTTAGGACTGGCTCTTCATCCCCTTTACGAGCTACTCTTTTGTTTGCTGTTCTTTATATTCCATTTAATTTCATAGTTCTTCAATAGCATCACATTTCAAACACCTCCAATCTCTTCCCTGCTCTTCCATCCCTTAAATTTTTACACCCGTTGACAGAATATTATTTGTCTTTTTTAATCGCTATGCTGGTATCTGTGTAATGTCCTCTTCCTACGAGACCGCAATTATTGTATTAACGTAAACAGTTCGTATCATATCTAACCTTATTCCAAAAATTCGTACACCACCTTTTTTTTTGATCTCATCTGTTGCCTTGTCAAATACATGTTGCGTCAAACTCGATGACGATAAAAAGAACCAATGATTTTACTTCCTTTTTTGCTCGACCCACAAATGTGAGGGTGGCCTGAAACGTTTCCAATTAACTGATAGACAAATCATTGTTTCCTTCGAATTTATTTTATCATTCAACAAAGTCTTCTTTATAGTTGATATATTTTTAGCAGAGATGCTCTTTTCTTTTTTAACCCTTCCAAATAGTAGTTGACGTTTTTATCCGCGAAATAGGCATTTACGTAAGTAATACCCTCCTCGTACGATTGAATTCTCTTTTCTTCATGCTAAATGTAAGGTTAGGAAAAAGGCAAAGTTCACTGAGGTCTATATATGGTGAATTTGGTGAGTGTTCAATTAATTCCTCCAGCTTTTCGTGAATTTCATCCATTGCGAACACCAAAGTGTGAGCAGCTTGTCAAGTAAAGATGCATATTTCTCTTCATTTATTGTTTCAACTTTTGAAGGTAACCGATGGTCACAATTCCGTGACTTTCCCTAAGCAACAGCTGCTATCACCTTCCCGGGTGATGGTGTTGTTTTTGCCTTATTTGTCGCAGTTTCATCCTAGCAGTCCACTGTTTTGATTTTACTTCCGTATCAGACGTGTAGGTAGGTGGATCTAAGTGTCATATAAAGTTATGAAATGGCGCAAAAAATCTGACTCGCGGCATTAAATCGCTCTAACAGGGCCTTATAAATGTTTGTTTGAATACGCTTTTGTTCCAAACGGAGCAAACGTGGCACCTAACTCACGGAAACTTGCGCAGGTCTAATAATTCAGCCTATATATGACAAGCGGTATCATTATGCCCATAACCTTTGCTACCTCCTTTACCTTCACTCAACGATCCCCAGTACCCTTTGGTGAACCTTTTCAATGTTATCAGTAGCTGTCGCAGTTTTTTGCCCTCTTAAACGCTCATCGTCTACCCAGCTGGCACAGCCACCGTTAGTTTTGAATTAAGCTCTCCAAAATTTCACTCTCTCAAATGATGTTGCAAAATATCCGGACATAGCTTCCAACTCATCTTTAATATGCTTACGTGTATTGCCTTTCAAAAAAATATTTTTAACCACAGCTCGATAGTCAAGTTTTTCCGTAAACTTATTCCCCAACATTACTTTAAGAGTGCTACCATCTTCACGTTGAGGTCGGAAAGTTCCATCCACCCACTGCCACCTTCTCTCTGAATAAAGCCTGTATCCCCTGCCTTTACAGTTTATTGAAACTTCCTTAGCGCATGTAGCATCGTAATTTAGCCCTTGTTATTAATTTTTCCAGTTTGAAGATCCTCCGGAATGCAAAATAAGTTGCATGGTATTTCTGTATTATCTTCTCAAAGATTGTTTCGAGAGCAAGTATTGCTAGATTTCTTAATCTAAAAGGATCTACCTAAAATATCCTTTTAATTATTTTCTCAATTCATTGCTAGCTTATTCTTTCTTATATTTTTCCAGTTTTTTGGTGGAAAAATATACCTTTTATAATGTTTTCCTCAATGCACTTGACATAATGGACACATACGCGATCATTTATACTGTAACAAATAGCATTGCTCATTGATATGAGTATATTTAATGCCGTTAGAAGACGCAAGAGCTCCCATTTCATCACTGTGTAAAATTATTGCGAAGGGAAATTGACCAGAACTGAATGAAGGAAAGAGAAGACGATTACAACTAATAGAATTCGAACTTGGAATGTTAGGGCAATGGTAAGAACAGGCAAGTTAGAAAAGTTGAAACAGTAGAAACAGAAAAGGACATTTTTAATGCATGTAAATTCAGTTCACGGGTTAACATGTTAGCTGGGATTAGTGGATCTAACAGTAATAGCTCAATATAGCGGTGGTAAGAGATTCAGCATTGGATCACAGTAGTATCAGATGCAAAGCCGGGAGAAAGATAGAGTAGGTAATAAGTATATTCTTACTATTAGAATAAACATTGCACCAATGGGCCAGGGTCTTATTCACAATTACTTGCCAGGAGAGTTAAGCAAGCAAGCAATTAACAATGAAAGAGATTAAGTAAGAAATACGTGGTGGTATTGTTTATAAGTAATTATTACTAAGACATTTCCGAGATATCTAGATAAAATTTATTCAGAATAATAATTGATGATAATGTACATACTTTTGTAAATTAGAGTAATAAATGTTAATTTATTTTGTTCCGGTTACCCGTAGATTGAAGTGATTTGCAGTATAGAGGAGAAAGGGTTAAGACAATGAATTATCACCCATACGGCAGTTTTGGAAGCATTGCCCATTATTTGCAGGTGTAAGAAACTATAGTCATTACGTTCTCAGGGCAAGGGACATATTAATTTATAAAGTAGTTCATGCCTATGGCAGGTACCTCTGAGAAATGAACTCAGCATTCCTTGATGTCGCAATTAATTCATTATATGTCATCTCTTATTTAAACTTGAAATTTCAATTCAATGAAGAACGAGGTTGGCAGCTCACTATTCTCGCCTTTATCCTCCATGGTCAAAAATCCATATGTTCAGATACCTATTCATGAATATGCCAATGCTCGCAATCAGTACATTTATCATCGGAGCATAAGAAATACCAATCATAACTCTGGTTTCAAGTTAATCATAACTTACTGGGGGAAAAATGGTCCAAAATTCACTCGTCTCCAACCTGTGGGCTGTCCAGGATACGTCAAACTAAAAACTTCATCTCACTCTCGCAGCAGAAACCTGAATTTCCTGTCGCGGAAACAAAGCGGTTTGGAAGGGTAAAGGAGTCGATGTTACGGAAGCGGTTACTGTCACCGTTGTGTTTCCTCGCCCCTCACTGGTGCGTGGAAGTTTTGTTGGAATATACCAGAAGTAGAGCAAGTCTTTGTTAGTGGAAATATTGTGGGAGGAGGGTTTGGTGACAGTCCGAGAAACTAGCGTGCGCTGGTCGAATGGATGGGTGTTTTCGAGTAGTATGAGGCAAAGAGCAGCCCGGAGGGGGGGTGGGGAAGCCGAAAGTGGCATGAGGGATGGTCTGTAATAGAAGGAAGGGTTAGAAACGAGGCTGGCGGAGGATAACGGTAAGGCGGTTAGTCAACGCAGAAGACGGAGTTTGACAGCAGTGCCAAAAGGTGAGACGACATCCGTCGCCACCAAAACACCCTGTGACCGCTACAAACAATCGGCTTCTCCCTGTCGCTCCAAGTTCTCTGCATCCAGACGATATCTTTCCAACCAAAAGGGCTAGGAGTGAGAAGGAAGGAATGCGCCTGAGAGAGGATATGTTATCAAAAGAGTGAGTAGTTTTGTAACATTGTTGATTTTGAAAATTTTGCGGATTAAAAGCGGATTGAATTTCTTTTCTTGCAAACGTATCGGAGCGTCTAATTCGCGAAAAAATGAACGGCATTATATTTCTTATGAGGCCACCCCGAAATTGGTGTCCATCCTTAGAATAATTTTTTATCTTCATTCATGTTCCACCTACCTAATTCGACGTAGGATATTCTTTATTTCGATGCACAGGTGTACTTCAGAGCGAGAGTCAAAATATTTGATGACATTCCTTGACTGATCGGTGCATTTTATACAGTCGAAACATTGCAGTCGATTAGTCAAATGATATATATCATGGCCTCACACAGAGCTCTTACAGAGGAACTCAATATACCATTTACTCAGGAAAACTCTTTGGAAAAAAATTATGCCAGTTGTTGCTTACTTTGTTCATTAGAAAATATGCCGGGATGGGACATTAAATTAAGTATCCTCTAGGCCACTGCTTCATGTTACCACTGATTAGTGTCTTTACTCCATATATCACGGGTTATTACTATAAGTTTAATTTTCATCATTCATTGGGCATGTATTTATGACGAAAGATTCCCAAAAAGGTAACGTTACATTATTTTTACTAATCTAATTACACTAGTACATACTACAGAAACTTTTCAATTTTTTAATAAAAATAAATAATGGACGTTTTTACAAAAAAAAAGATTTCTGACAACCCTTTTTCTATATTCTCTTCTTTTATACATAATAACGTCAGATTTTTTAAATAAAATGAAAATTCCTCTTACTGAATTTTAATATTACATTATTTTTACTACTTGTTTAATAATTAACGCCTTTCACTGCTATTAAGAACTAAAATATTATAATGGCTCTAAAACTATTGGAAATTAAGAAATAGTATCTATAGCTTCAAAAAACTAGACGATACTTTCATTTAGTGTGGTGTATAATTGCTCTAAATAACCTCTGTGGATTTGCTCTTTTTATCTGATATTTAATCCTAATATCAGTTTTGGTTATGGTGAGAGAAGAAATCTCTAAACAGTAAAAAATTAACTTTGGGTTTCATTCCTTTTTCAGGAACATATTTTTTCCCTTTTCATACTGTGGCTTTAAAAACTGATCTTTCTTTCTCTAGTAAATTTACACCGAAGTCCAATTTACGTAATCAGCATATTTTAATGAATAATAAAAATAAACTGCAAAGTTTCATACCTTAAAGGGTTGCCTGGTGCCTTAATTCTAGATTAATACTTCAGTAGATCCATAATATTTAATTCTCCACGCTAAAGGATTTTTTAATTTTAATTAACATATTCTGGAAATGTGAAAATTTCTCCTGAGCAATTACAATTCGATTATTCCCAAAATAAAAAAAAGTATGAAATTCTAGCTATGCTACTTCTGAAGGTATCTCTCTGGTTTGGCTTATCTATTCATCCCTATTGAATATTGTACTCTATTCGGCCAATCAGGCAGTTGAAAATATATCTCTAGAGGGGAGGTGGGGAGAGGGTTAGGACGGAGTTGGAGAGACGGCGAGGATGGATGGGTTTTGGTTGTTGGGGAAGGCTTTGGCTTGTGTGTGTGCACGTGTGTATGTGGTTTGGTGGAATGATGGATAGACGAGGGGAAATGTGGCCTTGGAGAGAAGGGGAGGGAAATAAGCGGGTCGAAAGGAATGCGGCAAGGACGAGGGTGGGCTGTGCAGTGACTGGGATGAGGAAGATGTTCGAAGTTGTTACAAATGGGAAAGCGAGCGGGGGTAGAGGTGGTTTTTTTAGGGTTCAAGAGGTAATGGGATGTGGCCTGGAGTGAGGTCAGTGCGGAGTCACGGTGAACGGGCAACGTAGAGTTTCGAAGGACAGACAAGTCTTCATTTGAGCGAAATTGAGAGAGTTTGAATGGTACGAGCAATTAATTCATCATCTCATGTTTCTGAAACCACCGACGAGTTCCAATAACCGCAATAAAACTTAGGGAAAGTCTTTATTGCATTTGAAAAAGGCTCTTTTGCTTTAAATTGCAATTGTTATCTTTTATTAATATTGCTGTTGAAACTCGGCTAAACCGACGAAACAAACAATGGATTTAACTATCGATGGTGACATTGACAAAATGATTTATTACATAGGATTTCCAAAATATCCGATACATTATTTTAAATATTTCATATCTTATTCCAAATTTGTCATTTATATCTGAGAGTAATATAGTAAAATGCTATTATGTTAAGTGATGCCTTTATATACAGTATCCTAGTCTGTGACCTTTGATCAGTAAACTAATCTTTGAAAAATTTACATATTTACAATAATAATATTCATGGGAAAACCGAAATCACGTATGATAATAGCTCTCCGTAAAATTCTCATAAAATTGAGTCTATTTTTTCTTCTGGAACATATCATTTTTTAAAGTGGCCATAAAAGATATAAAGCACTGAAAGTCGAGCAGCAAGTTCTGTTGGTAATACGTGCTAAGATATAGAATGGATAATAATGCCATGGAAGTCTTTGCTCATTGAATTCTTAACTGAAAGTTTCACATTATATTGTGCGTTATAGTTACCACAATTTCTCGTTTTTATAGTTCACGAACATCTTAACAGCAGTCTTAAAAGTTTGTTTTATAATTGCGAATTAGAGTCATATCAATGATTCAGTTGCTGTGCAAATAATTTTTGGGATTCTTTCTATAGGATGAACTAAAAGTATATATTCATAAAAAAAAACCATAGATATACGAGGCATAAGAAGCGTTGCTGAAAAAGAAAAATGTCTGGAACATTTGACTCAACAATCATTTAATAGAATTAAGTTTAGTATTCAATGAAGCATTGAATATTTTCCCTTCAGTTATAACTGTGCTGAATCTCTGCAATTCATTCACTTATCCGCTTGACTTTTGTTAACTGGGGATTTTTTTAGCCACGTAAAACTTGCTGAGCCCTTTTCAAACAAACGTATACAGCCATGGATTGTTAAACTCATACATCCTTCCAAAATCAAGTACTATTTCATGCCTAGCATTTTTAGCTGGTTGGTATGTGAGGTACTTGGAAAGAAATTGGGAATAAGAAGCGACAGCAGCTAAAAATGTTGTTGAGAAGAGGTAAAAATCCGCTGATCTCATATCCCATGACGGTGGGGTGAGCGAAAAGAAGCCATAGAGGAGAGAAAAAAACACAGTATAAATATTGTACGATTCATGCCTTTACCGACCAGCTGTACGTGAAACTTGTGAATCAGGTTACGAAAGAGGCACTTGGAAACAGTGAATAGGACGACCAAACTTGGGATATCGGGGGGTAGTTAGATATACCGAGTTGATGAAATAGGTAGACACATGGCCTACAGGAATCGTGGAAGTTTTCAAAAAAACGTGGGGTCGCAGTAAGATCAGTTCCACAGAAAGCCCTATCCCACATCTCATGTTGAAATTAATTAGGATTAGTTACAGTGGCGGTGCACGAAATCAGAATCGCTGACCCAGGGAAACTTTTCTCGTTCCATCTCCGGATTAATTATATGTTTGTGTGTTTGACGGGGAGCAGAGGATGATGAGTGTGTGGGGTGTGAATCCATCCTATAGGCGTTACCTCTTCACCTCTTATCTCTCTGCCAAAGTTTCCCGTGTGAACGAAATCGGGGCAGATGTGCTAAAATGACAGGAGTGGGTTACCAACTGGATCATACCACGCGCGCGCAAAAACGCTGGTCCACGGCCCTCCAATGCCTCCCTGCATGAACCGCAAGGCATAGAAAGAGAGAAGATAGACGACCAAGTTAGTCGGAGGAAGATGGACTCTTGATGCGGAAGCTTCTGCTAGGTTCCACTCACTCACCAGAAAATTGCCAGGAAGTTGTTCACTTCTGTTCTCCTGCGAAGGTTGTTACAGCATAGTCTGCGGAACTGAGTGCTGTACGCGAATATTATAGCTTTCACTAAACAAATAATAACAGAAAATTAATAAAATGTTCCACTGTGGTGAATAACTGGGTGTATAAGAAGCTCAGTATAATGGGCACGGAGACGGTTTGTTGAGATAGCAGAACCTTCTTTCTTTTCAAGATTTTAGACGCTCCGCCGCCCAAGAACGTTTCATAAATAGCTGCCAGTGGAGGAATGAACTCCTCCACTGCTCAATGTAATATATAGCCCCAGATTTTGGTTGAATCGGATGATTTCGTTTTCTGCTGGGGGTGTCTCAATCCAGGATGAAGTTGGTTGGCTCAAATCTATGCAATATTTATATCCATCCCATCCAAATTAAATTAATCAATAAATATGAACTTAACAAATACATCTACAATAAATTTAAACTTTATTTTTTTCAATGGCATTAAGCCTCATTGCCGTCAGGTTTATATTTTATTTAATAAAACAAATGAATATTTTGCACAAGAAAAATATTATTTCTTTAGTCTTCTAGACATTTTTTCCTTCATCTGTACCCTTTTAGAGATGCAAAATTCAATTTTCGAACAACTTTCCTCTCTCCCTAATTTTGAAAAGAGAACGTCTTATCTATTAATTAGGCACCCTGGGAGACCTTAAGTCTAAGTATCCTGATTTAATTATGAAGAATGACCGAGCCCTAATTTGATTTTTGTATTTTTCCTCATACCCTTTTTTCTTTGTATACCCATGTAGATTTTGGCTGCCATAGTAAAATCATCAGTATCAGTTCTCAGGTATATATATGCATTATTAAAACTGGTTAATCCGAGAATTCATCGTAACCTCTGGATAATATTAACTCATCTGTGAGTTCATCTTCCGTTTTAAATTGAAAAAGTCTTCCAGACTGAAATATTTATTGTTAATTTTTTTTAATATGTGATAGAATACGTTTCAAAACTTAGCTGAATTATCTTTAATTGAGCTAAATACTTCATTTAGCACTTTTGGCACTCTTCATTTTGAATTTTAATTAAATTCCAAAGAAACTGCGGGAGATGCCGCAACAGTAACTTTTAACGGAGTCATCCGCTAATGTGCATTTTAATGCAACAATTTCAGAGCGTAAAAATCATTCTTGATTTTGAATGATTTTTACGCTCTGAAATTGTTGCATTAAAATGCACATTAGCGGATGACTCCGTTAAAAGTTACTGTTGCGGCATCTCCCGCAGTTTCTTTGGAATTTGTCAAAGGGAAAACACCATACGTGTTTAAAGTTGGCTTTTAACCTCGTGGACAGTGGCGCCTCGCGCACGACTACGAATGCATGTGACATTGTATGTACGGTATTTCGTCATAACATCTAGTTCCTTTAAAAGCCCCAAAATTTCAGAGGTTAAGAGGACGCCTCGGTAGCTTAAGTGGCTAAAGCACTCGACCGGATATTGAGGGATCTGGGTTCGAGTCCCAGGCAAGGCGAATGATTTTTACGCTCTGAAATTGTTGCATTGAATTTTGATATTTTTCAGTAATAATGCTGGCATCAATCATGTGTCTATTTTCTATGTCTCTCATAAAATCAGATTGAAAGATATTATACTTTGGTCTTTGGCTATTTCTAAAAATATATTAATCGTTGAAAAATTGGGAAAATATAACTATAGTCTAATGTGATCTCATTTTTTATCCATGAAAGCCAGAATCTGGACTACAATTTCATAGAACCAAGAGTTTTCCTGAAGTTATCTTTGATTTTACGTAATATTAACTCAGGTAACCCGCTTCCTTACGATTTTTAGAAGTTACTAAATTCGCTTAGCTAACATCCCAATATATACTCTTGACGAGGTAGGTCGGTAAACTTATAAATAAATTTCGACAGAATCTTTCAAGATAATCACACCATTTTCCCTAATAAATGGATTACCCTCCCTGCTGGGGACATGGTTTCATTTTTCTTTTCGCTGTTGTATACGTTATTGTTTGCCACTGCTATAAACCATAAAACCTCCCAGGAATCTCCCACTCTTTGTGTTCTTTACCTTCGCCATAGACGTTTAAAAAAGTAAAAGCCATTTTGCCAAGGCTACCGTCAACCCCCATCTCCCTTCGCTTTCCTAATTTTTCATCGTTGTCTCCTCCTCCATGACTTTCTCATTCTTTCTTCGTCCCCCTCATCCACGCCCAAAAACGGTCGCTTCCTTCCCCCATCGGTCCTGCTTGGACTCGCTCAACCCCTCTCTTTCACCCACCCAGATCCTCTCTTTCTCACGCCAACCAGACACACTCCCTCGACATCACTCCCTCCTTCGTCCGGGGAAATCTTCTCCCCGCCCCGTCGCCGCCGTCACCACACCGACCAACATCACCCCTTTTTCCATCCCGTGAGGCCGCTCTCAATTAAACTTTTGGAATTTAGATTTCCAACTCTCCTCTCCCGACTCTCTCTCATCCTCGACATCACTATCTCTCTCTTCATCCCTCTTCCTGCCTCATCTCCTCAGGCATATATCCACCTACTGCCTACACACCTCCCCCCTCACTCCCAACCATCTCTTGAGCGAAACGTTCTCTCCTCAATCCACGGCTATTCCGCTCCCCTTCCCAGTTAGCTCCCTTCCCACTTTACCAAAGATATCCACTATGGCTGAGGTTTTATCGACGGAGCCGTGATGGAAAGTGGAATGTGGCGGTGAGGAAAAGGGATTCCGCTGGGGTAGGGTGGAAAGAGGTTGGTGAGTGGAGTTGGGCTTTGGTCCACGTAGGTGTTTGGCGTGAGAGGAAAAAGGGATGTTGCCTTCTTTCACCCTCTTATTCTGCCCTCCCCTATCCCTCTTGTACTCCGCGCATCCCCTGATCACTCAACTCATTCTCCCTTCTTGGAATAATCGAAGGCGTTGTGTTTCAAAGTGGATGATAAAAACATCGGTGAATTAAAATTGCTTTTTTTGGAACTCGAATTAAGTTGCTTCGAAACGTATTTTTTCGTATTGTTTACGCAGTTTTTAGTGCCGAATGAGTATTTGCTCAGCCGTAATTCCTTTTGCCCTGGACTTTCATTTATGCGAGCAATGTTTTCCAAATGGTGAATTCAGGGAATGATACCTACAAAGAGATTTATCTCTTGTACTTTTAAAATTCATCATCGTTCTCCGACTACTTCCCTTGAATTTGGAAAAAAATGTAACGTTAACTGTAACAAAGGTATGAAATGCTCACTACATCGACAGTTCAATCAAGTCAGAAAATTTACGTTTAACATTACGAAATATTACGTCGGTCGTTGGGTTGGGTAAAATCCGTTGATAGTGAAAACGTTTTAACTTCAGTTTCTGAGTAAGAAATCGTTTACCTTTATTATAATTAAATGAGGTTGACAGCAACTTTGGGCATGCATCTAAATATTCTTATTACCCAGTAATTAGGGACGACTAACGAACATTAATTGTCATCATAAAGAAGTTTGGATTTCGGTTAAAATGGACGACGAAAGACGAGATGACGAGGTAAAACCTATTTACATATCATTATCATACCGAGTTTATGTTTTACAACTTTTCACTAAAATGTAGAAACAGTTATTATTTTTTATAGAGAGAGTTAGTTTACTCATCGTTCTATATCAGACAAGCGTTGAATAATCAGAATATATTAATACTTTTATTTTAACTTTAATAACTATAAGAAATAAGGTATAGTCAAATTAAATGCTACCATACTACCTTGATCAAAAATTTCCCGGAATTTATTCAGAAAATTAAAAATACAAGTTTATTCATCTAAATCTATATTGCCCCCTTCAAAGTAATCCCCATCGACTGCAACACACTTATGCCAGCGCTTGATCCAATCCTCGAAACATTTTTTATATTCGGTTTTCGGTATGTCCATCAGTGCTTCCTGCGATTTTTCCATTACTTCCTCTCGGCTGCTAAAACGCGTTCCCCGTAATGGTTTTTTAACTCGATTGAACAGAAAGAAGTCACAGGGAGCCAAATCAGGTGAATTCGGTGGCTGTTGGATGGTATTTGTTGCATTTTTCGTCAAAAAATTACGAATAATGATAGCACTGTGCGACGGTGCGTTATCATGGTGCAAAATCCACGAGTTTTCTGCCCACATTTCTGGTCTCTTTCGGCGAATTGCTTCACGCAAACGTCTCATAACGCCCAAATAATACTCTTTGTTTACTGTCTGGCCTTCTGGCAAAAATTTATGATGCACTACACCGTTGTAATCCATGAAAACCGTCAGCATTGCCTTCTTTTTTGACTGAAAACGACGTGGTTTTTTTGGTCTCGGCTCATTTGGTGAACGCCATTCACTTGCCTGATGTCTGGATTGCGTGTCGTACTCATAAACCCACGTCTCGTCTCCAGTAATGATCCTTTTGATGAATGTGGGATCGGATTCAGCCTCGCAAATCATGTCTTTTGCGACGTCAACACGGTCTCTTTTTTGCATGAAATTGAGGTACTTTCCTGCTACACGACGGAAACCCAAATCATTAACCACAATGTCTTGGGCGGATCCATAGGCAATGTTCAAGTCCTCCGCTATTTCTCTGATGGTTAATTTGCGGTTATTGACCAACATTTCTTTTACTTTATCAATTTTTTCACCGACTTTCGATGTCGATGGTCTGCCACTGCGTTCATCATCTTCGATTGACTCACGACCACTTCTGAACCGCTCGTGCCACTGGTAAACGACCGTTTTTTTTAGAGAATCGTTGCCGAAACACTTTTCCAACATTTCCAACGTCCGTGCGCCACTAAATCCGTTTTTTACGCAAAATTTAATACAAGTTCGTTGTTGCAAATTTAAATCCATTTCTGCAATTGTAAAAAATCGCCAACACACACAGAGATAGATGTACTCTTGGCTACGTAACTTTTGCAAATGTCAAGTTATGACACTAAGATTTAAAGGGAATATCAACAACAGATGTACCAATTTAACAAAAAAACAGAACTCAAATCGGAACGATGGGAGCGCCACACGGTGGTTATTCCGGGAATTTTTTGATCAAGATAGTATACAATGGTATAACAAAATAAGACAAAATATCACATAACATGAAGTCATTCAGTTATGAATAAATATAAAGTTATAAATTGGGTAAAATGTAACTTTAGTAGTATGAACAAATATTTTAATTCACGGTTCTTTTTTCCTTAACTCTTCAATAATTTTTTGCGTTTCTTCAATTAGTATCCTCATAAAAAATTAATTAGTTTTAGTTTCGAATCAATCATAACTTAATTGTATTTTATATATTGATGTGAAAATTATTAAAGGATTTTCCATTCACTTTGTACAAAATGTATGAACAGCTTATATCACTACAAGAAAGGAAGAATATGAACGTATTATGAGAAATTTTATCATTCAATTAATTTTATCACCACTTCTATCATCATTAGTTCTATCTACCCCAATTTTGGAATAGATATTTGTAAGCCAATTAGAGTGTAGTTTAATACGACTACATTGAAGCAGCCCGATGAAATTGACTACCACTGGCTGTAAAAGAAAAAAATAATTTACCTCCAAACCCTAAACGCATTATTATGTCATGCAAGATGGGTGAGAAGATTAGCATTTTTGTCACTAATTTAAAACAGAACACAAGGTAATTCTTTTGCCGGTGTGTAATGGTATTATGGAGTAGTACACTAAAGGTGATATTGTAACTTTTTCATAAAAATAAAATTTGCATGATCATATTGACGCATATTAATAATTCAAAATTAATTGATTGACATAATTCGATTTCCCTTCCTTCGTATATAATGTGTAGAGTGACATTCTTACACAGTGACTTAACTTATAAACTCATTCAAAGTACTACGGGAGAAGCTTCCTGAGCAAATTTAACCATCCGCTAATGTGCATTGATTTGCATCATTTTCAAAGGGCAAAAATTATTCATTGCCCCCGGGATTTGCACTCGATATCATCATCCTTCGATATCCAGCCGGAAATACAATGGCAAGAGGAACACGTTGATCCGCGGAGTCTTGACACCGAGGCAATTAAGGGAGGGGATTAAAAGATTAAGAAACTAGAAGAAGGATTTCGAGAATGGAGGTGAAGGGCACTAGCGAGAAATGAGGTTTGGTGTGCAGCGAAAGCGATAGCGTAACACAAAAAGTAGACGAAGGCTAGGGATTAGCAGGCGGAGACGCGACGTCTTCAACGGATTGGTGGGGGTGAGCGCGAGATTGAAATAGACGACGAGTTCATTCTTCTAGATTGAAATAGTTGATGAATATTATTTCGGGGGTAACAGCCGTGAAGAACGTCGATGGTTCATGCGAGAAAAAGGGTCTCCGATGAGCGAAGGCATTGAATAAATTTTGAGAGTTTTCTTTGGGGTGACGCGGGGTTTGGGAGGGGAGATCCTGGTTTAATTACATTACGGGGAATATGTGGACAAAATATTATGGTTTATTAGAGCAGTACTAGGTAAATATAAGATAAAGGTCAAAGAGAAATGTTATCTTTCCCTGGTTACGCCTCATTGAGAATATGCTTCTAGTGTAAGGGATCCTCACGAAGTTCGATTATTTGCCGTATTGGATCGCGTACAGCGTAGAGGAGGTAGATTTATAAGACGTTGTTATGATCAAAGTAGAAGGGTATCCAAAACATTAGGGCAGTTACACTGCAAATCACATCGGAGGGAAGGTTAAATTACAGATTAAATCTATTGGATAAATCGGAAGAATGTCTCTTTAGCAGTGATGTTCAAAATGTATTATTATCCCCTCAGTACTGCAGTTGGAGGGGTCATGCCAATGTAATTAGTGATAATAAATTTGGAACAGATATATTTAAGAATCCGTTTTTCACGAACTACAAGGGATAATATAATAAAATTTATCAACCGCGGTAGGGCTATAATTGGGTCAAAATTAGTCTGGTGTGTTTTCTCCCCCTGAAACACACCCTAGCGGTGGCTTGCAGGGAACTAAAATAAAAAAATGCAATAACTAATTACCTCTCATGCTAGCTTGCTATCGTATGTATAAGTTAATTATTGCCACCCTCGAAGTGCACTCACCGAAACAACTTCAAAACTGTTAATATTCATGCTAACAGAAGAATTTTCATTAGAAAGATCCTATGAGACTAGGTATTTATTACAATCATCAATGGAAAACGTTTGGTATTAATTGGAGATAAAATTCATAAACACGGTAATCATACCGATGGTGGGTTTGATAGGTAGAATTCACAAAATGCTATACCAGACGGTGTGTGGAATTCATACATATGGGTAAGGGGCTAGGGCCTTTCCCTATGCTTTCCGAGGAAGATATGGTGACCAAAAAATCACACCGTTCGGGTGAAGTTAAGGTGCTCCTAGAAGTGCCTAGGAATCGAACCCGGTCCCTCCGATCAGTAGTTCAAGACTCTATTCGTGAGTATTTTTTTTAGAAATCAAAAGAAGAGATATGCTCTCTAAGTCATGTACACTGATACGCTCAGTGACTATTTCATCTAAAAATTCTTTGATTAAAAGTTAGCGAATCGCTTTGAAGCGAAATTTTGCGATCGACTCAAATCCATATCCTATACTACTGTCACTCCATTACCATTTGATAGAATATCCCACTCACGAGTATCTAACTCTGGAAATAATATACAGAGAGTGAAAAATGAAGTGAAAGAGAGAGCCAGTGATCCTGCCGCTGAGCTACAATTTCCGGCCGTTATCCATCGACGTGAAACACACAGATCGTGAGAAACTAACTGACCACAAAGGCAAATCGCCGCAGTTGATTGCCATATTTGTTTATACATGTGATTCGTACCCGTGTTCCTATGGGATTCCAGGAGTGGGCGAGAGGGACGAGGAGTACGGGAGGAATAAGGGGGAGGAAAAAGAGGGAGGAAAAAGGGAAAGGTAGGCGCGCGGAGGGATGCTTTCCGCCTCGCGCCAGCTCTTGGTCGCAATTTCGCTTTCGCCCGCCCGGCTTCCCAACCTACAACCCCGTAGGCCTTCTGCACGCTCCCCTGAACGTACTCGTAACATCCCTCATTTCTCATCCACCGTTTCTCGCGCACTGCTTCGTCCATCTCGTCTCTCTTGAATCCTCTTTACACCGCATTATGAACATAGACGGAGCCACAATACTGGACGCGGTTTGGTTTAGGGTGTCTGAATGCCAGATATTAACATGGGTCCATAAACAAGGCCGTTAATTGAACACCAGTGCTAAACATTACCTTATGTTGTTGCTCATCGTAGGATACCTATTTTCATATGTACTATACCGCAGGCCTGCCTTTTAAAGAGTTCAGGAAAACTTTTCCTCTCTTTGATTAATTTCTCTCTATCACGTCTACGATAGTCTTTGTTTAGAAATTCATGCAAGGCTACGTAAGTCTTGAGAGAATATTACTCGTAAAATCACACTGACAGATAAAGAATAATGCTTACTTAAAAATTATCGTGGAATATGATTTTTTTAGATAGTTGGAAATCTAATTTTATTGCAAAATTTGAATTCCATTATATACATTAATCTATTGGCGCTCAATCTTAACGTTTCTCATTTATTTGAGTGACTATTGACATGCTATAAAATTATATTTCCAAATGTATTACAAATAATTTTCTGTTCCAATATATGTCAATTTGAATACCATCATTATTAAATTAAATTCGATAAATATAGGTGCATATTAAAATGTAATGAAATAATTGACTTCGTAATTCTACACACTTCATTTTAAAAAACACGACCCAGGTTTCGACGTTGAATGTCATCATCAGGTGGTCCTCATAGAAGCACGCTGGCTATATATACCTTCTGATCATAGGAGGGGGGGTTGGTTAGAGAGGGAGGTCCTATGATCAGAAGGTATATATAGCCAGCGTGCTTCTATGAGGACCACCTAATGATGACGTTCAACGTCGAAACCTGGGTCGTAGTTTTTAAAATAAAGTGTGTGGAATCACAAAGTCAATTATTTCATTACATTTCAATATCTCGTTTCTCAATCAAAACACACTCATAGGAACACCTCCACTAACAGCATCAAAGTTGTCCCGAGGACTATTAATTTTTAATTTTGCTCTCAAGTAAAACTATCCACTTACTGAACCAAAAATTTGAACCGATACGCACTCACTCTTCCCCCATTCCTTAATTTTTCTCGGATTTATTACCTCTCACCCCATATAATTAGTACTAATAATTTACCTGAGATTCTTTACTCTTACATTAAATGTAGCATTGAAGTTTGCTATCTTTTTCTACTGACTTCTATACTCTTTTATGACCCAAATGTGTTGTATTAACTTGTTTAGCCTCCATCATTTTAAGTTCAGGAGACCTAATAGTGGCGGGGTACTCTCTGAGCTCTCCTTACTAAAATATCACAGACACTGTTTCACGTAGCTAGATTGTATGAAATTTTTGGTTCGTATTTAAATAACATGATTGATATCCGCTAAAAGGGTATTTCGAAAAAGGTCTTCCATAAGCCCGAGAATACTATTGGAGAAAAAAGCTTCGACCTAATGCAATATTAAATCGTTGAATGGTATCGTATGTAGACCGATCAAGAGCTATTAAAAGCGCTTATTATGTTACCACGACAAGTTAAAACACCAATTTTAGAACAAAGCCCAGAAAATCTTAAAATAGCATCACCTTGAATTCTTAGAAAACACGATGCTACCTAAATTTTAGTAGTGTTCTATGCGCCTGTGGGAAGAAGGTGAATTTCTGATTATGTACCTACCTATAAAATTAAACAAGGACGATCAACCCAAACTGAAACCGGAGGGCGGTTGAACGGTGCTTAAACTTAACTGATGATATTCATATAAGCCACTTTGAAGATCGATTTTCGATTGATTTATACACATTTTTGGCTCAAACATAGGCAATAAGCACATTTTTCCTATATAATTCTACGTTTATGTATTTTGAGTTGATGTATAGTATATTTTCAAATGAGCACATTAGAGTGTATTGACATTTTCATTTTTACCGAGGTATTTTAGAACAATTACCTTTATGATTGACATTTGTACAATTTGAGATTGGGTTGTAAGAGATTCTATCGGCCTTATTGACAAAAACTGATCCTTTGGTTTTGCAGATTCACTTATATTTTGGGTAAATCAAGGCATAGATAACTAATCAACAACTTACTTGGAAGTTCCTAACGTTATTCCTACATGCTATTCACAGTTTAGTAAGAGCTAAGAATTTATAGTTCAGACAAATTGTTACCTTATGAACTTCTTGTTATTTATCATATTTTTCCATACTATATTCTTTTATCTTTCAGCGCAATCATTTATTTACATACCATGTTTTCGGGAAGTTAACTTTTTGTTTATTTTTCTGTACTCATCAGGCGTGTAAATATAAAATTATTTTATCACGATAAGCTTGTTTCAGAATTGGAATATGGGAGATTGCAATGACTACTTTATTGAGTGCCCATCCCAAGGGCCCTGGTCCAAATTCTCCTGGTGACCGGATATTTCAATGGGATCTCAATTCCTTCATGGGGTACTTCGTGAAAAGCACTTTTATGAAGTACGCCTTCCGAAACGTTAAATTGTGGATCTCTGCGCGCCTTTCCTTAAGGGTATGCTAATGCCGACACCCGGTTTCTCTCCACCCCTCCTCCATTCCCTGAAAATATGCTACCCCCAACAGATTACCCGCAGTAAGGGATTATTAGCTTAGGCGAAAATTACCTCTGCTGTCAGTCATCTCCCCTAATACCTCCTACCATTGTTTCAGAAATTTAATCTAGTAGCTGTAATGATGCTTTTCGACTTCAATATTAAACATGATTACTGAAATACACGATACGTAATCCCTTGATAAGCAAATAAAAAAATATCATCCCTAGTTCTGTGCTGAAAATATTAGTAATTATTAATAAATGAAAAAGAAACACTTTGTTGCAATCCACCACTTTATTACAGGTACGACTAGTTTCGACGCCGTAGCGTCGAAACTAGTCGTACCTGTAATAAAGTGGTGGATTGGAACAAAGTGTTTCTTTTTCATTTATTAAAATGAACTTCCACAAAGTTGAGGCTGAAACTATTGAACTAATTAGTAATTATTCTTTCTAACGAAAAGATTCTCTTTTTAAAATTCTTCTCGTTAAAGATTAATCTGTAACATTCATACTGACCCTTAAAGTGAAACTTATTGACAACATTTCTGTTGGAACCTATCTTAAAAATATTTTGACCATCCTGGATCACGGATCATCAAACCCTTTATTGCATTTATTCAGTCAACCTGGGTGATTTATTAGAGTTATTTCAGAACTATAAAATCAATTTGCGAATGATTCTGGGAACAAAAAGAATAATGTCCAATTGTGTCGGCACTATATCTGTTGAAACCAGATAAAATGATTGTTAGTACTCGAGACTGCTTTCACATTACACCACTCGTTCGGTCCCGCTCAGAAATAACCTCCATCACGGTCAATGATGTTTGACAAGTACTGCAAAGCCTGACACTCTAGCCCACCCTATCCTTCCTGCAACCTCACTTACGTCAAGGCCTCGTGGGCCTCTCTCTAGTATAATGGAGATAACTTCTCGACAATCCCTACTGTTTGAGATCCTCTATTACCCTATGTACTAGAGAACATGATGGCCCTAGCTTTGCAGACGGTTGTAAACGGTTAAACTTCGTGGTTTTATTTCCATGTTAATTTCGTTGCATTGAAGGTTATAAACCAGTCTTCAGTGCTGAGGTTTTCAATTTCAATCAAATTTTGAGTTTCAATCGTGGTCGAGGAATTGATCGACGCAATTTTTACATTTATTCGTCCATAGAGTCTCATATTTATCTCCATGCTAGGCAAAACACTTTCATATATTTTCTTCTGTGATTAGGGTGTCAAGTATTTTTTTCAGTTTTCATAGCTGAAAAAAATGGTTGAGGCATGTCGCATTTTAGTATAATTAAACACGAAGAGAAAACGGTTGTTGCGGGCTATGATTTATATCAATGACAGTTTTTGATAATGGATTAACAACCCGCAAACAAATTTGTCCAGATATTAACATTTCCTATGCCAATACAATATTTCGATAAAATTAATGTGATCCCCTCCTTTAGGCCATTTTCTCTTGTAATATTTCTTTAATTGCCGTTCTGTAATGTTTTATTCTAATTTTGTTACGTTTTCTTCCTCCCTTGAAACTTTTAGTCATATCCACCACAAATATTTACTTTCATTATTATATTATCATGCATCGTCGTCGATTGGGTAAATAAGATGTTTGACGGCCAAATATCGCCTCCCAAAACAAATTCCTCTTCTTTTTACCTTCCTTTCCTCGAACGACAACCGTTTTTGAAGGGTTCAAGGTTATCAATCTCGCTTGAGTGCGTTCCAGCTGGTAAAAGTTTCGATTAGTTACTTTGAAGGAGCTCAACCAGAGCGGTAAAAAAATAATGATATAGTTAAAGAATTCCAATCGAAATGCCCTTTCAAGAAATTGAGGACAAGCCCAAACCATACCTTGTAGATAGATCCAAATTATAAGAGATCTCAATGGACGTCAATAGAATTATAAAGGGAGAAATTATTTCTAAAGGTTACATCAAAAGAGGGATTAACGATAAAGAAGGCTTGAAGAGTGGTTTCTCGATTTACGCGCACCACCGGGGAATATAGTTCATTTGCATAGATGGGTATCAAAGGAATAGATAAATGATATTTTTACATAAAATTTGTGACATAGATTTAATCTGTTTCAAGGTTACGTAAAATAGCCATTCGTAGTCCGGTCATCTAACAGTGCTATCATACATGGTCAGGCTTACATTCGTCCTTTTTAGACAAGTCTCATGCTTAAGTTATTTATTTTAATATTGACTATCCTGCAATATAAAAAGCACAGTATACAGTAATATTAAGTATAGGAGGGACCTACAATATATAGCTCAATGAGAAACTGATTATAGTTGATTAATAAAACGTTATATTTGTAAAACACACTACTTCTACGGAATTGGTTTTTCCATTTATGGGAATTATTTTTAAAATATGACTAACTCCGGCATTATCTGTGTGAATGTGGAAAAATGGATAAATATGATAGTGCAAAAATGTAAATACAGTAATCGAGAAATAAAGTGAATCGTTTCAGTTAAAATACCTCTGAAAAACTACAGCGGGTTAGGTATAATATGTTCCTTCAGTGGAAATATCCTTGATTGGAGGCAAAGTAATGAGTTGATTTTCATATATTTGTAAATGATTTGATTGGTAAGCCTTTTGGTTAAAGTAATTGCTAGATGGGGTTTTTCATATTCAAAAAGCTGTATAATTAATTGCAACTTCTTATTTTTATCATCTGGCAGTGTTTTCTATTTTATCCTTAAATAATTTGATGCTCCATTTCCAGAATTTTGAAGCTTCCATTCCAGTCATGAATCGTGCAAATGTAAAAACGTTTTCTTATACTTGGTCGCTTTTAATGCCACAGTTTGATTCTGTTAAGCGATATTGAGAGCTGTGCTGTGAGGTATTTTAAAAATATTTCCCGTCTCAATACTTATTGAAATGGGATTTAATCAGTAAATATGCCAAATATTTTCCGGAAAGAATGGTGATTATTCCACTTTCATGAAAAATATAAGCTAATTCAGAGTTACCTTTAGCTTGGGTAATCTCTCTTTATCATTGTCGATTCTGGAAATCTTTTAGAAAATCTAGTTGAAGAAACTATTCTTTAGTTATCTTTAGCATTCTTCATATATTCTAAATCTTTTTCATCAACCAATATGTTTCTATCTATTTCTTTAACTATAACGGCTAACTCATAATCTGGGTCTCTCTCTATATTCCTCGGCCTCAACACTCGTTCAAATTCATTTGATCATATTCCTGTTCAGAAATTTTTAAAATATTGCGCTCAAGTAATTTCTTATACATCTATTTATGTTAAATAAGTTTTGTAAGTTTCAATTTTTATAGTATCGAAGTTAATATTAATTCTGATATTTCGCTTTAAAAGCAGTATTGATAATAATGTTCATCCTTGTGACTTTGTAGACTAGCAAGAACATTTGCATTTTAAAATAAGTTAATAATTCTTAAAGTTCTAAATAAATTCCCTTTCCGCTTCATAATTAAAAGTTTGAATCACAATTGGGATATAAATTTGAAGTAAAAGCGAAATAAAACCAGGACAATTACTAATACCCAATTTGATGCGGATTCCAAGTGTGGGCATAAATGCATATTTTATCTAAATTTTAACAACCTTTTCTCCTTTATTATTAATAATTATAACGATATTAGATCATATGGAATCCATTCCAGTAATGCCAGAGTCATTTGGAACTTCAATGGTAATTATTCAGCGTCACTTCTTCTCAGCTATGGCACCCAGAGTATATCGTGGGTGAGCAGGCAGACTACCTTTGAAACGCTGTTTTGTTGAGATTTGACGAGTTGTACGTGATTTCCTAGTAGCACGGCTTTGTTTGTAGATAGGAGTAACCTATCGTGCCAAACCGAACTTTCTCCTCATTCTCGCCAATCAACCTTTAGCCCCCACCATTCTTCTCCTGTGCAACTTTATTCCAACTAGAGTGCCCCTCATCCAGAATTTCACCCATCTGGCCCCAGCGCTCTACCTCCTGATCTCCGCTATGGACCGTTCAAAGCGTCCCACGCCGTGAATATTCAATCACCCGACAGGTATCCATGACATACGTGGGCGCCCCAACCGCCCACTATCCCCTTCCCCTTTACTCGACAACTCAATCCACACCCCAACCTACGGCCTACCTTCACTCCATCCTCTCTTGTAGCCGTATCCCAACTGTCAATGTTAGACCCATTCTCATAGTCTTCTAGCTCTCCCACCAATATTACGAGATAGAAATTGAAAATGGCGACACGTTAGATAAAAGTATCGGAATATTATTTGCTAGAGCTATCACAATTAGTCAAGTCATAGTCCCATTAAGGATTTTCGTTTTGCTGCATTTTTTCCGCATGTCGATTTTTTCTCCCCATATGTGTCCCTCTGAGCGTTGTCAATACATTTTAAATTTACAACGACGATTCTGGTGCACATTCGGTTGTTACCGAGACAATAAAACCTCTAGTTGGTCCACACTGGATTTATATACATATCTTAGAGGGTTTTGAGATTTGGGGGTGGAGAAGGATGCAGGCAATTGAATTGATGGTAAGGTAAATTGGAGTTATCAACAATTCAGTTCTCCTCGTCCTTCCCTCAGGAATGCATATAAAACTATACATCGGCATGATATTTAAACACTCAGATTGTTCAGCGTTCCCTAAATTCATCATTAAGGATAAAAAGGTTATTCCTGCTCAAAAGTTTGATTCGGTAGAGAAAAAGATTTAAATCACCTAAACTCAAAATTGTGCAGAAAAGAAGCGAAAATGTTTTTTAATAGTAAAGTTTCCAATAGCCATATAATTTAAGAACGAAAAATGCGTAGTTTTGGAAATTTTCCAGTATTTCTGCGCAGAATTTACGTATACAGATTTAATATTGAAAGTCGATTTATTTTTGAAATGAAAACAAAATGTTAACTTTAAAAGAGCGTACGAAACATTCATTTCTTAGGGGTATGGACATTTTTGTCCCTAAAGAACTATGTGTGTCAACGGAGCTAAAGCTAGAATAAATTGAATGGATGGCAAAGCTGGATTTCCCAAAATCTGATCTAAAAATCGATGCATTTTCATTGTCACCCATTCGTACTCTCTACCATTCAATGCTTCGCAACCTCCTCTCCTCTCCCTCCTGAGGTTCCTTTCCACTTCCATCAGGAAGTCGCTGGTTCCATCGCCTCGGCCCCGCACACCAACCAACAGTCCCGCCCCCGAAAACCCCGTCCCTTCACTCTGTCCCTCAAATCCTACCTTGACCACCCCTCCTGCCTTAACAGTCCTTGCTTCCTCCGACGCCATGAGTGACCGACTGCCCCCCCTTACCGCCTTGGAATCGCCTCGCTCCTACGCGACCGCCTGATCATCCTCCCCCGACAGTTTGCCAGAGCGTGCTCCTAACAACTACTCCCTCCCATAGGGCGGTGGCTGGATGGGTGCGTCCTGGGACGGGAGGGTTGGGGGCTTGCGCGAGTGAGCGAGTGGGTCGGGGAGGTCGTTTCGTTGCCATGACGTGCCAACGGAGGAGTTATCAACACCTCGGCTCTCTCCATCCTCCTCTCACCCATACATTCTCTTCGGCGTCACATTCCTCTCCAGCCTGCATTCATTTGCGAGCCCATTCATATGTGTTCCCCCTCCTCAACACTTGCGAACGCTCTCTTCCCTCCACCCTCCTCCAGTTCATCTCCGCTTGGTTTACTCCACCTTCCAGCCCCTCGCCCCATTCTCGGTGCCGTCATTACCTTTTCGGAGAAGCTCGTAAGTGTGATTCGCAAATTGGCAGCGGGAGCGTCAGTGAAGCTGCGTGGGTGAGTGAAACGCGGTTGATGGTAGATGCTCTTGAGAGTGAGTAGGTGCTCACTTTTTTATGGAGGTGTTCAAGAACGTTGTCTTTCTAAAAATGAGGAATCATTGCGAATGGGAGCGATTGCATCTAAAAATGTAGCCATGGTGTAGTTTAATTCTAATACGTGTCTCAAATATTTAAATTTTTAATCAAGAGGAAATCTGGAGTTTGACAATCTGTTCACAACTTCATTCCATCTATTCTATTTGAGGTTTAACTCAGGGGTATTTTTTAAATTTATAATAATATTTTTATATTTCTCAAATTATGTGCTTCACTGGGATGCTTTTGATAGACCCAAGGCTAAGTTTTTATATAAATCTATTAGACTTCGAATGGTTACTATTATAATTTTCTACCATCCTATGCTGATATTCTTCTTTTTATACTAATTGAAAAGTGGGCATATTCCAGGGTCGCTGAATATTTTCAGGTATTCTAAATAGCTGCCATACCTCTTCGTAATACTCTGCGTTATTTATCCGTTGAAACTTCCTAGCCATGATCATTATTTGTCTTTATTCCCATACATTATTCCATTTTAAAAGATTTATATTAATTTTTCTCCTCTCTTATTGCGCAATATATCTCCTCCTTTACTGCATTAAAATTCCGTAATTCTTTTAGAACCTTCACCGTTAATATATCTATTTTTTAAGTATTTTACACGGGAAACCCTCTCCTGTTCTCTAGCGCACGCACATCTTACTTTAAATCTTTTGATTCCATTAACATCAATTTCTTCTTTATTTTCACGATAAAAAATAAAATTTTAGCTTTTATTCTATCTCTTATTTCAACGGGCTATTTTGGAATGAAAGCACACTATGTATAAAATTTTAAAAATTAGCTAACTTTAATAGTAACTGTTCATTTCTGAAAAGTATCCCATAACTCCGTTGTACCCGGTTTTTGCAAGTAAATAATCGTAACCTCAAAATCTGGCATTTGTTCTGTAATCATAGAGGAATTCAATCCTTTGGATAATTTACTTCCTATGGATCAATGATTTCAATATCTGCAACTTTTAGCTACCCATGCATATCTATGCAAATTGCCAATACTCCTGGTACTTCAGAAGCATAAGGTGCCTATCAGGTGCTAGATCCCATGTTATGATATATAAAGACCCGTTTAATCCATATATGATGGGCAACCACTTGTAAACTTGTTTGTGAGATAACAGAACATGTTATCTTGCATGATTGTAAGTTTGTATGATTACATTTCCGATTTACGGAAAGGAACTAACACCAATGAAGTAAACTATATCAATTTTCGTAGAGTGGTATATTTATTACTTTCTTTCGCTTTTCATTTTTACCAAATCCCTGCTATCAGCTTCCAATTAGTCTAAAAAAGTTGAAAAATGTTTTCAATATTTTTAATAAATGAACTAAATCAATACTCATGCATCTTATAATATATTATTTAAAGCAAATTTACCAAATCAAACTAACCTCTATTGTATTACTCAATGTTTTTTGATTATCTGACATCAATTATAAATGTCTTAAATAATAAATTTTAAGCCGTATAGAAGCCCAAAGCCATTGTTTTTAAAAAAAATCTATGTATCTTATCAGGTAAAAGTTTAGGAAATGAAGACCTAAATTTTCTTCTTACCCTTTACTTGTTTAGCCAGAGCTATTTTATGCTACACTATTGAATATCTCCATGATACCAATTGTGTCTGTCAAATTTCACGAGTAAAAAAAGCATAATTAATATCCATCGACGAAACAATGCATTTTTATGCGTTATCTTGTGTGTTAATAACTCTCTTTAATAGATTCCTATCAATTTTCAGGTAATTTGCTTCCTTTTTGTTGTAATATTTTGCTTTTGAACACCATAACAGAGTGATGTAAAAATGTAGGCAACATATCACTGTACTAACTTTACAATTTTATCAAATTTACTTTTAAAAAAAATCGGGATACATTATATCACCATGTAATTTTGTAATCATTGAAAAGATTTAGTGTTAGAAAATTAAGATAGGAAGCCAGAGGGAAATCATAGAGCACAAATGCTCTAAACAAACAAGCTGAAATTCGTGATCTTACGAAGCCTGTTAATTGAATTGTTCAGGTAACATGCTATGATTCTTCTCAAGGTAATACTTGACCCTCGATGAAAGAATTTGGAACAAGGTATTCTTGCACCCCTTACGACAGCTTAAGGTATTCAGGCCCTAAATACGTTCAGACGGAACCACGAATACATCTTATTCAGGCCCTAAATACGTTCAGACGGAACCACGAATACATCTAAGGATGAGAGTAGAGCCAAAAAAGGATTTTTTCTGTTTTATTAAAACCTAAAGGAGAATTATCTCCTAATTGGCTGAATATTTTATATACTTTCCATGCTCCTTCCTGCTGATCCCTTCAGCCAATTAGCCTATCTCGGCAGTCATTAAGTCTCTGGTGCGGGAACAGGGGCAAGTTAGGTTGGTATGCCCTGCTACATAGAGACCTCCTTTGTGTCTGATTTAGAGATCCGAAATGGATGTCACATATTACCTGCCTTCTCGGAGGGGCTTCCCGAACAGAAACCGCAATATCTTAGAGAGAGAGAGAGAGGACGTTTATATTTCACTATGCAAACTAATTTCCTTACGTATTTTTTATGGTTTTGCCCATCAATTCAGATATTTTAATACTGTCTTAAGATGTTCAAAATCGAAAAATTACCTGTTATTAGACCGTGTTATATTCGATTAAAACAAAATGGAAATCCAGTTTTTGGCAATAAAAAATGGCAAGCATCAGGTTATCTGAGCCAAAGTTAACCGCATTCTTTCATAAATGTTAAGGGCCGAGTGATATTTAACAGCTTAAAATCATTTTCATTCTTATCCTAATGCTTTGTAATTTCAAAATGGGTAATGAAGAATAATCCAATTTAGTTATCAGCAATTAGGTATAAAGGATATTATTTAGCAATGAAAAAACATTGCAAAAGTTGAAGGATAAGAAGGAACCAAGAATTCAAGAGTGTCAAGGAAGAGTAAGAAATTGTTAAATAGGTTCATACTGGAGCACCTAATGATAATTTATTTAAACCAGTACGGTTAACTGATATAATAAATTTTTATGCCATGTTAAATCAATATTCGTTCAACTAGATAAACGTGCATTCTACAAAAACAATGTTAAAAAAGTTTATTGCCCTCTCGTTTTCAGTAATTTTCTACCTGTCCTTCACTTAAAGGTAATATAGTATTAGAATATTAAAACAGCAAAGACAACGGTGTAAAGAAGCGACGCTTTAAACGATTCAATAAAACATGTAAACATCTTTATTTAATTTGATAGATTAGTAGAGTAGTAGTAGTAGTACATAAATAAGTTTGTTAGAAGTTCAACTCATTGAAATCATGAAATAATTACTTTTTGGCGTTGTTATCACCTTGATATGTTAATATATATATTTTCAAACAAAATTAACATGTTTTTTTATCGTACTGGAGAAACATATAGTAGCAGCTTTTTATATGCAATTTATTATAAACCTTAACGTCACTTTTGTCAAAAAACTTAATAATTTTTCTTCTAAGAAATTAATGTAGAACCGTGGTAAAACTATGTGAGTATGTTGTAATTAAATTAGTTTTTATTTCAAAAGATGAATCCTAGTTCTCAGCTTAATATTAAATAAATAAACACTGTTTTGGTACCTTCAAGAGGGTCATATAATAGTTTTAAAGACCTTCGTAAAATAATATGAAGTATTCAACATTCTGTTAAGAAACGTTGAACGATTTGGAATTTTTACACATAAATCATGGAAACATTTCGTGACTTCATTTTCACAAAGGTATATAAACTCCTAGTGAATTCATATAATATAAATGCTGCATGTAACTTAAGCAAGTAAACTTTAGAGGTGGGCGAAAACGGGTTGTAAAAATCTTGAAAATATATGGTCGATGATCACTTCTCTGGAAATTTGGTTTTCTTCGTATTATTTTTTTGATCCTAATAGCTTATTTGTGATCCTTAGGATACCCAGAAGAATTATTTCTTAAGAATTTTTAAATATATGATGCCCCTTCCAAATTACACAGCTAGAAATTTATTGAGCAAAGCTACTGTCGATATATCTAATGTCGTGTCAGCTATTTGCAGTGTGTACTAATGATTGACTGGAATATTTACTGCTTGATACTTGTCCATTATTTGCGCTAAACGAATTACCATTGCCCATAATAAAAGAGTGTAATTTTCAAGTCTTTATTTTACAGTAAAATACGTTTCACCCACCTGCGGCATCATCAGGCACAAGTTAAATACGCAGCTATTGAATATATGTATACTCGTTGGAAAGAGGAGAGGGAGTTGAAGGGGAAAGGGCGGGTTGGACCTCAAAGTCGGTGGATTATTCGGTTAAAGAAAGGAGAGATAGTAGCGTTTTGATAATGACTGAGCATTGGGTCTGGTCCGGGGTTATTATTGGAGGCTATGTCGGACAACTACTTAAAACCGTTGGATTTTTTTACCATCAGGAAGAGGGGCGGCTATGTTGGGCCGCGGAATTTTTGGAAATTGCATGTCGGTGATCGAGAAAAGAGAAAAAATAGGAAATAAAACGAAAGAACGGTGCTGGTTCGATCATGACGTTTCATAGGGTCTGATCATGGCGTATATTCGACTGAGTACGTTGAACCATTGGGTTTGATTACCCTCAAGGTTAATTTTTCGGAAAGGAGGTTTGAGCAGTAAACTATTACAGTAAAGTGTTAATTATTACTTCAAATAGCCTTTTCCCTTCGTTTGTATCTACATCGTGGAATCACTTTACGTTAAATTTACAGGAAGAGTGTAGCAAGAGCATGTATACCTTTCATGTCTTTACAAACCTCCAGATGGAAATAGCTGTCCCTTATTCAGACGAAATGAAAAAAAAGCCTCTTGCAATGGAAGGAGTTTCAAAGATGGACGGGGGAGATGAAAGATTAATGGTAAGACCAGGGACGCTCTGGAGTGAGAAAAATAGCCCGGGGATAAAAGTACCAGTAGAACTGTGGTATGAAAAACTCGGTTAAACAGAAAATGCTGAATTTATAGCACGTTCTATGGAATAAGTCATTTTTTCGCATGGCCATACACATAAAGGGTGTCCGAAAGGTCATTTGGCCGGAAATAGATACATAGACATGTGCAGAAGCAAAAATACTTAGATTGTGGAAAGTTTTCTTGTGGATATGTGGATAGATATTAATGAAGAATACTTCATGACTAATGTAGCTTACTCTGATTTCAGAATAAAACGTTTTCTGCTCCGTGTATGAGCTACTTGCTGCTCTGTCCTGCCTAGGAGTGATCTTTTTTGCTCTTCGTTCCGCGGCTCCGCTCCCGCGTTCCCATCACTGAGGAATCCTTCCCTCGGCGCTTGCGCATATTTTCCCGCCACACATCCACCCGCACCGCCATCCTCTCTCAAACGGAAACCTTATTATCTTACGGGCATCGGTCTCCTGCCTTCCATCCTTCCCTTTCTGCCCCCTTATGCTCATCATCCTTCTCTCCCTCAGCCTGCTCTCGCCCCTCCTTCCGTCTTTGCTCTTTGTCACATTAATTAAAGACGCCCCTCTCTTGTCTTTTGAGGGACCGAAGTGAAATGAGAGAGGAGAGGTCGCTGATTTCTTTCCTCCCTCCCCTCCCATAAACCATCCCCCCGTATCTCTCCCCTTCCTTCCAAAGACCCAGCGTTCCGCTCCTCCGCTATTCAACCTATTGTCGGATTGTTGTCATGGATACGGCGGCGTGGTTGCCGTCAAAGGAATGAAATGCTCGCCGGCCCTTGCTTCCCGCCGCCCTCCCCTAACTTCCCACCACCACTCGAGGCCACGCGATACATAGGTGCCCGTCTTCTCTCCACCCCTCTCCGATCCACTCTTGACTCCCTCTGCTAAACACACCCTTCCTCTTCTCCCGCATGGCCCGTACCCATCCGATTTGTTCACCGCTATTTCCCTAACTCCTCGCTTTCGTGCGATTTTGAAACTCCTGAGAGCGCCTTTCCAGAACATGAGGTTAGAGTAACGAAATAAATGATGGCTTTCTTCCTCGCCCTCGAGGAAAGTCTTAAAGGTAGTAAGCGGAAATGCGTTGAAGTTTGTCGATAGAGTTAGGATATGTGGTTTAGGATACTCTTTTCCGGTTGGTAATTCTAGCCAGCTATTTCTACTCAGTGGAACGAAAGTTGGGATTCGGGGGGATCGAGATGGTGCGGGGGCTAACGTACTGGCTTCCCACCCAGAGGGCCCAGGTTCAAATCCCGGCGGTATTGAATATTTTTCAGAGGTATCTCGATCCCTACTTGGGGTGCTTTGAGGAGGGCACTTTGAGTGAGTACGCCGTCCGTTGGATGGGACGTTAAGATTCGGACCTCTTGGCGCCTTTCGTAGAGAGTAGGCTAATGCCGACGCTGGGTTCCTCTCCACCCTTTCCTGCCCACCCCTTATGGCGCAAATGACCTCAGCTGTCGGTCGCCTCACCTAAAATACTACTACTACAAGTTGAGATTCTTGAGACTTCGCGTTCAGTTTGCGGTACCGGCAGAGTAAAGTTCTGTGTGTATACAGAAGTACAAACAGAACATATACAAACAAAAAGGGGTAGGTTTTTTGGAAATGGAGCACCTTTCTTCATCCGGAATTTTGTCAAAACTCGAACATGTATTGTTTATGCCCTAAAATGTAATAACTCCGAAAAAATGCTAATTTGGTGATTAATTTTCATTAAACGGTCACTTTCCTCAAGTGAACTATTCAATAAAATTTTCCTGACAAATAAAAACAAATCATTACCTCAAGCTATCTATACTAAAATTCTACCAAACAATGTTTTACAGAATGTAAATTTGAGCTTCGCAATGACCATATACTGAAATATGCAGAGGGGGATGAATCTAGTTCTAAGATATCGAATTAGTTGCATTAATTTATGAAAAGGAAAAGATATATGTATTACACATTGCTTTCTTCAATTTCGTAACCTACTATTCCTTAGAGTGCATACGAATCCTTTATTAAGTGAATATTCCAATGAAATATTACCAAATAATTTGATTGAATATTTTAAACGCATGTGCCTTATTTTTAATTCTGTATTTTGGTCGCAAAAATCTCGGTTAATTAACGTTAACATTTAAAAAGAACGGTAATCTTCTAATAAATATTTGATAAAAAAATTTTGATTATCCTGTTATGTGATGGGGAAAAAAATATTCCTGTTTTACTTATTATTGTATTTTACTTTTAATGTACGACTTAATATAGATGGACGAATACTTAGACTTCACTTTTCCACACAAATTACGAGAAATTATCAGTCATAAATCAGATTAAATATGGTTTTATAGAGTAAATTACCCCAGAAGTGCTAATAGAAACTCAAAATCTTAATTATCTCTTCCGCAGAGATAACAAAGATTTTAAGTTTTAAAATTTCCCAGCAATGCAAAAGTACCATATTTTGGACAACATGTTATTTAGGTATCATTCCGTATTGTATTTGTCAATTAAACATTTGGATAATAAATTCAGCCTACGTTTGCATGCAAGGTTTGTGTAAAAAATATCGGAAACAATTTTTATTGACGTCAGTGTACATCAGAGCATGCTCGCACCGCACAGACCACAGACCGCACATGCGTGGTGGGTAGGGGCAGACCTTTAACACGCGCCAAGCGCTAATTACTTAGAAGTATTCGTTCTGATCAGATCCTGTTTGCAGTCAACTCCTGTTGATTGACTCGGTGCAAGAGCGAAATGCAGTGAAAGATTGAGCAGCGGTACGCCATCAAAATTTGTCCTGCGCTGAAGAAATTGGGTACGAAAGCGTTGGGTATGATTACCTAGTGTTCGAGGGTGAAAGCATGTCACAAATTAATTGGAAGAAACTCTTCAAAGTTGGCAACGCGCTTGACGGCTGTCGACGTCCAGAACCGATGACAACGAGCAACATATACGTGAAGTGCTGACTTCAGGCCGTCAATTAAGTGTGCTTATGATCACAGATCGTGTTGGAATTGATAAAATGACAGTGCACACATTATCTTGGCTCACTGAAAGATCTGCTGTAAACTCGTAACGAAGGTCTCGACCAAGATCGAGTCGAGTGTTTGCTACTACCTGACGAATAATAGCATCGCTACGATTCTCTAACCCATTATCGTCTCGACTTGGAACTACCAGACTATTTTGTACTCCCTAATGTGAAATACTCCGTCAAATGATTCCGCTATGGGAGCATCAGTGCTGTCAAGGAAGCTTTCACGCGTACCCTTAAGGACCTTCAGGGTTTACGCCTACAAGAGACCTCGAGTCGCAGAAAAGCTGCGGAAAAAGTGTGTTGACGCTCAATGGATATAAGTTGAAGAATTTTGAGGAATCTTAGCAGTCTAAAATTTTATGGGTACTCTTTTTACCCATCGTGTTAGAAGAGTAAACCGGTCAACATTTTGAATCTGATTTATCTTCGGATGTTGTTAGAAAAATATATTCCAATACTCCGACACTTTGGCCGATACTTTTGATACAAATATTGTGACTTTAAACTTTTTTTAACAAATAAAAATATTTAACCATTCATAAAGAGCATTTAGTTTCTGACTTAAAGGTCGTGGTCAAGTTTGTGATGCTTGAATAAACCCCTATTGAAACCAAAATGCGGCCTTACCTGGGTACCAGCCAAGAAGCTACGAGGTAATACTCTTCATTTAATTTTATATGGTTTATTATATTTTCGGACTTTGTAATTTGGAGTGTTTATGACTGAAACTTTGGAATTTTTGAAACGGCATTTTTTAGAACGAGTTAAGACTACGAGATTACCCACTAAATTAATTTTCGAGATCGTTACCATAGTTGAATTTTTCATATCTATCATAGTATATCCGGTTTCCCATTTCTTTCATCTAATTGAAATGAAAAATGATTAGTATATACTTTCAAGGCCTTGATTTAATTCTTATTAAAGATGGATATTGTTTATATCTCCAACCTATGCTATTTTGTGTTTAACTCTTTCAAACCAATGGACCTATTAAACAGTTTTAAAGACGTCAATGTTTTGGTAATAGGTGGCTGAAATGATGATTGAGCTAAGCCGTTATCACGGGAATGCTATGGAATATTAGGTTGATCTAACAGATTAAATTTAAAAACTAGTTTGTTTCCCTACCCAGCTAATAAATATTTCCTTTTGTATTTTAAGATTCACGTATTTCCGGAGTCACTGAAAGACTAGAGATAGTTCTTGATATTTTATATAGGGTGTTTACGAAAAAGACCTTCAAATCCTGAAAATTGTACATATTCACACCGGAGATTAATGAGCTTCAAGCACCGCGATGGGTATTGCTAGGTTTCGCGACGTACTAATCCCCACATGTTTTAACAAATCGGTGTCATTGGACGCCAGATCCCTTGCCCCCTTGCTTTCTCTTTTACTCCCATCGGACTCAGTTGGACGGCCATTCTTTTCGCATGTTTTTACTCATTATGCATGGGCCTCGAAACTCCACCACTAGTCGCAGCGAAATAAACGTGCCACGACCTTCCTCGGTAATCAACGATGTCGCTGGACACTTTTGTTTCATTTTTTCTGCGGCATTCAACTATATACAGTAATTAAAAGTGATTAATTGAGCATAGGATTGATGGCGAGGGGAGTGGTGTCTCGTGTGAGTATATACATGCCTGCTCCTGAAAGATTGATCTGCCTCCGCTTTCGCTCAGTCAGCGTTCAAATATTTTTTTATCCTTTTCCTACATAAAGCGCACATGCCTAAACCGTTGGATGCTTGTTTGCTGTTCTGGCGTGTATTTCTGACGGAAAGCTTCCGAAATGAATTTAGTCCATCATTCCTTCCAAATTGGTATGAAACTATATATTTTTAGGGAAAAAACCAATCTATTAATATTAAAAAAAAATTTCTTGAAAATATTATTTAATTTTTAAGAAGCATACAACGAGTATGCCAAGAAGAAAGATTGTTTCAATTTATCTTGAAATAACCAAAGTATTATTCCATTATCTAAATTGGCATGCTAAAATAATCTTGTATTTTAATATTGCATCTTTGAATATTTTGAGGAAATATATTTTAATTTAGTAATCACTAAAAGTATATAATTGATAGGAAATAAAATGTTTACAGGTTTTTCATGTGTAGACGCATGAGCGATATTAATAATTATCTGATGGCGAATTCTTTTGACGGTTTTATTATTTTTATAAACAATATTACAGCGTCTCGGGTTAGGGGCCTCGCGGAAATATTGTCTACCCGGAGTATTTGCCTCGTACGCTCCTTCTCCCCGCAACCAACCTTATATTTTGGATTTGAATCATACATCAGGATTCACAGATATTATTTTCACTCGTCTTAAAATGTGGTCACATCTCTTTTGCACTACCTCCATTATGAAGATAAAATGCATCACAAATAAATGAATAGTATTTGTGAAATATGTATAAGGGGTAATATTAAGGAGATATTTGAGTAAATTAGGTATTTACGTTTGTTTTAAATACCAAGTAATGTTTGCGCAACATTTCAGTACTACTCTTCTTTGGCAAATAGTCCAATGATTCAAACCTAAAACACAGCGGCTAATCATAGGCGTTAAAAAATCACGTTTGTCCACTTAATTGCCTTGCGTGTATGTGTGAATGCGTGTGAACCATATTACATAAGTATAATTAGAGTATATTTTAATGTCTGTGCTCCGTGGTACATAATTTAATATGTTTTCAGCTACACTTAAGAGAGGAAATAGGCATTACAATATGGAATAATATTAATCGCAATTATAATAAAGATCACTCGACCATTGTTTCATATTTTTTAATAACAATTCGCACTGTTATATTGCCAAGAGTAGAATACACTGGCATTAAGCCCATATTTTTTCAAGTTTACAATGTAGCACAACATTCTACAATGATTTCAGTCGAAAGAACTGCCATGATATGAGCAATAATTAACCTTTTTTGGCTTTCCAGCTACAGGTATATGCATTTCTTGCTTCGAACTTCAGCGGTCGAAGTTCATTTCATTTATGACCCAAATTCCGGACAATGTCTCTGGAAGGTAGTATTTCCAAGTGAGAGATTAATTAACAAAATCAATAAATAGGTATTTAAAGTATTGATCGACGTTTCTTTGAAAATTCATTTCTCAAATCTCATATTACTCATTTCTTCTCGGATTGTCATTGAATTTAACAAAATGGAAACGACATCAGAAATAATATATTCCGTTGACGTAAAAGAGAAGTCTTGAAGAACATAACTGTTAATACAAGGTTTGTTCAGAAAATAATGGGAAATTTTAAATTTCGCGGGTTTGGAGAGTCCTATTGTCAAACCTTTTTTATTTTGATGGTGCACATGTAACTAAAGTATGATAACATTTTCAGCTGTATTAATTGCTTAATTTATCTGTGGCAGCCATGTAGCAAATTTGATACAAATAATTTTATTCATGTTTTAGCAAACGAAAATCGCCGAGGAAAGACAAAGTAAATAATGAATGCAGCTAAAAATTGTGTCATACTTTAGGGGCATATGTTTACACCACTATCTAAAAAAATATTTACAATCGGACTCTGCAAACTCACAAAATTCAAAATTCCCGTTATTTTCTGAACTTCTCGTACATCGCCGTTTAGATTACAGCGGGATTATAGCGGTCGCTTACAAGAAATGAAGGAGATCAGCAGACTTTACAACTGTTAATCTGTAACGATTGTGATAATGAACGTTTCAAAAGGACCGTTACATACATTTCAAGTATTTGTTATTCTTAGAATACAATTAAATGCAAGGTCAAGTGAGCGTGTTATTCCAAAATTAGGGAAGACAAACATAATATTGTCGTCAAATGGTTTAAAAGGTGCGTTAAAATTCCCATAAAAGTTGATCAAAAATAAAGAATATTATTTATTAAGTTAGCCTATAGTCTCTTCACAATCATCAAAAGTAATTATGTAAAATAACTCCATTAATGCCTCTAGACTAGCGAAACTTATAATCAGTGATTTTTCATTTTCCAAATTTATTGAGAAATATTAATTACCTAGCAACAGCAAAGAAGAAAAAGTTATTTCTGCAAGAAATATTTCATGGAATTCTCTTGGCATAGTAATTGGTTTCAAATAATGGGGACAAACCACATTTTCAATGATCTCTATGCAATCCACTATTCGTAAAATGTTTACTATTTTTGACTTCAATTTTGATATTCAATTTAAATAAACCTTAGCATCATAACTTGATTATTAATTTTAATTTTATTTCTTACATAAAATTAAAGCAATTTATGGGCAGTTTAAATTTTATTTATGATTTTTTAACATGTATTCATCTACTGGTTTCATTTATACTGTTGTAATATTTTTAAAACCAAATTAGATAAAATAGGCAGTTATCGAATTTTAAGCTTTTCATTTTGAATCAAGAAAAATTTTTCATTTATTTCACATTAAAATGAAAAAAAACTATACGAGTACTATGACGCATAAAACTCAACAATGATAATAACGTTCATTTAACATGCAATTATTTTATGCATATTTTAAATGGGACGTGACAATTTTAAATTTAAATTATCATGTGAGGTGATATAAGAAAACGTATTTTCAGGCTCATTAATTATAAAAACCACATTTTATAACTAATTAACACATAATAGCTAAATTATTCATTGTATTTACCGTATTTTCCTCAATTTAGTTGTAAAAATATTTAATCAATCACTTGCTAATAACTATTACACTTGCACTATTATGTCCGAAATTTATTCTGTTCTGTAACAATTATTATAGCCGTTTTAACAAACATTTCG